>NC_091855.1:32154326-32457356 GCF_037783145.1 Equus przewalskii
TTAAATCTATTTTCCATCCCTTTTTAATCAAAATAGTCTATCTGGAAAGATTCTTCAAGTGACTATTTGGTCAGGGTCCCAAGCTTTTAGGTAGATAAACCTCTTAGTTACCATAGGTGGGAAATCTTTTAAAGATTTCCTTGGTTCTTTATGCCCACATCAAACTCCATCACCCATCCTGCCTTGGCTTATCCTGACAACAGGTTCTTTCTCATGTTTATGTAAACTCTCTCTTGCCTGCTTTTCAGAGAGACATCTACGAGGATACATGGAACTTGCTGTTCAGATCTTCTCAACCTCCCACCACTTGTCTGTGGCTCAGGAATCATTGCCCTAGGGTGTCTCTGTACCCGACAGAAGTGAGTACACATTTTAACAACAGCAGCAAACAAATGAACTCGAACCTGCAGAGCTTCTCAGTTTATAACCATTAGGCTTCCGAATGCGTCAACCACAGAACATGGTCATTCCATACCTTCTCAATGAGAGTAAAGTATTTTGACTACTTGGTCCTCACTTCCCCTCAGTGATGGAAGGACAAAGAGCCTCTAGCTTCAGAGCAAGCAGGGGAGGAGAGATGAGAGTCAGAAAAAACATGGGAGAGAACTCAAGAGGACAATTTCCTGGGCCATGGACTGAACCAGGAGTGCAAATGTGGTTTCCTCTGATCTGACCAGACCTCAAGGAACGAGACCTTCCTGCCCCAGTCACTCGGATACATGTCTACAATCCCCCTTGCCTGGCCTGGCCTCACCCAGACACAACTATGAATGGTTTTGGGCTCCTGTGTACACTAGGGGGTGCAAGCAGGCTTATTATCCAGCTTGGCCCTAAGAAATTCTCCCCAGCGAAGAAGAGAAAAGACGATGACTGCCAGGAGCCACTCCTTCGCTCTGGAAAGTGCTGAGCATGGAAGGGTGTCTTGGAACAGGGTCTAGAAAGGAGAACAACATCCTCCTTAATTGCTTTAAGCTGTTTTCGGGTTTTATTTTCAGAGCAGACCTAGCTCCTGAGAACTGGGGCCGAAGGGAAGGTTACGTAAGGTGGCGGGCCTGCCCCTCAGCTGGGGCTGGCAGCCTTTCAGCCGCCCAGGGTGAGTCAACACCTGGGAAATGGCATCCAAGGGCGGCTCTTTCAAGCTGGCTGGAACTTTCTACCATTACACTGAGGCCACTGTTTGACCCATTCCCAGGCCAGGGAGGCGGGAGCTGATCCCATCCCTGGGTAGTGCCTCTCATCTGGCACTAGTCCGTGGAAAGAGGCTCAGAAGGTTCTTTCCAAACCTTAGTGCTGGCATTGGGGAAACGGGGCAGCCCTCTCCACCCCGGCTCGTCTCACAAAATATGCTCCTGCTCCACTGGCCTACTTTTAGCGTGGAGTGGAAGGAAGCCAGCTTGAGGAGAGCAGAGCCTTCCTCTCCACCCTGCGCTCCACCCCACTCTTCCAGAACCTTCAACAGAGGCCTTGTTCTCCAGGGCTAGAGAACAGCGGATGGTGACCATAGTTTCCAAGCCTATCGGGGGGGAAATGAGTGAGGAAATCACCACCAGGCTTTTATTGCCAAATATTTCTTTCCTGAGGAGGACAACGCATTCAAACTGCTGAGTGGAGACTGGCGTTGCTCCAGCCATAAACCAACTTAATGAACACTAATAGAGAACTGCAATTATTGTTGACTTCAAAATGCAAACAAGAACTTTAGACACCGATCCCTATCAGCCGGTGAGGCCGGGCACAGATGCCGAGCGCTGTTTTTGCCGTTGCTTAGCAATGGAAAATGAACTGTTCCTGTCTCTTATCACTGAAGGTAGAGAGAGGACAATGAGCTTTATTGGACTGAATAGGTATGAAATTAGTTTATTCTTTCTCACTTGGAGAAGGCAATTGGCAGCAAAGAGAGTCACTTGGACGATGGGTGTTTTAGAAGTTGGGAGTGGCTTTCCTTTCTTGTTATCTCAGTAAATCCTAACCGTCGTGTTTTTCTCTACAGATAAAGTTTGAACTTTTGCCGGGAGTATCCATCCAAAACTATCATTAGAGAAAATAGCTATGAATATAGACCCACAGACCAGAGCGGAGATTAAGGCGAAGAGAATGGAGACTAGCGTGCAAAATTTAAGGGGGTGCCAAAAAAATCAGTCATCAAGATAGATATTTTAATGCAATATTTTTTGAAATCCAAATAAACGGAAAAAGATCCACAGTGAATACAATATCAAAATTTAATGATGATAGGGTCAGTAGCGCTGATTTTTTTCCTTTGGCCTCAGGTTCCAGTATGGCGTGGCTCAGCCTCACACACATTTACAACGTGGTGTTGCTTCTTCCTCTAGAGAATGTTTGTGCTGTGAGGTAGAGGGTCTTGTCACTGGGTAAGGGGATTCCCTTACACTGTGGGAAGAGGACCTTTCTGCAGTCCTTCAGCAGCCTCTTCCAAGACAGTGGGGAGGCAAGTGGCCTTGGGCAGGGGGTCTTCCCTATGCTTCAGGGGCAGTGACACAGGAAGTACTAAAGATCCAGGGCACTCCCGGAAGCTGGCCAGCTGTTTCTAAGACAATAGGGACAGGCCCGGAGCTCACGGTTTATGTTAAAATCATCTCCCCTTTTGTTTTTAGTATTAATAGTGAGTCTTAGATATTGAGAACTTTTAAGTTGAATCATATGGAATTGCCAATATTCAACTTTTTTTTTTTACTTCAAATACATATGGTTTAATCTAATATATGCCAAGAATGGTAAACTGAATAATGGACCCCAAAGATGTCCATATCCTAATTCCTGGAACTTATGAATGTTACCTTATATGGCAAAAGGGTCTTTGCAGATGTCATAAATTAAAGATTTTGAGATAAGGAGATTATCCTGGATTATTTGGGTGGGCCCAATCATTGACAAGGATCCTTATATAGAAGGAAGGCAATGTTACAATGAAAGCAGAGAGAGATTTGAAGATGCCGTGCTACTAGCTTTGAAGATGGAGGAAGGGACCACAAGCCAAGGATTGTTGGCAGCCCCTAAAAGCTGGAAGAGGTTGAGAAGCGGATTCTCCCGTGGAGCCTCCAGAAGGAATGCAGCTCTACTGACACCGTGACTTTAGCCAGGTGACGTCTAAGTGACTTTAGCTCTGACCTCCAGAGACATAAGAGAATAAATTTGTGTTGTTCAAAGGCACAAAGTTTGTGATGATTTGTTAGAGCAGCAATAGGAATCTAATAGACGAGGCATTATGGTGAGTATTTTATATGCATAAAGAAATATATAAAAATCCACCCTCAGCCTTCCCAAGGGCGTCAGTGTTTAGGTCATCTCCTCTCTCTTTTGTATCCTCAATTTCTTTCTCATTAGTTGGGCTTTTCCTTTGACATATACACACACTCTTGTATCTATCGCTTTAAAAAATAAAACAAAACAAAAAACCAACAATATCCACTTATGATTTAACAACAAAATTGATGAAATATAAATAAAAAGAAATTTCCTTAACCTAACACAGAACATCTACCAAAAGCCCACAGCAAACATCACACTTAAAGGTTAAAAGTTTAAAAAAAAAATCACTGCTTTCATGCACTACTGTACTGAAGGTCCTCGCAAGTGCAATAAAACATATGATGTTTGGAATCAAAGAAACAAAACAGACATTAATTGAAGGTGATATGATTATTTTCATAGAAAACTCCTCAAAATTCTACAAACAATTAGATTCAATATGTGGGTTTGATAAGGTTGAGGGATGAAAGAGCAACATTCAAAAGCAATTGATTTTCTAGACATGAACAACAGTTAGAAAATATAATTTTAAAAACCCCACAATTTCCAATTGTAACACCAACAAATAGACAGATAGGTGGGGGAGAGGGCTAGACAGAGAGAGAGAGAAACCTATGGGTAGATCTTACAAAAGATGTACAAGTCTTTCACAGAGAAATATAAAATTTTATTGAAAGATATGAATAGATGCTCATAGACTCAGTTCCAGTCAACATCCCAGTGGGCTTTTTTCATGGAATTTGTCAAACTGTTTCTAAAATTTACATAAAAAAGCAAAGGATGGAGAGAAGCCAACACAAATGAAGAGACTTGCATTATTTGATGTCAGACTTACTTCCAAGTTATAGTAATGAAGACAAGGTGGTGTTTCCATAGACCAACAACTAGATCAGTGAAACAGGTGGACATAGGATAAAGAAGTGTGATTCAAGCCAGCACTGGCATTGCAGATCAAAGAGGAAGGAACAGATTAATCAATAAAAAGGGGAAAAAAGGAAATATTATATACCATGTAAAGAAACAAATTCTGATTGATAAAAGGCAAAAATATGAAAGATAAAACTTTAAAATATTTAGAAAATACTATACAGGAGTTCTTAACCTAGGTTCCACAGACCCCCAGTGGGTCAGTGGGTAGAATTCAGTAAGTTCATGAACATGGATGGGGAAAAAAATTGATATTTATTTTCACTAACCTCTAACTAAAATTTAGAGACTCAGTTATGAATAGACAACAGACCATAATAGTTTGTGGTTCCTGTAACTTTGTCACTAATAAGAGTACAGATATTTTAATATCACATTACAGTTGTTGCTGCTATCTCAAAGTATTATTTATACTCATCACTACTTGGAAATTTACAGTAGTTATTGATTTCCTGCTAAATCTTGTTATTTAATGCATTAAAAAGAGGCATACTTATTATATATCATAATTTTTAATATTTTATAACTGTATTTCAGTATAATTGGTTTTCTTTGTATTTCTATGAGTTTTATTTTATACATTTAAAAACATGCTAAACAGTCCATGACATAAAAATGCTTAAAAACCCATGCTATTAACCAAATACAGCAATGCATTAAAAAGATCATACACCATGATCAAGTGGGATTTATACCAGGGACACAGGGATGGCTCAACATCCGCAAGTCAATCAACGTGCCACACCACATTAACAAAATGAGAAACAAAAACCACGTGATCATCTCAAAAGATGGAGAGAAAGCATTTGACAAGATCCAACAGCCATTTATGATAAAAACTCTCAATAAAATGCGTATAGAAGGAAAGCACCTCCACACAATAAAGGCCATAGATGATAAACCCACAGCCAACATCATACTCAATGGGCAAAAACTGAAAGCCATCCCTCTGAGAACAAGAACAAGACAAGGGTGTCCACTCTCACCACTCTTATTCAACATAGTACTGGAGGTTTTGGCCAGAGCAATTAGGCAGGAAAAGGAAATAAAAGGAATCCAAATAGGCAATGAAGAAGTGAAACTCTCGCTGTTTGCAGATGACATGATCTTATATATAGAAAACCCCAAAGAATCCATTGGAAAACTATTAGAAATAATCAACAACTATAGCAAAGTTGCAGGGTATAAAATCAACATACATAAATCAGTAGCATTTCTACACTCTAACAATGAACTAACAGAAAAAGAACTCAAGAATACAATCCCATTCACAATCACAACAAAAAGAATAAAATATCTTGGGGGTAAATTTAACCAAGGAAGTGAAAGACCCATACAACAAAAACTGTAAGACTTTCCTGAAAGAAATTGACGGCGACATAAAGAGGTGGAAAGACATTCCATGCACATGGATTGGAAGAACAAATATAGTTAAAATGTCCATACTACCAAAAGCAATCTACAGATTCAACACTATCTCAGTCAGAATCCCAATGACATTCTTTACAGAAATAGAGCAAAGAATCCTAAAATTCATATGGGGCAACAAAAGACCCAGAATCACTAAAGCAATCCTGAGAAAAAAGAACAAAGCTGGAGGCATCACAATCCCTGACTTCAAAACATACTACGAAGCTACAGTAATCAAAACAGCATGGTACTGGTACAAAAACAGGTGCACAGATCAATGGAACAGAATTGAAAGCCCAGAAATAAAACCACGTATCTATGGACAGCTAATCTTTGACAAAGGAGCTGAGGGCATACAATGGAGAAAAGAAAGTCTTTTTGACAAAGGGTGCTGGGAAAACTGGAAAGCTACATGTAAAAGAATGAAAATTGACCATTCTTTTTCACCACTCACAAAAATAAACTCAAAATGGATCAAAGACCTAAAGGTAAGACCTGAAAACATAAGGTTTCTAGAAGAAAATATAGACTGTACACTCTTTGACATCAGTATTAAAAGGATCTTTTTGGACACCATGTCTTCTCAGACAAGGGAAACAATAGAAAGAATAAACAAATGTGACTTCATCAGACTAAAGAGCTTCTTCAAGCCAAGGGAAAACAGGATTGAAACAAAAAAACAACCCACCAATTGGGAAAAAATATTCGCAAGTCATATATCCGACAAAGGGTTAATCTCCATAATATATAAAGAACTCACACAACTCAACAACAAAAAATCAAATAACCCAATCAAAAAATGGGCAGGGGACATAAACAGACATTTCTCCAAAGAAGATATACTGATGGCCAATAGGCACATGAAAAGATGCTCATCATCACTAATCATCAGGGAAATGCAAATCAAAACTACACTAAGATATCACCTTACACCCGTTAGAATGGCAAAAATAACCAAAACAAAAGGTGACAAATGTTGGAGAGGTTGTGGAGAAAAAGGAACCCTCATACACTGCTGGTGGGAATGCAAACTGGTGCAGCCACTATGGAAAACGGTATGGAGACTTCTCAAAAAATTAAAAATGGAAATACCATATGACCCAGCCACCCCAATTGGGTATCCATCCAAAGAACTTGAAATCAGCAATTCCAAAAGTCCCATGCACCCTTATGTTCATTGCAGCATTATTTACAATAGCCAAGATGTGGAAGCAACCTAAGTGCCCATCAACTGATGATTGGATAAAGAAGATATGGTGTTATATATATATATATATATATACATATATATATATATACACACAATGGAATACCACTCAGCCATAAAAAAGGATAAAATCATGCCATTCGCAACAACATGGATGGACCCTGAGGGTATTATGTTAAGTGAAATAAGCCAGATAGAGAAAGTCAATCTCTGTATGACTTCACTCATATGTGGAAGTTAAACATGTAGACAAAGAGAACTGATTAGTGGCTACCAGGGGAAAGGGGGGGTGAGGTGGTGGGCACAAAGGGTGAAGTGGTGCACCTACAACACGACTGACGAACAACAATGTACAACTGAAATTTCACAAGGTTGTAAACTATCATAATCTTAATAAACAGTTAAAAAAAAACCCCAAAACAAAAAAACCCATGCTATTGAAGTATACCTGGATGACCTCAGTGTAAAGAGGTATTTCTTAAACAAGACAAAAGTGCAAGCCATAAAAGAAAAGAGTAAGAAACTTGACTAGATTAGAATTATAAACTTTTCCCATCGAATATACTGTAAAGAAACTAAAAGATATTCCACAAACCGGGAGACGATATTTGCCTCATCTTTTAACAAAGGATTAGTATCCAGCATAGGAGACTAAAGTCTCCTACAAGTCAATATATAAAAGACAGACAATTCAATTTTTTGATGGACACCAAAATAAAAGACATTTCACGGAAGAGAACACAATGGCTGATAAACATCTGAAATGATGGCCAAAGGCAATAAACAGGGAAATGCTAATTTAAAACAAGGAACTACTGTTTATTACCTGCATTGACCCAAGTGAATATGAAAAAGGATCTGGCAATACCAAGTGTTGGCAAAGATGCAGAGCCAAGGGCACTTTTATGTGCCACTAGTGGGAATATAAATTAGTTCAACGACTTTGGGAAAATAGTTTGGCATCATCTTTTAAGTGGAAGAGGCCCACACCCTATGATCCAATAATTCTACTTTTAGATAAATGTCCTGGAAAAACTCTTATACATGTGCACCAGGAGTCACATTCAATCCAAATCACCACCAATGGGAGAATGGATACATAAACTATGGTACCCTCACACAGTGTAATACCACGCTGCTGTGAAAATGGAGGAAATGCAGCCAACTCCATCAACCTGTATGAATCTCATCAACCCGATGTTGAGTGAAGAAAGAAAATTTCAAAAGAAAGCATACAAAGTGATTGCATTTACATAAAGTTCACAAAATAAGCAAAAATAGGGGCTGGCCCCATGGCCTAATGGTTAAATTCGGTGCACTCTGTTTCAGCTGCCTGGGTTCAGTTGCTGGGCACAGACCTACACCATTCATCAGCAGCCATGCTGTGGCGGTGACCCACATACAACATAGAGGGAGACTGGCACAGACTTTAGCTCAGGGCAAATCTTCCTCAAGAAAAAACAGGAAGATTGACAACAGGTCTACACAGAAATGTGTATAATTATAAATGAAGACAAAGAAATCATAAATACGGTCTTTGGGGTGTCCTCCCCAGCTTGAGATAGAGGCAAGATGCAGGGTCTTTGATGTATAGGAGGAGCTTGCAAGGGGTGTCCATGGGTGGTGGGCGTACATGATTGTTCACCTTATTTATTTTCAGTGAACTAGTCCATTATCAAAACAAAAATTAAAACGATAAACAAACAAAACCCAGAAAACAGAAGTTCCTCTTAGCATGAAAGAAGTCTGAATTAATGGAAAAGCTTGTCTTATTCTTGGGTAGGAAAAACCAGTATTATAAAGATGTCGATTGTCCCTCCATCAATTTACACATCTAATGGGTTCCCATTTAAAATATCAAAAGTCGGCTCCTTTTCAGTTCCCAGAGGCTTTTTCCTGCACTCAACCTGGATTAGGTCCACCCTCTCTTTTCTCCATCTTTTCCTTCGCTGCGCTTACCCCGGGTTGTAATTTACTCACTAAAATCTGCTCTCCCCACTACAGTGTGTCACACTGGAGGGCAGGAACTACGTGTATTTTGTTCAACCTGTGTATCTAGCTAGTATAATTAATGCTGGCCTATTATGGTCATTTAACAAATATTTGTTAAGCAAACGATTTATTTCATCCAATCCTCTAAAAATCTGAAAGATGTGGGTTTTATTATCTCTGTTTGCAGATGAATAAACTGAGGCCCAGGGAAGTTTGGTAACTTTCCTAGGGTCATCCCTCTCCAGGGATGGCAGGGGTACTGCTGAGCAGAAAGGGCTGCCAAAGGGGAGGGACGGCAGTGGTTTTACATCTTCAGATTCCTTCTGAGAGGCCTTTTCCAGGAGGTGCCATTTCCAAAGCAAGGTGGAAGCCCCTCTGAGCTCCACAGCAACTGTTGGCCTGAGGTCAGAGGACAGATAGACGGACCCAGCAGACACATAGTGGCAAATTCCTCCACCTCCCCTATGAAGGCCTCCGCCCCACTCAGACTCACCCAGCATTCCTTGGGCACCTATTGTGTGCCCCAGGGCAGTGTGAGATGGGGTTACCCACACAGGCCATCTCGTGTACCCCTCTCAGTGGCTTCGTGCGGCAACTGTGCAGGCTGGGGGTGGGGGAGGGGTGACCTACTGCTCCCGGTGAGCCCCGGGCTTTCCCCTTTCAGCGTCCTGGGAAACCTCTCAGTCCTGGGTGATGGGGACGATTGCTCATGTAACTTTTGGTCACGATCCTCTTTTTCCAGGACTTAGGGAAGACCACAAGACCTCTGTTTATTCACAGAGGCTGGATTTGAACCACATTTTCTATATCACATCTGCCTATTTAATAATAACGATCAAAGTAATAATATTCATAACACTAGCTAACATTGATGGAGGGCTTGCCATGTGTCACCCCCTTAAACATTCAGGTCCTTGTTCGAGGGTCACCTTCTCAGAAAGCCCTCTTTCTCTGACCAGCCTATTTAAAAATAGCATGTGGTCCCTGCTCTCCATCCTCTTGATCCCATTACTCTGTCTTGCTTTTCTTCACGGCACTCACCACTACCTCACCCCACATTATATTTTTATTTATTTTATTAGGTTATGGTCAGAGTTTCCCACCAGAATGTAAGCCTGCTGATCCACGCAGCGTGACCCTGGGTCAGCCAGCTAAACATGCCACGATGCAGATCTGGGCCTTTGGCTAATGTTTCTGCATGCCCACGGGGTTCTGGGCCCTGCACCGGGTGCCCACGCCTGCCAGTGAACACCATGACGGCTCCATGAACTAAGGGCAGGCATGCATGCCAGCTGCTCTCCCTCAGTTTACAGATGAAGATACAGCAGTCCCCCCTTATCTGCAGGGGATACATTCCAAGACTCCTAATGGATGCCTGAAACCACGACAGTACTGAACCCTAAATGTACTGTTTTTTCCTACGTACAAACCTATGATGAAGTTTAATTTATAAACTAGACACAGTAAGAGATTAATGGGACTTTGGGGCCATTATTAAGTAAAATAAGGGTTACTTAACACAAGCACTGCCATACCTCGACAGTAGATCTGACAACCAAGACGCTACTAAGTGACCAAAAAGGGGGAGAGTAGCATATACAATCTGGATCTGCTGGACAAAGGGATGATTCACATGCCGGCAGGACAGCGTGAGATTTCATCACACTACTCAGAATGCATGCAAGTTAAAACTTATGAATTATTTATTTCTGGAATTTTCCATTTAATGTTTTCATACCCCGGTTGACCACAGGTAACTGAAACCATGGAAAGCAAGACTGTGGATAAAGTGGGGAGTACTGTACTGCGTTAGTTTCCCACGGCTGCTGTAACAAATTATCAAAAACTTGGTGATTTAAAAGGACAGAAATTTATTCTCTCACAGTTTGAGACTAGAAGTCTGAAATCAAGGTGTTGGCAGGGCCGTGCTCCCTCTGAAGGCTCTAGGGCAGAATTCTTTCCTGCCTCTTCCCACTTCTGGTGGCTGCCAGCAATCCTTGGTGTTCCTTGGCTTGTAGCTGCATCACTCCATTTTCTGCCTCCATGGTCACATGGCCTTCTTCCCTGTGTGTCTCTGTGTTGGAATCTCTCTCTTCTTTCTCTTATAAAGTCACTAATCACTGGATTTAGGGACCACCCCCATTCAGGACGACCTCATCTGCAAAGCCCCTATTTCCAAATAAGGTCACATTCTGAGGCTCTGGGGGGGCATGAATTCTGGCAGGACCCTCTTCACCCCACTACAGATACTCAGGTGGGAAAAGTGATTCACCCAAGGTCATGGAATAAGAAGAGGAACGGGGATTCAAGCTAGGTCTGCTCTGCCTCCAAGCCAAGCGCTCTGTTTCCTCCCCTTACTGCCTCTCAGTTGTCTCCATTTGTGGAATTGAATTGGAGTTTTATTACCTTCAGATTGCTGGGACACAAGCATCCTAACAGCATTTCGGGGACCGGGGCCCTGGAAATCTCATTTCTGCTGGTCCAGGCTCTCCAGGGAGCGATGTTTTTTTTCACACTCTCCTCCAGATCCTTCCAAAGGCCGACTGGCTGGCTTGGAGGTCTTTCCAAGTCATCCACTCCAGCCACTCTCTCTACTTAACTTCCAGGGCCTGTTGTCTATCTTAAACCCTCAAACACGAACATTGCTTATCATCGATATTTGATAGGGAAGACGGGAACATAGTCCTGAGGCTCAGTCACCAAATACTGAAAACAAACACATACAAAAATCCAACAAAACTCCAACCAACGCCATCCCACCTCTTTTATCTGGCCAATTCATTATTCCTTCACATTTGCCTAAAAACCCAAGTCCCCTTTTGTTTCCTGGATGGTTTTAGTTAGCTTTGCCTATCAATGTGTGTGTATTTCCTCCTTCCCCAAGAGGAATTCTAAGCAAGTCCACAGAGCTTCCGTCTCTTCCTTCGGGGGATAATTCACCATCTCGTGAGTGTCATGGAGATCCAACATCACTAGGAAAAAAATTCTCTTTTATTTGAATGGTTTCCCTCTGTTTATTGCTAGTCTGTTACTAGCTAAACTAAACTAGCAACTAGTTTGAATCAGTTTGTCTACTTGCTCCTGGCCAAGCAAGCTGAGCTCGATTCTCTCCAGACCTTTGAGCCAGCTTTCCCCTCTGCCTGGAACTCCCTTCCCCGTGGGCGTTTATGGCTCATTCTCTCACTTCCTCAGGTCTCTGTTCCGCATGTCACCTCCACAGAGCACCTCCCCTGATTTGCCCCAAGGCCCACCACCAGCCTCCCTCCCCTCCCCCTCCCGCTTACTGTCCCCTGACTCATTCCATATGAATTTGACTTTTCTGTCTGTTCCCCCCAACTAGACTGTCAGTTTCATGAGAGCAGGACTGTTTTGATCTGTTTCATTCTCCACTTTGTCCCCAGTGGCTTAGAGTAGCAGCTGGCGCAAAGCAGGTACTTAGTAAACATTTGCCAAAATAAATGATCTCTAAAGTTTAATATAAACAATAAGGTTCAATAGTTAAATTTCCATCTCTTTGTCTCTTTTCCCAAGGGAGGCAAAGCATGCACTTTTGCTTTTTTTTGTCCTCAAGGTCTTGGTGGGGGGTGGAGGAGTCACTCAGCCAAAGAAGATAATTTGCCCATCAACATTTTCATCAAAGATTCTTAACTTTTGGTGGGGGGGGGGGGGTGGGGGGGGTGGGGGGAGTGGGGGGGGTGTAGGTGAACTCTTTTTAGAGGCTGATGCAAACTATAGACCTTCTATTCAGAAAAATGCACACATTTAGAGCATTTTGCATATGACCGTGGGAGCATGAACATCTCCCCACTGTGTGCTGCCTGCCTATCTGGTTCAAATGTGCCGGCACCATAGTGAATATTTGCTGAATACATGAATAGTGTGTATTAGTAGTTCTCAGCTATATACCAAATGCATTCATTTCCTAAGGCTGTAACAAGTTACCACAAACCTGGTGGCTTAAAACACAGAAATTTATTCTCTTAAAATTCCACAGGGTGGAAGTCCAAAATCAGTGCCATTGGGCTGAAATTGAGGTGTCAACAAGACACGCTCCCGCTGGAGGTTCTAGGGTAGAATCCATTCCCGGCTTCTTCCAGCTCCTGGGGGCTCCTGGCATTCCTTGGCTTGTGGCCACATCAGCCAATCTCTGCCTCCATGGTCACATGGCCTTTTCTTTTTGATAATCAAATCTCCCTCTGCTTCCCTTTTATAAGAATATATGTTACTGTATTCAGAGTTCACCCTGAAAATGTGGCATGATAATCTCCCCATCTCAAGATCCTTAACTTAATCATTTCTGCAAAGTCCTTTTTTTTTTTAACCATATAAGGTAACATGTACGGGTTTCAGAGATTATTACCTGAATCTTTGGGGACCATTTTTCTTTCTGCCTTCTACACCAAATAAAGAGGAACAATGGCATAAATGAAAATACACACATCGAGTTATTTGGGGACTTTCACTGTGCTTTGAATCTAGGTGTGACTAAATTTTCAGTATTCACAGTATTTAAAATAAGGAAGCCAGAGTGTGAAAGACTGACTCCTTCCCCATCCGCCCTCCCATGCTTCCTCCTCCACCCTCCACCCACAGGCTTTGTTTAAAAGTCACAGGAGGAATTTCAGGTTGCCTGGGGACCAAACATAAATAAGAGGGAGCAGTCAAGAGTTGTTTAAATGACTCTATAGCCGTGTGTGTCCACTACCATCAATAGGAGAGTGAAAGCCAGTTTGTCTTAATGCATCGATGCCCAATTCCATTGCGAGTTAACAGTAGGTAAAGTGTTTCCCACCTTCCCAGTGCCCCGAAGGCAGCACTGAAAATAATCTACCTGCAGTAAACTTTGCTGTTGCTTAAGAGGAGAAATAGAATTTAAAGGCGTAGCTCTGAGGCAGTTCCAGGAGGCCCAGCAGACTGATCCGGCCCGTGGAGCCAACCTTTTCTCAAAGGGCAGCTGGAACACTATCAAGTGTTTTCTCACACTGCCATGTTAATTAAAATAACCAAGAGAGCATCATCAATCCGGAGGGTCACAAGTCCCTTTTCCTTCTCTGCAGGTTAATAGGGCCTAATATTTGTCTAAAGTCCACCTACTCTTTGAGATAAATGTATGGCATCATTTTACCCATGCAGAATTTTAAGAGTCATACATCCCTAATTCCTCTAATCAATAAAGCAGATAGCTTTTTTTCCCTCTTCTGTCGCACACACAACAAACTTTTCCAGAAGGCTCACTGGCTCCAGGCACTGTGCCTGGCACCAAGACTGGACAAATGAGAACACACCCTGCCCTCCAGGATCTCACAGCCTGGAGCAGGAGGGAACATACACACAGCTGGTGTGTGGAATGTGACTTTTCAGGATGCTTAGAATTTCAGTTAGAGCCTTAAAGCTGAGGGCCACAGGCAATAAGTACCCCATATTCTAAAGAGAGCTGCCCCTACAGGAGTTACCGAAATGTGGCAGAGTCCGTCCTATAACTGTCAACCCCCATTGCCTTCCTCCAGCCTGTAGAACACAAGACTAGAAGTTTTAAGGAGGGCTCACGGAAGCAATGGGATATGGTGGAATAACGCTCCCCCAAAGATGTCCACGTCCTAATGCCCAGAACCTCTACATATGTTGCCTCACACGGCAAAAGGCACTTGGCAGGTGTGAGTAAGGTTAAAGACCTCAGTGTGCGGAGATTATCCTGGATCACTCAGATGGGCCCAATCTAATCACAAGAGTCCTTAAAATCGGAGAACCTTGCCCAGCTGCCGTTAGACAGGGGGATGTGACTGGAAGAGTGGTCAGAGAGATGCAACGTTGCTGGCCTCGAAGACAGACGAGGGGTCGTGTCCACAGCCAAGGAATGTGGAGGCCTCTAGAGGCTGGAAAAGGCAAGGAAAAGTATTCTCCCTCGAGCCTCCAGAAAGGCAAGCAGCTCTGCTGACCCCTTGATTTTAGTGCAGTGAGCCCCAGGTCCGATGTCTACCCTCCAGAACTGTGAGAGAACAGATGTAAGTTGTTCTCAGCTACCCCAGCGTTGTAATTCGCTACAGCAGCAATAGAAAACTAATCTAGGGTATTTGTGGGAGAAAAGAGTACTTTGGATTTCTGGAAGAACCTCACCCCCAGCCAAGTGGGGACCCCAAGAGAACTGTTCCTGGAGACTGGGAGAGGCTTGGAGAAGGCCCCTGAGCCCTCACTCCTTGGCGAGAGGCTTGGGAGCTGCAGAGACTTGAAGACTCGTTTCAGAGAGGCCGCTGGCATGAGCCACAGAAAGACAGTTCTTCAGACGGTGATATGTCCCCAGGAGTCTGGGTGACATGGACGTGGAGTCAGATGCCTCCCTGCTGCCTTCAGGATAGTGAAGGCAGGAGGCTGGCCGGGGATGTCCACAGGCACAGAGAGAAGAGGGAAGGCAGCAGTGGAAGCAGAGCCCAGAGGACCCTATGGAAGGACCTTCCCTAGGGCTGCTGCCAGGGGAGGGCCCTCACCCCAAATATCCTGTGAGATAGTCACGAATGAACCCTTTGAGGGAGGGCCTGGCATGCAGATCTCGAGAGCACTAACCCTGTTCCTCGAGTCCTCTCTCCTCTTCCCAACTCTGGAAGACCCAGCAAGAGGGAGGGCAGGAGTAGAAGAACAACCTGGAGGAAGAACGAGGCTGGCCGTGTTCCCATCCCCACCGCATCCTCCAACCACTGGCCTGAGCTGGGAGAAGAGCTCCATGGAACAGGATGCGAGTTGAGATTTGATTTATTTATTTATTTATTTATTTATTTATTTATTTATTTTAGGAAGATTAGCCCTGAGCTAACATCTGCTGCCAATCCTTCTCTTTTTGCTGAGGAAGACTGGCACTGAGCTAACATCCGTGCTCCTCTTCCTCTACTTTATGTGGGACACCTGCTGCAGCATGGCTTGACAAGTGGTGCCATGTCCACACCTGGGATCTGAACCCGAGAACCCTGGGCCACTGAAGCCGAACATGTGCACTTAACCGCTGCGCCACCGGGCCTGCCCCTGAGTTGAGGTTTTGATCTATATGGAACTGGCTTTTTCACTATCCCCCCGAAAAAAACTGTCCTCATAGCTGTAAGTGACTGAAAAGCTATGAACCTGCATGAGATGTAATTAAGGGAAGGGAGAGACGACAGAGCATGTCAGGAGGCAGCGGGGGGACAAAGTTTTCTCTTGTACCCCATTGAGCCCAGCCTGCTGGATAACCTGTTTTGTTGCAACCTAACATGTAAGCACCATAAATGATGTATCTTCTACAGAAGACCAAGCAAGGAGTTACATAGACTTCCCTGCTTCTTGGTATATTTGGAAAAAAAAAAAAAAAAGGAAGGAAGGAAAAAATACCAAAAAAGTTATCAAACTTGTGGGATATTTCAAATATTTGCATTTAATAAATAATACAATGCAATATGATTGGGTCAGTCATTACATAATCATAATTTGTCCTTTTAAAATAACCATGAATTTAGAGTGCACAATGGCCAGTGCGGTTGGGTAATGAGACACATTTAAAGGCAAATGATGACTCTTCTTGCTTTTCAATGCAGTCAGTGTATTATCTTGTGTATGTGTGTGTACACACGCATCTTTTGAAGATAACATCAAAAGTCCAAATTTGAGACCATTCCTGAATATGTGGCCCAGGTCAAATGACCCTCCTGCCCCCTCCACCATCCACCCCTCCACGATTGGCCCTGGGAGGGACTGGGGAGTTAAGGAAAATGTTGCCAAATGGGTGACCTCTAAACTAGGTCATGAGAGATCAGGATGACTTCTCCAGGTGAGGAAGGTGTTCCGAGCCGAAGGAAGAGCCCCGCAAAGATGCAGAAGCTTGAAAGAGCCCGCCACGTTCGAAGAGCAATTGGTGTGTTGGTGGTGCTGTGGAGAGCAGCAGGAGGTGAGAATGAAGCGATGAAGAAGTAGAGGACTCTTGACTATACAGCGCCTTGACCATCAAGCTAGGGGATGGCACTTGATCCTGGGGACCACAGGAAGCTAAGGAGGCTTGAAAGCAGGGAAGGAGGAGGATCAGATCAGCCTCAGAAGGTAACTGAGGGTGGCTGGGAGGATGAGGAAGGAGAGATGAAGCCTGCCCCGACAGAATGTTGGTGGCCTGGAGAGGAGCGGCCAGACTCTGCTTAGGGACAAAAAAGGGTCAAATGCGACCATGAGCTCCCATTTAGGAGCCTGAGAAACGCCATTGGCCAAAACCTGGACTAAGAATCAAGATGGGTTAGATAATGAATTCGGCTTTAGATGTTTTAAAGGTTTATATTCACTGTGAGTCACCCGCAGAGAACATCCATTGAGAAGGTCCCCAGTGCCCTCATCCCTTCTTGTATCTTGAAATTCCACAGCCTCTGGAGCTGGTGGAAGGTCAAGCATTTTCTTCTCCACTTAGTCCTGGTGAGGCGTAAGTGTGGATTGGACATGGTGAGCCGGGAGGAAAGTGGGCAGCTAAAATGAAATTTGGTTTTATTTTCAAAGACCATTCAGTCACATCTGAATTGTATGTGTGAGTATATTTATTATGTGTATATATATATATGTATATATTTCTTCTAAAATTATTATATTGTTCGTTCCTTAAAAGTGATAGTCTCGGCATCAGGCTGAAGCCACCTCTCCTGACCACAGTGGCTCAGGAGGAGACGGTGGACAGGAAGGAAGAGATGTGGCAATCCTTCTTACCATCTGCATCTTATATAAATCTGTATATAACCTGAGAAGGTGGGATAGCAACATGTTAAGGGTGGTTACTCGGTGGGAGAACTTCAGATAGTTTTAACTGTCTCCTTAATATTTTCTATATAATTAGAATTTTTCTAATAAACACATTTTTCTTAAAAAAAAAAAAAAGGAGCGGGCGGGGGAGGCAGCACGACTGGGAACAGCAAGCCTGCTCTTCTATCAGTGGGAATCCTCGCAGGCAATTTAGCAGTATCAGAAACTGCAAGATAAAACATCCGTTGGAACCAACAATTTTGCTCCCAAGAATGCATCCTAAGGAAATATGCTCCATCTTATTGCAACACAATAATCACATTCCTGAGTTTACCAAAGTTGCTTCCTTAAAGAAGGTGTTTCAAAGATTTAAAAGAAAAAGGAGGTGGGTAGGTATGAAATTCACTTTCCCAGTAAAAAGTTATTCTTTTCTGTAAGAATTTTTGATAATAAACTATATTTTAACTATATATGCATTCTATTATTGTAAAATGAAACAGTTGATCTAAACTGACAGAAGAAATCTAAAATCACTGAGCAAATCTGAACAGAGCACAGGGCATTGAAATTGTTCTATTTCTAGACCACTTTTGCTCAAACCTGGCTGCACATTAGAATCTTTGGTAGCTTTGTAAAAATACTCAGGCTCGAGCCCCACCCCCAGAGGTTCTGATTTAGCTGATCTGGAGCAGGGCCGGATGGCAGTATTTTTAAAACACATCCCCAGACGGCTCTAATGGGCAGCCAGAGTTGAGAACCACCAGACCATTGAAATAAATTACCACACAGCACGTAACTCATAACTGTCTTTAAAAAAATGCAATGCCAGTTGAGCAACTAGTATTCAGCGTTACTGTGTTCCTGATCTGCCAGCTCACCAAGTTCTCTCTCTTATAATTTTTATCGAAATATGCTATCCATACAGAAATGTGCATGTATCATAACCATATATAAAGCTCAATGCATTTTCACCAACTGAACATAGCCATGTCAGCAGCCCCAGAATCAGAAACAGAACATTACCAGCACTCCAGAAGCTCCCTTGTGCATTCCAGATTGTTCCACAGTTGTTTTTGTTTTTTTTGAAGGTGAAGATTCAACCTAAGCTAACATCTGTTGCCACTCTTCCTCCTTTTTTTCCTTCTTTTTCCCCCCCGAAGCCCCAGGGTGTAGTTGTGTATAATTATAAGTTCTTCTGGTTCTTCTATGTGAGCCACCACCACAGCATGGCTACTGACAGACAAGTGGTGTGGTTCCACGCCTGGGAACCAAACTTTAACCACTAGGCCATCAGGGTTGGCTCAGATTGTTCCATAGTTTTTTCCCTTACATGTTTGGTGCTACTTCTCACTAGGTATTTGAGTTGTAATCAATAGAGATTCCTATAATGCAAATAATTTTCCTTAATTCATCGATCACATTCTGTCTAATTTGAATTATGAAAACTTGCATAGGAGGAAATAATTATGAACATGCATTTAGCCACAAGAAGTTTATTTCCCAGACTGTTTATAATGGAAAAGATTGGGGGGAAAGTACAACTAAATATCTAATCACAGGATTCAATGAAACAAATTAGCTAATGTCCATATGAGACTGTCTGGTATGTATGCTGTGGCACAAATAAGATAGAATAAAGAGATGCCTTCTGCAAATAAGAGATTATTTTTTCTAGCAGAACCCTGTTTCTGGCATAACCACTGTTATCGGCTTAATTGTGTCCCCCACAAATTCATACATTGATGTTCTAGCTCCCAGCACCTCAGAATGTGACACTCTTTAGAGATGGGGCCTTTCAAGAGGTGACTAAGTTAAAATGAGGCTATTAGGGTGGACCTAATCCAATCTGACTGGTGTTTGTATAAGAAAAGGAGATTAGGACACAGACATATGTAGAGGGCAGATCAAGTGAAGACCCAGGGAGAAGGTGGCCATCTACAAGCCAAGGAGAGAGGCTGCAGAGGAAACCAACCCTGTCAACACTTGGATTTTGGACTTCTAGCCCAGAATTGTGAGAAAATAAACTTATGCTGTGTAAACCACCCAGTCTGTGGTATTTGTTCCACAACCCTAACAAACCAATACAAGCATCAAGATTAGAAGCAGCAGGTGAATGAACAAGAGCTGGGCCATGCCAGGGTGACCAGACTAGTTTAGGGTTTCTGACAAAAGGGAGATACTCTCAGAGGAGCCCCATGGCCAGAATGGCTGAGCAGTGCCCCAGACACCCATGGAAACCACAGTGGACAAGAGACCTCGTGCTCATAACGCAAACTCCTCTCCCTGTCCCACACAAGGGAAAGCCAGGCTTCTCTACTCAGCACCTGCATGTATGGCCAGATAGACAGGGATTCTCACGTGAGCTGAGGGATCCACTCTAGCCAGAGCAATATGGACAGGCAGATGGCCAAGAATCACCAAAACCTTTAGGAAAACTAACAGAATGAAAGAAAAGTACCAACTCTCCTCCAGAAAAATGTATATCTGAAGAAACAGAATCCATACAATGGGGAAGCAGGAAAAAAAGAAACTCTGTAACGAATATAATTAGTAGCCTCAGAGACATTTGAGATAGCTGCATATCCAGATAGATAGATAAATAGATGATAGATAGATAGACAGATAGACAAAACTTGTCTGAAAAGTCGTTCTTGGGAACTAAAATTGTGACTAACAGAAATTAAATTGGAAGACACAATTTCCACCCAGGAGTTTCCCCAAGTAAGAAGGTTTGACACTAGCTGGGGTTGGTAAAGATGTGAAGAGCCACAAATTCTCAAATGCTGTTGGTAGAAATATATAACAAGTACAACCATCTTTGGAGAGCAACTTAACAGTTTTTCTAATAAATGGAAAGTTTGTGTGTCCTTTGACTCACCGGTTCCTCCTTCGGGTATAAACCATAGAGAAACTCTCACACATGCACAAGCTAACAAGCACATTGTGTTCTCTGCAGTGCTGTTTCTCATAGCAAAAAACTGAGAAACAACTTAAAAATCCATCATTAGTGCCATGAAGAAATGCATCGCCCACATTCCTACAATGGTCTATTACATGGTAGTTAAAATGAATGAACTAGATATACAAAAACCTAAATAAATTTCCCAAAAGTTATTGTTGAGAGAAAAAAGCTAGCTACAGAAAGGTAAATCCAGCATGATACTACTTATCCTAAAATGCTAAAAAACTAGGAAAGACTGAGGGATGGTGGAATATGTATATAAACACATAATGTTTATGATAGTAATTGCTTTGGGGAAGCGGAGAAATGGAGTAGAGAGAGAAATAAATTTAGTAGGGAGAGGAATAAACTGCATTTTTATCAGTAATATTTTATTTATATTACTAGAAAGGCACCAAAGCAAATTGACAAAATGGTCATGTTTGTTATTTCTGAGTGATGAGTTACATGGGTGTTCGTTATGTTATCTTGTGCAATTTTCTGTGGTT
Source organism: Equus przewalskii (assembly GCF_037783145.1). Classification (NCBI taxonomy): domain Eukaryota; kingdom Metazoa; phylum Chordata; class Mammalia; order Perissodactyla; family Equidae; genus Equus; species Equus przewalskii. The sequence goes on from NC_091855.1 coordinate 32,175,316, forward strand.
TATAACTTTTTCAAATGAAAAAAATCCCACAATAGACGAATTGATTAATAAATGTGCACAACTGAAAAGTGCATTAATAAATTGGAATACTGAGGCAAGCAATCCACCAGAACATAGTGCAAAATTCCCAAATTGAAACTGTTAAAAAGTGTAAGATAAAAAAAGTCAATACGAATAAACAGAACCAGCAGTTCCAACCTGTCTCAAAGAATATCCAGGAGAATGAACAGAGAAAATCATCAAATAAATTACAGAGAAAAATTTCAAAGCCAAAGAGAGTCTCAAGTCTTCACACTAAAAGGGCCCACAAAGTATTAAAAAGAACATGGGAAAGGGATGTGGAGGATTTGGTTCTAGACAGATTACTAAAATTTCTAGGAATAAAGAAAAAAATTCCAGAGAGGAAAAAAAAATCTTAATAGTTTAACTTCAAAGGAAGAAGAACCAGATGGACATGAGACTTCTCAAGAGCAGTAAGTGTAAAATTCTATAAGATACAGTGCCATAAAGTCCTGCAGAAAAAAACTATTTTGAATCTAGAATTCTATACCCAGCCAAAAAAATAAAGTGCAAGATAGAAATTATTTTTCAATGGACAAGAGCTCAGAAAGTTTCTTTCCAGGAACGCTTTCTGAAAGATTTTCTAGATGATATACTCCAACAACAGGAAAAATGAATCCAAGAAAGAGGCAGATAGGATACAAGCAATAGTGGTGTGCAAAGAAACTACTAGTAAAGCCCAAATGGCTGCCAAAAATATGTTTGTGAAGCTTAATAAATTGTTAAGAAAGAATTCCATCCATTAAATTCCAAAAGATTTCAACAAAACTTGGGAATGAGTGAAAGGAGAGTACACGGAAAGGGAAGAAAGACATGATAAAGTGTCAAAGTCTAGCCTTCGTAATGGAGGTGGGTAATAGACACTAGTTAACTCTTAACATTGATGAAAATATATACATTCAAGTATGCTGAGTAAAGTGTAAAAAATAAATGCTTGAAGAAAGAATAAAAACAAAATGTATATTTAGCAAACTACTAACGGATATAAAGGAAAAGAAGAAAATCATCAATCTAATATAGTTTGACTTCTACTTCCTATCCGCAAAGAGAAATAGCAAATACTCAAATCCAAAGTGATTCTATAAAAGTAACTCAGGTTTGATTTTAATCACCCTGCACCTGTGTCTCTAATAACCATGCAAGAGGAAACCCCTAAGCCAGTGTTTCTCAGGGTTTGTAAAAACAGAGATTGCTGGGCCCCATCCTCAGAGTTTCTGACTCAGTGAGTCCAGGGTGGGGCCCAGGATTTGCATTTCTAAGTTCCCGAGTGATGCTGATGCTGAGAATCGCTGCCCGTAGTGAATGAATCTGCCCCCATCACACTCATTGATTCTCAGGGTTTGCTGCTTTTCTTCTTTAGAGGAAGTTATCAAACAGCACAGATCTGGGACCCAGTGGAGGGAGGGCCTTTTCTACTTGTTCCTGATTACCAAGAAGAGGACATTTTTTTCATTCAGAAGAATGTCTTTCAAGAAAACCTGTTGCTGATGAAGAAACCCCTAAAGTAATTTTTAAAAATTAATCACAAATCAAAAGAGCATGGTACTGGTACAAAAACAGGCACACAGATCAATAGAACAGAACTGAATGCTCAGAAATAAAACCACACACATACGGACAACTGATCTTCAACAAAGGAGTCAAGAACATACAATGGAGAAAGAAAAGCCCCTTCAATAAATGGTGCTGGGAAAACTGGACAGCCACATGCAAAAGAATGAAAGTAGACCATTATCTTTCTCCATACACAAAAAATAGACTCAAAATGGATCAAAGACTTGAAGGTAAGACGGGAAACCATAAAACTTCTGGAAGAAAATACAGGCAGTACCCTCTTTGACAACAGATTTAAAAGGATCTTTACAAATATGATGCCCACTCAGACAAGGGAAACAAAAGAAAAAATAAACAAATGGGACTTCATCAGACTAAAGAGCTTCTGGAAGGCAAAGGAAATCAAGATCAAAATGAAAAAACAACCCATCAACTGGGAGAAAATATTTGCAAATCATATATCCGATAAAGGGTTAATCTCCGTAATATATGAAGAGCTCACACAACTGAACTACAAAAAAATAAACAACCCAATCAAAAAGTGGGCAGAGGATATGAACAGGCGTTTTTCCAAAGACGATATACAGATGGCCAATAGGTACATGAAAAGATGCTCAACATAATCATCAGGGAGATGCAAATCAAAACTACACTTAGATATCATCTTATACCTGTTAGAATGGTTATAATCACCAAGACAAAAAATCACAAATGTTGGAGAGGTTGTGGAGAAAAGGGAACCCTCATCCACTGCTGGTGGGAATGAAAACTGGTGCAGCCACTGTGGAAAACAGTATGGAGATTTCTCAAAAAACTAAAAATAGAATTACCATATGACCCAGTTATCCCACTACTGGGTATTTATCCAAAGAACTTGAAATAAACAATGCAAAGAGACTTATGCACCCCTATGTTCACTGCAGCATTATTCACAATAGCCAGGACATGGAAGCAACCCAAGTGCCCAATGACTAATGACGGGGAAAAGGAGATGTGGTATATATATATACAATGGAATACTACTCAGCCATAAAAAAGACATAACCATCCCATTCACAACCACATGGATAGACCTTCAAGGAGTCATGTTTAGCAAAATAAGCCAGACGGAGAAAGACAAACACCGTATGATTTCACTCATATGTGGAAGATAAACAAACTTACAGACAAAGAGAACAATTTAGTGGTTACCAGGGGGAAGAGGCAGGAGGGTGGGCACAAGGGGTTCAGGGGCACATTTATATGGTGTTTGACAAATATTAATGCACAACTGAAATTTCACAATGTTATAAACTATTTAGACCACAATAAAAAAATTTTTTAAAAATCAAACACAAAAGGGGTAACTAGGCACATGTGTATGATGATGGATGGTAGTTAGTCTTTGGGTGGTGAATATGATGTAATCTACACAGAAATTGAAATATAACAATGTACATCTGAAATTTATATAATGTTATAAACCAATGTTACCTTAATAAAAGAAAAAGAAAAGAAATTTTAAAAAAATGAAATAAAGGCAGAGGAGGGCAGTTACAAAAGCCAGGTCATTCACGTGGGAACAGTGGTTGGACATGCCTGGCAACAGCCTTCTCTTGCTCCACTTGGCCCAAAGCAAATATTCTCTGACTTCATACGTATATTTCATAAATCATTTTTAAAAATTCTGGGATTGCCAAGTGCATTAGACAGAATTCCTTGTTTCAATTTTTAAAAACCCCTAAATTTAAGCAGACTTAAGCAAAAATAAAAAAGACGAGTTATTGGTTCCTGTAATTTAAATCCTGAGAGTTAACTAGCTTCAGGTATAACTGGATCCAGGTGTTCAAATGGTGCTTTCAGAGCACCATCTGTCTCTCTTTTCCTCTGTGATAGCTTCACTCTTGGTGGGCAGCTACTTTCGGTAGCACTTGGGAGCAGGAAACTTACAATTGCCTTTATAGCCAGGATCTTAGTAGGAAGAGAGCTCCTTCTTCTCCCATCACCAGCAAGAATCTCAGATTTGGCTCCAGTTGGCCTGTCTGCAGTCAAGTGCTCATCACCAGTGAACCAATCAGTGCCCAAAAGGACTGCTCTGATTGGCCAGACCAGCTCAAGGGGGTGTGGCCAGCACTACCCAAATCAGAATTACTGGGACTGGGAGAGGAGTGGCTCAAAACAGGACCATTGTTACATAAAGAAGCCAGAGCGGAAGCTGAGCAGACAAAAGCAGGGCATGAACCCAGAGCAGTTTTTATCTTGCAGATTAACAATATATTAAATAAAATAAAATTACTATGCAATTTTATGATCATTTCCTAAAGGAAAGCCCATTTTAACAATGAAACAAAAACAAAAACAGAAAAGAAAGTATCCAAATAAAGAGCTCTCTTTATTTAAATAAGGGCAGCTTCATACAAAACTCAATACATTTTCCTGTTTTAATAAAAATTCCCTTTAGATAGAAAATGCATTTACTGTCCATGCTCCTAACTCCTGCCCACCAATAGACACTGTGCCTAGAGACCACCAAAATGTTTTTATTTTAATTTCTTTAAAAATCAGAATAAAAATATTATGATGATGAATATATAATAATGAATGCAAGCTATATTATATTCATCTTTACACCAAAGCAGCCATACAATATAATTTAAAAAATGTTTTTAATGGAAGAAAAGGCCCACGAAGGCAAATGTGCCATGAGCTCAAGAAAGTTGAGGTACATGAGGTAGTCCTACCTCCATTCCTTTCCCTCAAAACCCTTCCCTAAATTTCAGAAGGTGAGTGTCATGTTCTATCTCCAGAAAAAGTCAGCTCTTCACCTGCATTAGCTCACCAATACAGTATCCTCCCTGAGGAAAGGGTCTTTAGCCAGTTAGAATAACAGCTTCCTTAAAAGGCTTAACGGGGGACATTAGGGCAGCTACTGGGAGGTGACGCGGGTGAAAGAGAAGCCTGGTGTGTGCTGGGAGGGAATTACCTCGCCCGGATCCACGACTTTGTTCACTGTATTCAGTTCTCACACTAATATCTGTCTCACTCGCTTCTCTTTACCTCTGTCCCAGGTACGGTGCTAAGAGCTTGGCTATGCCTTTTGAACTCCATCTCCCCAAAAACCTGTCGTCCTGCTGAGCCACTGTGAGGTGAGCTAACTCCCGTGGTCCTCTAGGAGAAAAGGGAGACTTGAACCCACGCCTACCTAAATCCAAAGCTGTGATCTTAAATGCTATACACTACCTTGCTTCTAGCTCTTCTGAAGTCCTGGCCTCCATATTATTCTGAAGTGGAAGAGGAGATAGTGGTAGTTGGGGTGGGGTGGGGTGAGGTGGGAAGAGCCTTCTTCCTGTGCCCAGTGTCCTCTGCCTTCTACCAGATCCATGCATTTCATGGGGAAGAACAAATTTCTTCATAAAGCAATTACTCATAAAGTTGAAATTTCCCACAGTCACAGCCTTATTATTTCCATGTTTCCTTTTTATCCTTTCACCTATGATTTAATTTTTGTCTAGCGACTCGACAGCAAGCTCCCATTAGCACCAAAAGCCGTCTACCCACTCAGTTGAGTTTGACTCACGCACCATATGTGCCCCAGTTTATCCACGTGGCTCCAGGCGCTCACAGTTTCCTCAAGGTCTCATCGGCAGGCCTCCGGGAGGCCAGCGATGGTATCCTGAATTCCCCTCCCATCAGCACCACAGCCGCCACCACCGCCTTCCCTGCTCACAGCACTCAGCCTGCTATAATTAAACAAACAGGGTTATTTGTGACATCCTGGTTTACACATCAACAAGTTATTTTCTCTGATTTTGCTATGGATGGATTTGCTCTGCTTACATTAAACAAGAACAGCTCACCCAAAAATGCAGAATAAGCAAGGGGGAGGAGACGGGGCCCAGCAGCTGCCTCTTTCCCCACGAGGCAAGACCGTGTCTTCCCTTTCCCAGACTCCCGGCCTCAAAGGAGGAGAACCAGGCGACCCCGGGGAGAAATGGCCATTGAGGGTCAGGATTCTGAACGGGAAGAGAGACCTCCAGAAACACGGAAAGTTCAGATGGCAGTTTATCTTGGAAGATTCCAGACTAAATGGCATAGGAGAGGAGTGGAAGTGTAAACGTGGGCTTCCCTAAGCAAGGACACTTTGGTCTTGGTTTCTGGCAAATGAATCGCCTTGAAGCCTGCATTGTGAGGTCCGTGTCAGCGGGCAGGATTAGGGGGGTGGGGCTCAGGTCTGCCCCCCCTCGCTGGTCACACTCATCCTGTCTGTCCATCTGTCTCTGGGCGTGCCTCATTCCATCCACCCTGCCCCACCACCAGGAGGGGCTGCTAAAAGGGAAAGCAGTTGATGCCGCTCATCTATTTAGATGGAGCTTCTCTGTCCTCAAGAAAAGTCTCAGCTCCTTAAAATGGCTCTCACCCTTCAGGATCCAGCCCCTGCTACTTCTGCAGCCGATCTCACCCATGCCCATCCCGTTCTCCAGGCCCCGGTAATAGGAACGTTCAAGTTTTGCAACTGTGCCGTTTGCACAATCTGTTCCTTCTACCTTGAACACTCTCTCCAGGCTTCTGTGCTTGATTTCCTTCAAGCCCTCACCTCTTGGGTTCTTCTCCACCCCCGACCAAACTCTAATCTCTCTGTGTTCTAATTGTCTACACATCCATCTCCCTTGCTCCCCCAGGGTCAGCTCCACCAGGGCTAGGTTGAGTGAACTTTGCTCTTTGTTGAGTCCCAGAGCTTGTCCACATGCCTGGCACATTGGAGGAACTTCACAGATGTCTACTGAATGAATAAATGCCCTCTCTTGTGTCCAGCATATCCTTCAGGGTAACTGGCCTTTTGCAAAGATCTGGTTCAAAAGCAGAGGCCATATTGCCGCTCCAAGCTAGAAACAACCCAATGTCCATCCACAATATAATAGATACATAAATTGTGGCATAGTCACACAGTAACAACTATAAAGAGCATGTACTTAGGTATGACTGTACCCAAAAATGTGGATGCATTTCACAAACAGAACATTGAATGAAAGACACCAGACATGAATGAGAATAGACTATAGGATTCCACTTATATAAAGTACAAAAATAGGTAAAACAAATATATGCAGTTAGCAGTGAGGAGAGGCCTTCTACAAGAGGGGCAGGTGACTGGAAGGGGACTTCTGAGGTGCTGGGGACAGAGGCACGTTCAACTTGTGGTATTCATCGAGCTGTACACTGATGACGGGCATTTCTGTCTCTCATATATATATAGCTCAATGAATATATTATATATAATATGTATATAGATAAGTGTTATATTATACATACATGTATATATATAATACTTGAATAAAAGTAAACGAACAAACAAACAACTAGAGGCCAGTGTAGTGCTGGAGCAGAACTGGGTTCTGCCTCCCTCTGTCCTTCCCGAGGGCCACCTTGGGTCTGTTCTGTCTCTCAACAGGCTACATCAGTGGTGGGCAGAGGGTGTGGTCCCTGCTGTCTTGGGCCCCAGGCTCGTATCCCTCCTCCCGGGATCCCTGCTACTATAATCTGCCTCCGAAGGTCCCACCTGGAGACTCGTGGTTGCTGTAAACTGTTGGCTTCCTGAAGGCCCTTCGGTCCCACCGGCCCCCTGATGAGTCTGGAGCTGCTGAGGAGACTCTGGAAGAGAGCCTGGGAGAGAGGAGGGAGAAAGGAATTGCTGTGCAGAGAGGAGGACAAAGAATTTGGATCCCAGGAGATAATCTGGGGGAAGAGGGTGAGGAAGGGTGGCGAGAAGCAGGAAAAGAATCACTGTTGAGGGAGACGGGACGCAGCCGGGGCACCATGTGGTGACATCCGCAGTGTCAGGGTGGCCAGGAGACTTTTTGATGCAAGTTTCATCTTTGCATGCAACATCTTTGATGCAACATTCAACTTTAAGTTGTTGTGATTTTGCAATGGAAACCCCTCCGAGATGCTTTCCCCCCAAACCTTCAATAAAGTCAGCTACACACACGTGCGTGCACACACACACACTCACATGAGCCTTGTCTGAGTGGGATTTGAGGGGCAATCCAGGAAGAGGCTGAGCTCCTTCTCTGGTTCACTGAGATAGTGAACAGGGACAGGTGGACGGTCCTTGAACTGATCTGCAGCAGGGACACAAAGCGAGCTGGTGACCAAGGGGCGGTGATCCTCCCTGGACTTCTCACAAATCTTGGGGATGGTTTTGGACTTTCGTGGAATCCTGACTGAGAGCTTTAAGCAGCTCTTATTTAGATCTTAAAGGGCTAAGAGATCATGGCTGACATCAGGGTCATATATTAGTACACTGAAGTAGCTTTTAAAGGTCTGAACTCTGCTACTTAATTATAAATCTTTCGAAGACTGAAAGTGCATATTTATCTTGGTGTCTCCCAAGGACCAGAGAGCCAGGTCTGGAATGGATACGTCTCTCGGAGTCCCTAAGAGGGACAGGTTGACTGCACACGATACTTTACACACTGTGTGCTTAGCACACACCTGCAAGCCGGTATTGCCTTGTCACGGCGTCAGCCCAGAGAGAATGAGCTAGCCCAGCTCCCTTCTGTGACTTGACAGCCTCACAGTATTTTCATACGTGTAACTGCGCCCAGTTTTCACACAAGCCAGGGAGGCGGGTGTGTAGTGATGCCCATTTTACCACTGAGGACACGGAATTTTAGGGAGAAGAGAGAACTCCTTGCAGCACCCTGTTAATAAATGGGGGCAAACGGGACTTGAATTCAGACCCTCTGAGACCAAACTGGCCATCCTTCTCACACCACTCAAGAGCGCAGGGTAAGTTCCTTCTCCCAAGAGTTATATTTTCTGTCGGCAACATCACATTTCTAAGTTACTTCCAATCACTGAAACACCCATAAAATGACTGCCCTCATCTGTGACAAGACTTAACTCAAGGACCAGGGCGCGAACAGGAGGAGACATACCCCTGCCCTCATCCCTCCTCACTTTTTGGAGCCACTCTCTCATCACCTGGCTGGGGGTCAAGTGGGCTGAGAAGGGACAACAAGCCCACAGCCCTCTTAGGGTGTGACTGCCCAAAAATGAGCCTGCTGGGGAGAACCCTGGGGGCTCCCATTCATTCATTCATTGAGTAGATACTGTAGAATGGGAGGGCCGCTGCAGGAGTCAGGGGGAAGAGGTGGGCAGAGGGTCCATTCTGACCCTCACCTGAGGAGTTCTGAGTCTGGCGCAGGAGCTGTCTGAAGCAGGGAGGCTCGACTGAGCCCAGGAGGCAAAGCTGACCTGGGGTTTGGGGTCCCAGGGAAAGTGCCATCTCAATCCATATTGGAGGGCAGGTTCCAGTTGGCCGGCAGGAAGGGTAAGGCAGGGTATTCCAAGGGGCGGGAGCATGTGCAGCAGCCTGGGATTTAGAGAGCCCAACACACTTAGGGAACTACAACTAGTCGATTTGGCTGAGCTCAGATGGAGAGATGTGAGGGTAGAGAGCATGGCTTGTCTCTCTCGTGGCCCACCTCACCTGGCCCATATGTGGTCCATGGGACGCATGCACTGTGGTCAGGTGAGAGCACACTTACTTCCCATGGCAGCTCTCTTACTCCTCAGCCCTCTTAGGCATGAGTCAAACACCAGTCCACCATGTGCCCCAGCTCAGAGGCACATCCCAATCTTTCCAAGTATACACTGGAGCCTCTTTCACCAGATTAGATATAGGAGTAGAAGCCCCCTCCCCATCGCTTCCATATAGACAGTGCTCTCTGAAGAAATCCTTTCTCCAAATCCAGCCCCTCTTTTGGAGGTGATAGTCATCAAAGGGTCACAGACTGATTTTCCGTCAGCCTTTTACAAGTCCTCCATGGTGGCCCTGGAACATGATATCTGTTTTCTGTGGTCCGATTTACATATGAGAAGGTCATGGGAGTCCAGAGGGAAACACAGAAAGGATGGATAAGACCCGAGAGGGCCAGGAGACCAAGGAATGGGCCTCAGAGAGGGGAGGCCCAGCAGGCAGCTGCATCCAAGGGCTGCGGGCGGGACAGCATGGTGTGGTGGGAACAGATCAGCCTTTGGAGTCTGCACTGCTGGGGTTCAAATCCCCACTCCCCAACAACTGGCACAATTTCTGATCTCAGTTTTCTCATCTGTAATATGGGAATAGCAAGACTTAACTCATAGGGCAGGACAAATGACAAAAGACTGTTCAGCCCTTTGCCCAGGGCCTGGCACATGGTAGGTACTCCCTAAATGTTAGTTCCCACTGTAAGCATCCAGGGAGAAATGCTGGAAACTCCTAGTCTCCCTTAGCCTCCCCTCTGAGTTTTGCATCCCAAGGTTTGATTGAAAATTGGAAAGATAAAGCCCTCGTAAAGGTAACATGATGCAAAGCCCTGTGTGCAAGCTGAGGCTCCCAGGACCTGTGGTTTAGGCCTCAACCCCACAAGATCTCTGTGCGGCATGAGGAGGCTCTGAGATTACAGCCAGGGGCAGCCTCAGGGGTAAGATTACAGCAGCCAGGACCCCAAATCCTTTCCCCCTGCAAAGGTTTCCAGTACTTCCAGGCCAGAAACATTCTTTTTCTGCTTTCTGCTCCTGATTTACCAGGAATCAAAGAAGCTGGCTCAGAACACTGAAATTTGAGCGACGAAGATAAGAATCATGATATAGTGCAGGAAAAAGCTTAGAAGGACCTCCCTCTGCCCAAAACTGCCTGGCTGTGCAGCTTGGACAGGACAGTCCAGGCTCCAGGCCTCTCTCCTCCTTTATAAAGTGAGGAGACACGTTTGGATGTCAGGCAGGCCTCATGCTGGGGAGACAAGCAGGTGCCAAGCAGGTATGGAGCCCGCCCTCGCAGACGAGATTTAGACTCAGCGGAAGCCGGTGGCCCCCCACTACGTAACCATGTTGTGTTCATTTGCTAGGGTTGTCAGAACAGGCTACTATAGCCTGAAGGCTTGAACAACAACATTTATTGTCTCACAGTTCCGGAGGCCGAGATCAAGGTGTTGGCAGGGTTACTTCCTTCTGAGGCCTGGAGGGAAAACTCTTCCAGGCCACCCCCTAGCTTCTGGGGCTTTGCTGGCAATGTTTGGCATTCCTTGGCTTGTAGAAGTGTCACTCTGATCCTTGCCTTCAAGGTCATGTGGCACTCTCCCTGTGTGCGTGTCTGTCTCCAAATGTCCCCTTTTTATCTGGACACCAGTCACACTGGATTGGGGGCCCACTCTCCTCCATTCTGACTTCATTTTCACTAATTACATCTTCAATGACCCTATTCCCAATTCTGAGGTACCGGGGGCCACGATTTCAACATATAAATTTTGAGGGGACATAATTCAACTTTGGACAAGGTAATCAACCTCTCCAACTTCAGTTTCTTTGTCTCTAAAGTTAATGATAATAATGAGAGATAAATGGGACAGCATGTGAAGGTCCCTAGCACATAACAGGTGCTGCACAGCATAGAAGCTTAACAAGTATTGATTCCTTCCACCAACAGAGATGCCCAAAGCCCCAATCCTGGCTCCTTTCCTCTGGCTTTCCTCCCTCCCCTCTTCCCCACTGGAGCTGACAAAGTGATTATGCCTAAACTTAAGAGTTGAATCTAATCTCTAAAAGGAAGTTTGCTGTTGAAGTCTGTTTGGGGGCATTGCTTTTGTACTCCCGAAACTGTGATACTTTTGTGACCCGCAAAGCCCAGCCTTGCCATGAAGATAAAGGATGTGACAGCTGCGTGGAGGGTGACCGCTTTTCAAGCGCCGCTCAGGACTGTCGGTAGAGTACAGAGAGAATAACTGCGCCCTCCTTTCTCCCCCTCGCTCCCCCTCTTGTCGGCTTCAATTCACAGGCTGTATAATTCAAGTCATTAATTTTTTCCATTCAGTGCGCTGCCAATTTCTTCTCATTTTGTTCCTAGAAATCTCTTGTGTGCATCTTCTAAATTTAAAATAAATACACTGTACATAATTGGATGCTAACCAGACAACACTGAGCAATCATACGTTTTCATTGATTCTGCAGATGTATTCGCCTCAAACATGGGTGGGAAAGGTCTCTGCGTGCTCCAGATGAAATGTTAAATGGGACAAGTTGCCCTCACGTTCTTCAATATCAGTATCGGGCTTTAGAATATTTCCAGTTATGATCGCAGTTGAACAATGAAAGGTTCTTGCACCAAAAATAGACATCAAATGTTCTGGTTGCTACCATTTTGTGCTCACAGAGTTGAGTGGAAAGAGCTTAAGTATAGACCACAAGAGATCAGAGATCTGGCTAGAAATCCACCACAAAGAAGGCATGTAGCAACAAATAAACGCTTGCATTGTGAACTTCAGTTATGCAATTAAGAGACTGGCCCAGATCATTTTTTTTTCAAAACATATGATGCATCCTTGAGATATACTCAAGATGACCTTTCTTTTTTGAGGAAGACCAGTCCTGAGCTAGCATCCGCCATCAATCCTCCTCCTTTTTGCTGAGGAAGACTGGTCCTGAGTTAACATCCATGCCCATCTTCCTCTGCTTTATATGTCGGACGACTGCCACATCACGGCTTGACAAGTGGTGCATAGGTCCACACCCAGGATCCAAACTGGTGAACCCCGGGCCACCGAAAGGGAACATGTGAACTTAACCACTGTTCCACTGGGCCAGCCCCTCAAGACGACTTTTTTTCTTTTTTGAGGAAGACTAGCCCTGATTTTAAGGACGTTATTTAGCTTTCACTGGTGTTTGGAGTGGTGTGGATTGGTTTCTATTTATGGCAAGCCATGCCAGTTTTCCATTTAGGATTATGATGTAAATTTTTCTTAGAATATAATGTATTTAAGTAGTAGAAAGGTTGATTTGAAGAAACACGTAAGAATTAAAACTATGCCAAAAATTGCAATGGGAGATGCAAATGACTGCATTTTGGGAAACATTGCCTGGTTGATTTCTAAATCCTATCCCAATTCTTAAGTTTTTTCTTATATAATTTTAATTTCATTCATTTATGCATCCATTTAGTTGAGTGCCTGTTAAGTATCTCATTGGTGTTGGACACTAGGGTGATTATAGAGTCAAATGAACAGTGCTATGAGAGCAGAGAAAGAAAAAGTTCAATTCTATCTGGAAGAATCAGAAAAGGCTTTCCAGAGGTGGTGATAAACAATATATTTTGGACTTCTCAGCCAACCCAAACCCACAGATCACAAACACCATCTCCTCAGCCTTGACTCAACATATTTCGAATTTTGAATGTGTGCCTAATCCTGTGATAGGCGCTACCAAGAAGATACTATAACTTTAAGCAGAGGCTTATTAGTAGCAAAGACCATGCATAAAATTCATGACTTGCATTTAAGGTTATACTTCCCCCAGAGATGATTTTAAACACGTTTGGTTTTTTCCCTTGATTGGGAACTTTACATTTTCCTAGAGTCTAGTTGTCTGATGTGAAATAGAGATTGGAAAAATTCAGCCATAATTGCAAAAATGTATTTCTTAATCAAATGAAACCACAGGGGAAAAACGTTACATTGAATAAGCTCCTCTGAGGAGAGAGAGTTTACTTGGAGGGTAATTCATTAGGTGTTCTCATTGTTGGTCCCTGACTAGGTCACTCGATGAAGTACGAAGTATTTATTGGGCTCCTACTAAATCAGGGGGCTGTTCTGGGTGTTGCGGATTCTGTGGGGAGTCAGACTGGCTCAGTGCTCTCTCATGCGGCTTACCTTCTAGCAAGAGAGATTGACAACAAGCAAACACGTGGCTAAATGGGAGGATATCAAATAGAAATAAATGCTCTGCGAGGATTAAAATAAGGAGACATGATAGGGGCTAATGGGAGAGAGAGTGGCTGCAATAGATTGGGTAGTCGGAAAAGACTCTCCAGAGGGTTATTTTTAAGGTGAAATGTAAATGACAAGAAGAAATTAGTGGGAAGATTATTCCAGAACTAGAAAGAGCTGGGTAATGGCCCAGAGATATGGATGAGTGTCTGTGTTTGAGGAACAGAAAGCAGACCTGTTTCTGCCGCCCAGGGGGCAGGCGAGAGTGGTGGGAGCTGAGGTCAGGAATGGAAGGCTGAGCCAGGATTCAGCCCCGCCATCTGACTATTACTCCACCAAAGCATGCATGGAAGTGACTTTCCAACGCTTCCAAAAACTATTTTCAGGCATTCTCTTTCCTCTCATGCTAGTTTCCTAGCCTTTGGCTTATTTTCTTTTTCCGGCATATAAGTGAGTTTAAGTAATTTTCCCCTCTGACTAAGATGTGCAATCTCTTCCTCTCTAGAGAGTAGTCAGCTACTAGGAATGATTTTGGAAAATAGTTCATTTATCTCCTTTCTAACTAGTAGAACAATTCCTCCTTTATTCTTGTGGACATTCTTTAAAAGACAATGCCATAACTTCAATAATCCTGTCTATATTGTTATTTTTGCAGGGAAGATGGTGCTGATGGAGCTACATGAGTAAACTGATATATGGAACCTCTGGGGTTTGGTAAGAGCAGTTGATGAGCTGGGAACAGTGGTCAAGCGTTGCTCCTTCATTTCTGCAGCCTCACCTATTCACTGTTTCTCTCCATTCCTACTGGCAGCATCCCAGACCAGGCCCCTTTATTTCACAACTGGATTGTTGCAACAGTTGGTCCCTCTACCTCTGAGCTATTTTATATCTCATTTCTTCTGTGTGCTACTTCAGATTCATCTTCCTAAAACACCTCTTCAGTCATATCATTCTCCTTCTAGAGAACTTACAATGGCTTCCCATTGCCTCCCAAATCAGGCTTCTTAGTCTGGTGTCCTCCCTCACAAGTGTGACCTTTTAGATTCCTGTGAGTAAATATGGTATTTCTTTCAAGGCAATGTGTTTCAGGTATCAGAGCACCTCTGATTTGTGTAAAACATTCCTCCTGCTGAAAATGTCAGCATCACCTGTAAGAATTCATAAAAGTGGAGAAGCAAACAAAATTAATAGTATATAAAAGCAAGCAGTTCCACCAAACTCACCGATTAGTTGTGACACGCAGGACCCACACCACAAAGGTCCTACCCAGCTGGAGGAGAGAGAAAATTGAGACTAAAGTTCAATTCACACAAAGAAAACACTCCACCCAGTTAAAAGGTTGGCTGTGGACTTGTGTGAGTCAGGAAAATACTGAATTTGTTTTTAAAGTATATCTTCTAGTAATCAGCATAACCCAGCTGCTATAACAAAGAGGTTTCCAGATTTCAGCAGCTTGACATACTGGTTTATTTCTTGCTCACAGAACAGTGAGCAGGTGTTCCAAGGCAAGTGTTTCTGGTTGGTGAGCAGCTTTCCTCCACGTGGTCATTCAGGGTCCCATTGTTGTCAGCTTCATCTGCTGGGGGAAGAGGAAAGAGCCAGAGAAGGCACATCCGCTTCTTAACAGTCCTGGCCCCAAAATGAGACCCATCACTGGGGCTCAATTCCATTGACAAGAGCAATGGCACCTGAACAGAAGGGGATCTGGGAAATGAGTTCCTGGTTGAGAAGGCACTTCCCAACAACAGCCCTGTACTATGGGAGGGGGCTCGTGGGTTTTGATGGACAGCTATGTGCCCCCGCTATATAGCCTCTAGACTGTTAATATCAAGATCAATGGTAATTTGGTCCTGAGGCTAAATATTACCTGTTAATGTCATGGCAGTCAGGCAGAACCTGAAAAATCAAAACAAAGCTATTTTTCCTAAAAGCTGTTTTTTTTTTTTTTTTTATCATACCACTTCACCTGGTTAACTCCTAGTCATTTTCCAAATCTCAGCTCAGTTGTCTGATCCTCAGTGAAGCCTTTCCTGGTATTTCTGCCTAAGTCACATTGCTGTTCTCTACATGCTTCCAGCCCCACACACTTCACATTTGTAACACTGATCACAGATGCAGTTTTACATTTATGTGTCTCATGATTAGATGGATGCCTGTCTCCCCCATTAGACTCTAAATTCCCTGAGAGCAGGTATATCGACTGTCTTTTTACCAACTTATTCCCCATATCTGGCTCAGCGGCATATACAGTAGGTACTCAATATATAACTATGGACTGAATAAATTAAATAACATTTGCTGTAGAAAAGTTGGAAATACAGATATATAAAAAGAAAATGAATTTTAAAATTCCTCCATAAACTCCTTTATTAGTCAGCTATTGTTGAGTTAACACTGTGTAACAAATAACCCCAAATTTCTCAGTGACTTGCAACAACAAATGTATATTTCTTACTCAAAAGTTTGTGAGTTGGCTGTTGTGGCTTGGCTTCAGGCTTCAGGTGAAATTCAAGCCTACTCCTCATATATCTTTTGCCAAGACCTAGGCTAAAAGATCAGCTACTACTTGGGGCAGGTTCTTAACATGGGGCCAGACAGGCATGCAAGCAGTCGAGCCAATCCACATAAGCAACGTTGAAAACCTCTAGTCGGATGTGGTGTGTGTTTTAATTGTTCATGTTCTGTTGGCCAAAGCATACGGCCGTGTGAGACAAAGAAAGACTCTCCTCCAGTGAACTTCGGTAAGAACGGGAACAGATGGAAGAAGTATGAAAAAGTAGACCAATCTACCACATCCACATCTTGACTTTTTCTCAATGTATGTTTAAATATTATGTGTATATATCTTTCAGACCAAACAAATTGTCTCCCAGGGACAGAATATTTAAAGTTAGAAAGATCCTGAAGAAATGGGCATTGTCATTGTGTGGACTCCATGGGAAATAAAGTGTTTTATTAATTGCTGTAGTGATTTTCCAAAAAAATTGCAAAAGAATCTTTCCATTTAACAGTGCGGGAACCATGCCCTGGCCTTATTTACAGCTCCTTTTCAAAACAAATGAATTGTGACTCATTAATAAGTGTAGCAGGAATAAAAAAGCTGTGACTTCCTGCCTTTGATATTGCCATTCCCAAACCATTCTAGAAAACACACACACGCCTAACCATGTCATCACTGCTCAAGCTGGTTCTGATGCTTAACAATTCTCAGTGACAAGAAGTGCTTTCCTTTCTCTGCAGTTTAAGTCTTTTTCAGTTGACACAGAAAACACCAGGTCATTCCAACCGTAAACTCGTCCTTCGAATCACCTTCATGTACCTCATGAGTGACAGGAGCTGATTTTTCCTATAGATCAATAAGAACAAAGTACTTAAAAGTCACTCTCTCTCTGCGAGTGTTTGGTGTATTCAAATACAATTGATGCCTGAAATCCTGACTTATTAAATAAGAAGGAAATGGTTTACTGTGATCTTATGTTGAAGCTGCTCAGATGTCAGGATGAAATGTGAATCAGAAAATCAAGAGATAGGACATTTTAAATGCCTCTTGGTGCGTCCATATTTGAAGAGCGGAAATGGACTTGTTCAAACATTTATGTTGCTACATTTCTCCTTCTATTAAAGGTAATAAATACTGTAAGTGGATTTTTCTACCCTAAGTTTCCCTTATATTATTTCGCCATATTCTTTCTATCTTGAATTAAAAGGTGGCTAAATTCAAATAGATAGAACACAAGACTCAAGGATCAAGTTGATAACTGTAAACAGAAATTATGGATTTCAAGCAACCGAAAACCAGCCTGGGGACCCAGTCTCTCTCCGTAGAGGTGTGGGAGATAGCGTGTGGGAGAACGCTGGCTCAGCGCTTGGCATGTAAGTCCTTGTCCCGTAAATGTGTGTCCAAACCACTTCCCTTTCCCTCCAAGGAAGAACTGGGGTTAGGGTCACATGATTCTGTCTTGAGACTGACTGGCAAAATGATGTTGTAAAGACAGTAAAACAATCACTTGTCTCCCCAGACATTCTTTGGGCCTGTTTGGTTAGATTCTGGCACCTTCATCTCTCCTGCTTGATGAAGATCCCCTCTCACCTTCTTATCAGGACTCGTGTTTCTGCCCTCCCTGCCCGGCCCTGCGTTTGATGGTCACCCGTGCCGGAGACCTGTAGTCCTCCCTGCTTGGCTGCCCAGGTAATCTGAACAGATAGCAGTTTTGAAAAAGAGGCCTCTCCTCCTGGGGCTTGACTCCCCTCTCACTGCTGCCAATTCCATTAATTGAGAAAAGGCAACACCTAGAAAACCAAGGAAGGGCGTGGCCAGTCTCAGAGTGGGCTGCACAGTGGCTTGGCACCCTCTCTTGGTAAGTGTGCTCTCTGTTTCTGCTTGAGCGGTGTTTTGATTCTCTCTTTCTACATAATGAACCACCCCCGAAATTAGCAGCCTAAAACAATAACAATCGTTTTCATCTCTCTCAATTCTGTGGGTTGACCAGGCAGCTCTTTGGCTGGTCGTGCGTGTGCGCTCTTCTGTGTTTGCAGTCAGATGGCAGCTGGGTCTAGAGTTGTCTGGATGCTCAGCACTGGAGCACTGGGCCTCTCGCCGTCTCCATGGAGTCTCAGGGCCTCTCCTTCCCACCAGGCCTTAAGGTAATGAAACTTCTTACCTGGCAGTGCGGGGCTCCCTAAAAGCACATAGGGGAAGCTGCTGGACCAACTGAGGGCTCAGGCATGGAACTAGCACAGTGATTTCACTTGGCTAAAGCAGTCCCAGGGCCAGTCAGCCCAGGGGAAATAAACTCCACCTCTTGATAGGGGTGTGGGGAGAGGAAGACTGACGAAGAATTTACCGCCATCTTTCATCCACCACAGGTGGGATTTGGAGGGACTCCTTTTGCAATACCCTTCTGCTGTGGATTTCACCAAGTCCTGGTCCTTTGTGTTTCTGCATAGTTCTCTTGGGTTGCATTCTTATTCTTGGCTTGATAGTCCTTAGTATGTTGACATTACTGAGCATTTGGCCTTGCTATCTGTCCTCACTACTCCAGTTCATTAGCTGACGTTTCTTTTCCTTGGAATATGGCAAAATGTTCACGCATGTGTGTATACACGTGTGTGCATGCGCGTGTGTGTATAGTCACTAGGAACAGAACAAACGATAAATAAATCCGGAAAGGAAAGGAGTTAGGTGACATACAGCCCTCTTTGAGGCTGTAAATTCTGGGACTTCAAGCTGTTTTCAGAGGTAATGTTTGTTAGGTTCATAAGAAAAAAAATCTTGAGAGATATTGGGATATTTTAGTCAATAATTAATATGGCCTACTGGTTTCAGGGTCTGTTTTGAGTGGAGAACATATTGCAAGAGGAAATTCCCATCTTCCCACCCTTTTCATCAAGCTTATTAAGCTAATGATTTTATTTTAACAATGGCTTTCCCCACAGCCAGCCTGTCTTGGGTATAGACTGCCAGACATGGTTACTAAACACCCAGAGACTCAAGCAATTATAGAATATGCTATTTTTAAGTCTCTTGTATAGTCTCCTGGGCAATAAACCAGCTAACATCAGTCCCACAGCTTCTGGAAGCTTCTGCTCTCACCAGTGTGAGCCTTGACTTCCTTCGGGTACTTCTGGACACTTCTGCCCAGGACTTATCCAAGAGCTGGATGCCAAGGGGGGCAAGGGACACTCCTAATCCCAGGAAGGATTCTCAGGAATCTGTGACATCGTGGGCAGAGTCCCCAGCGCTAACAAGAGATGCTACTTTTCTTTCCCCGGTAGCTGTCGGTCTCTTTACCAACATTCTCTTCACTTGCCTGGTCCTTCTTGTGATCAAAGATACACGTGTGTGAGGCTTCCAAATTTAAAGGCTCCACGTGAGCCAGGTGGCAGCTTATGCCCTTGGGCAAAATTTCAAAGTAGGTAAGGTTAGTCATTGGTGGCATCATCCCCCTGTTGGAGGTCTTTTCTCCTCTGGACCTCTTCTCCCCAGGACCCTACAACCCCCTGACCCCATTTTAGTGTGAGGTTGCGCATCCCTCAAGTGCTCTCTGATCCATTTCATCACAGTCCCCATCACCACTTGTTCTTGCACCCTAAGGCTTTGCTCACGTATCCCTGCTTCTCTGGCCCCAGTAAGCATTTAAATTTGCAACTGGAGTTCAAGGCAATAGCCAGCCTTCCTGTCACCCTACTTCAGTCCTATTTATACACAGGTGATTGGCTGGTTAATGAGTACCCGGGACAGACTTACAAGGTGAAAATTCAAAAGCAAGAGAGAATGGTCCCTACTTCTCCCCTACCCCAGGACTAGCTCCACCTGGCTCCCACCCCAAACAGTGACCATCATTCCAAAGGGAGGTAATTATCCCAATCAGCCCCATCTTAGCAAATTGTGACAGAGAAATTCCCCTTGGGAGGGTGTCAGATCCATCTTCTCTGGATCCCCTGGACCTACACACAAGCTTTATTTAGCAAGTTATCCTCAGATAACCAGGAAGAAAATACATTGACACATTCTGGAATGTATTTCTTACAGAATTTGAATTCTCCACACCCCCTTGCTCCCACCCACAAATAAGGTGTCAACTGGGCAGCCACCGTCCAAAGGGTGTCTTTCTTCAAATTAGAAGCAAGGGCTTTTCTTTAGAGCAGCCTCACCCCACACGCAGGGGCATGATGGGATTTCAGCACCCCCATCCCCTCCAGTGGGCAACCTCGCACAGAGAATAGTCCCCCTACCGAAATCCCACAGCTCTGGACCCGTCGTCATGTGGCTTGAACACAAGTTTATCATTTCTGTCTACACCGCATCTTGTTCGAGAGAGGACTTGAGGCCATTTACAAGAATACACAAAATCAAATTGAAAAATTACGCATAAATAAAAATCAGATCCAAGGAAAATGCAAATAAAGGTAAGCCTATTTTTTTTTTTTTGATAAGGGAAAGTCAGACTTCAGATGTCCAGGCTGGAGCAGCGGTTCTTAACCACAGCTGCACACGGGAATTACTCAGGGATCTTTAAAAGTAGGGTATGTGGGTCCTGCCCCCCAGAGATTCTGATTTAACTGGTCTGGAGTGTGGCCTGGGCATCGGGAGTTTTTAAAGCTGTCCAAGTGATTCTAACCTGCAACCAAGATTGAGAACCTCTGGCCTAAGTGGAGCCTACCATTATCTTTTCATTTGTTTTAAAGATTGGCACCTGAGTTAACAATTGCTGCCAACCTTCTTCTTCTTTTTTTTTTATTCTTCTCCCCAAAGCCTCCCAGTATACACTTGTATATTCTAGTTGTGAGTGCCTCTGGTTGTGCTATGTAGGATGCCACCTCAGCATGGCTTGATGAGCAGTGCCATGTCTGTGCCCAGGATCTGAACCAGTGAAACCCTGGGCTGCCGAAGTGGAGGGTGAGAACTTAACCACTCCACCACAGGACCAGCCCGGAGCAGACCATTATTAAAATGAGAATACAAGTTCAAATCTGAGCTTCCCAGCAGTTGAAACAAAAAGAGAAACCAGGTGAGTTTCATAGCACGCATTGTCTCAAAGATGGGAAAGCTTTTCTGCCTCTGAAGAAAGAAAAAGTCTGAAGTCTGAAAGAAATCACTAGAATATGTATTCTTCCAACATTTTCTATGCAGTTGTATGTGTACATATTCCTTGCGTGACTTATATGCATTTGGATATACCTTCTTTTTTGTGCAAAAGGAGTCATACTATATTTGCTACCCTGCATCTTGCTTTCCTTCTTACTAGCATGGCAGCACATACAGATCTTAAACAAACTTCTGGCAGAGTTGATCTTGGAGTAACCCAGAAGACAATAGCTGGCATCTAATTACCCTTTGGTAAATTCTGAGAAAAATAATGCTGCTGCTTCTATCGTTGTAAATGGTAAACTGCATTCTCCGCTCTCTCCTGTCTTTTCTCAGCATTTCTGCCTCCTTAATAGCATTAGCAATCCTCAGAACACAGGGTACCCAGAAATCCGGGTTGGTTAATGGATGATGGCTTATAAAGTGCTTGCAAAACCTCTTTGATGGACTACGGATGTCAACAGTCATCACGTTATGGTTCTTACTTTCCAGGGACAAAACTGGACGCGTAATCTGTGACCATTATTCCAGAGTGAGGAACCATGTTACTCTATGTGTAACTGTAAGAATGAGTCTCCTGTCCATAGATAGAGCTTTCTATCCAGAAAGAGATCCCGTAGAGAAAGCCAGCCCCTGGGTGTAGCAGATGACTTCAGGAAGTTGTGATTGGATGTCACCATATCCCCTTATTTTGGCCCTAAGAAAGGCAGCAAGGGGGACAGGACACATATCCCTTTTGAAGCAGTTGTCCCATGAACTAGATATGTGGGCAAACTCGTCTTCACTCACCTCTTTGGGATGAGGGGACAGGGTGCTGGTGACAGCTGTCCAGATGCATTTCTAGCAGAAACAGTGCAGACACTCCCAAATGTCACTCAGTCTTGTCTTAAACGAAGACCAAAGGGTTCTGCTGAACACCTCCTGTGCCTTGGTGGCCCAAAACTTTTGTCTCATCATTTTTCAGAGTCTGCATAGGTCTAGCACAGAAAATAGAGCTTCCCCTACTTTTGGTGGAGATTTTAAAACATCTCCACAATAAGCATGAAGGCAAGCTTGACACTTGTAAGAAGGTAACTCCATATGGGAGAGATTGTGGTGTCTTTTTCAGCTGCCGCATACCAGTAAGACTGTGACAATCGGCAAGATGTTGAAATGCTTCCAGACCAATTAACAATCACCATCCTGAAGCCCTAGTGCCTCCTGCTGCCCTGGCTGCCTCACCCTTTCTCAGGCTTCTCCTGGCCTCCATGATCCAGACCTAAAGGGTTAGTGCCTGGCCCACTAGGCCTTCAGACCCTTGACCCATGTCTGTTCTGGTTACCCATCGCTGGGGCTTGGTGAGCTGTTAATATCCTACAGACCCTTCCTGCTGCAACCCCAGCATATGGAGCTGCACCTGGCACCTGGTAGACCCTCCATAAATATGTGTCGAGTGAATGAGTGGAGGCACAACTATATTCTTACCTTTTGGTAAGTGGACCATGGGGCTGAGCACAGGCCCTGGCCAGAGAACTGGCTGTTCTGCCAGAGAAGGAGCTAAACTGAGAGGGTTCGTTTACTCTTGAAGACTTGACACAACATCTCTCTGGATCAGAGGATGCTGATGGGCAGCCCAGACATGAACCACCCCAAGGAGAACCAGGCTCTGCCTGTGCTTTATCTCAGGGTCTCTGGGGCAGCCCTCAAGCATCTCCAAGTTGCCCACCCCACCACATCTCCAGGCTGAGCTCAGGATGAAAGTTGGGCACTGACAATGTGCTAATAACCTTAAACACACCGATATTAAAATCCCATCCAATTAAACTTCACTCTGTGAACATTGATGTTTGCCAGGAAATAAGAAAGACTCCTGTCCCTACCCCCCTCTTTTCCTCCTCTTTTTCTTTTTTAAAACACATTCAGAAGTGTTTTAATGGCTGTTGAAGGAAATTATTGCTGCAGCAATCACAGCTCTCTGTGTGAAATGCCTTCAATAGTCCGCAGACTCCCTCATGAGGGTGGGGGGGACATTTGGATATTAAAATGCCGCTGAGCTACATCTGCCGACAAGCAACCACTAATCATCTCTTAAGGCAGTGGGGGACCTACCCCAGGTCCTCAACTCACCGATCCCTTCCTTAGGCAGGTTGCAGCCAGATGGTGGTTTCTTAGGCAAGGACAATGGAGAAAGAGAAATAAAGAGGTGGAAAAGGACCTGGCAAGGGTCCAACACAGAAAGAACTGTTTGTTCATCGTCTCTGCTCGAGGTGAGAACAGACCTGCACGCCTGGCGTCCGGGAGGTCCAATTTTCAGTTAAGTGGCGCCTCGGAAGAAGCACGTGGCCTCATTTGCGGTTACATCCAAAGACTATGAATTCTTTTCTTTTTTTTTTTTAAATGCTCTTCTAAGTTGGGCAGCTTCATATGCTGGGTTGGGGATATAGTCACTGGATCCATGGGGTCCCCTCTCCTGCTTCTCCATCCTCCTGTGAGCCCAGGAGGCTGATAGGCATCAAGGGCCCCTTTTTCCTCTGCCTTCCACCTGAAGTGGGAGGGAGCGGCAGGAGTTAGAAAGGTGGGAAGAGAGTAGGTCAGGATGTATAGTTCCCAGCTCACTCCCTACAGAGACTCCACCAGGTTGGCAGCATCCGTCTTAGTGCCGGCCGCCATTCCTGTTGGATGGTCCTCTCCATCACGCCACTTGGATGTGGTATGGCTTCTGGATTCTGAGAACTGCTTTCTCCTCGCCCCTTCAGGCCTTGGGGAGGTAACAGATACTCTCCCATCCCGTACACACCATGGCCAGCCAGGTACTCACTGTCCCTTGTTAGTCTCCCCATCCCTGCCACACCTTTGTAAACTGCTCTTTATTGCACTCTCTCAAATCACCCAGCTTGAGTGTGCCATCTGTTTCCTGTGAGGCCCTGGCTGGCACACAGGTGCACTCAGGTCTTTAGGTACCTTCTCACAGACCTTCACACAAATTTTGCAATGTCATCATAACAATCTTCCTTCACAGAAAGGATGCTATATGATTTGCCCTAGGCCACTCAACTGGGAATTGTGACTCTAGGCATCAAAAGCATTTTGGTCTCACTTCCAAGTTCAGTGCTCATCACCCCCTAGGGTCTCTCAGACATCATGCGGATCTGCCTGTGGCTCCCTAAATCGTTACCTCAATCATCTCACATCTCCAGCTGCGTTATGAACTAAAATTTGCTTACCATTCTTTTTTCAAAGCACTTCAACACCTATGATTTCATTTGAGCCTCAGAACATGGATTTACTTGGATCCAAATCATTCCAAGGTGTACCAAGAACCTAAAAATTATAAGGCATCCAGAAAGGGGGCTGTTGGCAGGGAACCAAAGGGTCTTGTATCATCCTTTAGTATATAGACGCAGTGGGTGCTCAGGAAAGTCATGTGGAGGTGTGGCACTGTCCCAGCAAGTGGAGCCAACAGAGCTATAGTGCAGGCTATTAGAGGGGTCACCTTGCCTTGTCTGAAAGCCCACTATTCCTTTTAATATGTGGCATGATTCATCTGTATTATGGCAAAGCACACCTCCCTAAGAAAGCAAGCTTAAGATGCAGTGGCTGAGGAATACGGATTTTTAAATTTCTTCTCATGTAAGTAACTGATTTGAATGTTACAGGCCAGCAGGCCACTCTGCTCCATGCAGCCATCAGGAACCCTGGCACCTTCCATCTTGTCCCTGCATCCGCTAGGGCAGAGCCACCAAAAGTGTGGACTGCAGACAAGCCCAGTACACAAACTGCTTGGTAATAGTACCATGAATTGAGTCATGACATTGAGTGCAAGCTTTCAGAAACTTTTACCGCAACCTGACATTGCCATGACATCTGAGAGTAGGACCAGTGGACTCATCTCATTGGTCAGATTGTAGAACAAAAGTTGGGTCAGTGATAGATTGGGGGTGTGGTGGTGTAGAAATCCAGTTCTTCAACACAGGTAGTTTGAGAAGCACTGCCTTTGGGCTTGCTACTCTGTCTGGTCAATTTTGTAGCCAACAAGAAAAGGGAAAGGAGCATGGTAGAGGCACAATCCATGTCTTAAGATGCCAACCTAGGAAGGGATCACTGTCTTCTACTCACACTCCATCCATGAGAACTTTTCAATATGGCCACCACCCTTAGCCACAAGGCAAGTTGGGAAGTGAAGTGCCCAACTGGGCAGCTATATTACACGATCATCATGGAAGATGAGGAGGATGGACTTTGGTAGACAACTGGTTGTTTTTATCACATCATCCTTCCTTATCATCCATTCCTAAATACAATCTATTCCATTCCAAATCAGTCTCATTTTTTTTTACAAGCTTGCCTAGCAATTTTTCCTGCACTCTCAACTCTCGGTTGGGACGTACTGAGAATAATACCAGATCAGCATTCAAGGACCCACGTTCTGTTCCTGCCTCTACCAAAGATGGCTCCATGACATGGAGGAGGGTACCTCCCCTCTGTGCTTCAATTTCTTCCCCTGTCAACCAGGGATGGTGATATTTATCAAGTAAAATCATTGTTGGCCAAACACACCACACGTTATTTAATAATAATAGCTAACACATTGTTTTCTAAGTGCCAGGCAGTGTGCTGAGTATGTTAGATGTATTAATTCACTTAACATTCAGTAAGCCCATAAGAGGAGCACTATTATTATCCTCATTTTGCAACTGAAAAAAACATGAGGCACAGAGCAGGTAATAAAGTTCATAGCCACTGCTATTCTGCTTTTTTTAATAAGCAGGTAAAAGGTGTTTGGAGTATTTTATCCTGTTTTCCTTGAACATCCTGAATTTAATTCAGGGGCCATCTGGCCTATCTCCCTGTGAGATGAAGAATTCCTTTAGGAAAGGGATCATTTATGTTTCATCCTCATATCCCCCACCACAATCTGCCCAGCCTGGTGCTTTCACATAAGAAATGCTCGGCAAACGTATGTGGATGGATCTAGGTCGCTTTAACAATCCAATTTTTATTGAATTCATGATGCTGCAGTGGAAATGGTATAAGTTTGCCATCATCAGACCTGCATTCAAACCCCCTCTCTCCTGGGTACTAGCTGTGCTAGATTGGGCAAGTTATTTATCCACCTAACCTCATGGAGCATCCATTTTCTCATCATTAAAATGAGTGTAATAAAGAGAACTGTAGTTCTGGAAGCCTAGGATGGCCGTGGTCGCTTCCTCTGTCTCTTGCAGGTGATAGAATCATTCATAAGTAACACTGGAGAACGGGTCATTAATCCATGCCTCCCCCAGGAGAGATCAGGACGGCTGGTTCCTCTGTGCTGCTCAAAAAAGGGACCCAGAGCGACTGTCCCACTGATGAGCAAACACGCTAACGAGGCTTTAGATAAGCCCAGAGCTGAGAAGGGGAGAGAACTAACTCCTTTTCTTTGCAAAAGTGACTGGGCATTGAGCTGGAAAGGGGAGGAAAAGAATGAGGAAAAGGTGGGAATGGAGATGGGCCTGGAGAGTGTGGAGGGAGGGATTTGGAAGAAGAGAGGGCTTAGCAACAGGCTTGGATGAGAGAGGGAACGAGGGGGAGAGCCTTCTTGTTGCAAATGGCCAAATAAATAAATGCAGAGGGATGCACAATGTTCGCTTCCTTTTCTGACCTGGTACTGTGATGTACCCTCCATCACTCTGAACCTTCAGTAAAGTCTTCTATATACAAATGCCTTGTGTTACTAATAGGCGTTGGGGGGCAGAGTTCCACACCTGGGCAGTGTGATCAGGAACAAGGGCAGCAGTGTGAGATGGGCAGCAAGAGAATCTGCAGTAATTCAGAGAAGTTTGAACGCCAGGGGAAAATATAAGCCATAACCGCCAACCTCCAACCCTCGCAAAACCCCAGAGAGACTGAAGGGAACTGGGCTGGCATTAATCCACACACAGAGCAGCATTTGAATCAATTAATTTGACGCCTAAAAGGGCAGAGGGACTCTGCTGACATCTGGGACATGAGGAGATGTTTATATCCAGGAGTCATTTCTAAAAACTTTAGCAGCCTGTGTGTAGGGCATCAACCATCAGAATTGGATCCTGGCCTGGACACCATCATGGTAGTATCGGGTGAACATCAGAGCTGCCAATATGCACCTCCTAGAGTTGCAAAAATGCAATGACATATGTAAAAACTCAACATATATAAAAATCTGGCACATAGTAGGTCCTTAATTAATGGTATTACAGTCTCCTTTTACTTCAGGTAGGAAAGGGCCAAAAAGGTCAAACAATCTGGGGGAGATGGAGTGGGAGAGAATAAATAGAATTTGCAAAGGGATTCAGAGTTCTGCATCCCCCAGCCCTGCCAGCCCAGGTGCATTCTAGAAGCAGGGACTTTCCTCCTAAGGAGAGTGGAGACCAGATTGGGCCTCCAGCATGACACAGAGAGAAAATGGATGCTTGGGTTATAGGCTCTGCCTCTGAAGTTAGTGTCGAGAGGTAGAACTCTTATTTAGAAAAAAAAATCCAAAATGGTTTAGGCAAAAAGGAAGATGTACTGGCTCCCATAAATTGAAAAATCCAAGTGTTATAACGTTTTCAGGCTCAGTAGGGTCCAGGGACT
Organism: Equus przewalskii; assembly: GCF_037783145.1. Lineage (NCBI taxonomy): Eukaryota > Metazoa > Chordata > Mammalia > Perissodactyla > Equidae > Equus > Equus przewalskii. The sequence continues at coordinate 32,202,811 of NC_091855.1, forward strand.
CTAACAATGTCATCCATTTCTGGGCTCCACTGTCCTCCATTTTGGCTTTATCCTCAGGCTTCGTGTGGTGACAAGATGGCTGCTGACTGCTCAGCCCATAGCCTTCACGGTTCATGTCACTGGTCCATCCCTGAACCAATCACTGTGGCCAAGGGAACTAAGCACATTGGTTGACTTCGACCTCCATCTGGCTCTTGTATCGTCTCTGACTTTGGGTCATCCTACTCTTCCTCTTGCTGACCCTCTCCCAGCCACAGGGCCTTCTTGTTGCTACTCGAACACTCCAGACATGCTCTACCTCAGAGCGTTTGCACTGGACCTTCCGTCTGCCTAGAGCACCCTTCCCCTGGAAGTATATGGTGGCTCCCTCCCACGTCTCCTTCAGGTCCTTGCTCAAGCGTCACCTTCCCGATGAGGACCACTGGATTTAAAATCGAGCTCACACCATCCCACCACCTACATATACTCACACCCTCCGTATGTCTTCCTCGTGTCTTATCTTCTCTAAAGCACATTTCACCATTAGACTAGCACTGAATAAATAAGTGAAGAAAACGGTGTGTTAGTCTCCATCCTCTTCATCCTCTGCCCCAAACTTGCGGAAAGTGAATTCCATGAGACCAAGGATTGTTGTCTATCCTGCTCACTGCTATAGCCTCAGGACCTGGAATAATGTCTGGTACCTAACAAGTTCTCCATAAATTGTTGAATGAATGACTAACAAGGTCACAGGCTCCAGATCTGGGATGTGGTTGGGGCCCCACTCAAAAGCCAGGACTGAGGTCAAGGAGAAGCAGTTCCCTGGCTAAATTGGCGGGGAGGGCTAACTACCAGCAGGAGAGTGACTGGCAGCTTGGCCTCCAGAACAGCAGATGTCCAGTTTCCCTCCCTCTCCACAACACACACACACAGACAAGCCATCCCTCTGGCTTCCACTCAGAGTCACAGCTGGAGCATCCTGCAGCAATTCCCCCTGTTAATGCAGCACCTCTGCATGCAGACCATGCCTCCTCCCAATCCCATCCCCAAAACTAGCCCTGGGAGCCAGGGGCAGAGCCACTGGGGCCCTGGGACGCCAGTGGACAGGGATGTTTCCGTCTGACTCAGTCAAACCCAAGCCCTTTGTTCCCTCCTCCCCTGTGCCCCACTCCCCTTTATGTCTTTTTACATGACAATCAATAGAGGCTGGGCTTTGGGGATATTATCAGAGCCCTGATTGCAACCTCTAACATTATAATCCACAGGGTTGCGGGGAGCATTAGTACATCCCGGATAAATTAATTCAGTGTAAGTAAGCGCTTTGAAGCCGGGCACATCGCTCAGCTTTTGAAGCTTAAGCCCTGTTTAGATTACTTGATTAAAGTGAGTCCAAAGCTTTGGCGATCAATATATTTTGCTTAAGAGCAGTGTTGCTACAGAGGCAGATTTAATTGCATCCGCGGTGCCCTGCCTTGTGGATAGCTCTTTGGAATATAATGAGATATCACAGAGCCAAAAAGCAGGGCTGGGAGGGAGGAGGGAGGGACAGTCATTCAAGTCACCACCCTGGGAATGCAGGGGACACATATTTGCAGGATGTGTGCCTAAATAATCCCTGAAAATGAAGTTGGAAAAAATAAAGATGACAATCATTGCTTATACAATCTTGGCGCACGAGACACGAGAAGGAAGTCTCGGTTACCTGTCTGTTTTGAGGATGGGTTCCTGGATTGTGACTGGGGATCCTATTTAGGCCCCAATAATGTGAGATTTTTAGGATTGCAGGCTGGCACTTAATCAAAGTCATTGTGGTTAATGAGGGGGTTAGATGGCCTGGCCCCCATGAGACAGGAGACAGGCAGTGTCTCTAATATCAGGGACAATCCTCCTGAATGAGCTGCAGGAGCACTGGATGAGGAGTCCAGAATGGGACTGGAAGAGAGGAAGTAGCATGTATTACATGCCTACTGTGTGCCAGATACTGCAATGCTGTGAAATGCATGTGACTATGCCCATTTTACCCATCTAGGCTGGTTGGGAATGAGGTGAAGGCAGAATTTGAACCCGGGTTTGTTTATTCTCAAAGCAATACTCTGTGCCAGGTCTAGTCTCCATTCAGCCGGTAACTACCCATGAGAATGCTTGCCAAGTCATTTAACCAACCGGGGCCAGAGTTTTCTCGCTTATAAAATGAGGAGGACCCTAAGGTTCCTTCTGACTCAAAATCTTTGGTCTAAAATAACTCTGGCTCAGGAGTCAGGCAACCTGGTTTCCAGTCCTCTCAACGTCAAGAACCAGTCACATGACCGGGGTAGTCATTTTGCAGCTCTGCCGGTTCATCCATTTGCAATAAGGGGTAACGACTTTGTGATAGCAGCAAATGAGGTGGCCGATGAGGGAAGCCTCTGACACGCTGTAAATACCACACAAATGAATCTCTTTAAAATATTTTCAATCAGATGGGCTGAAAGTCATCTCCTTTATAAGAGCAGGACACTCTCTATGCTGTCACAACTTGTCAACTCAGGACATGAGCCACGGCAGAGCCAAAAGACTGGCTGATTAGGCGAGACGAGCCCTTGACCAACCAACACTTGTGCTTTCCTCTATTCTAGGTGTTCTTTCTCCTCCCAGATTTCTAGAAAATTCACACCTTGAACCCAAAGAACCTCTTCCTTTCTAAACCACTCCCAGTTGCCTTGGAGGTCAGGGCTGGGGGAGGAGCATGAGGGAGAAAGACGCAAACAGACAGCTAGAGAGAGGCAGCCATGCCCCAGCCAGCTTCCTACAGAGGCAGAGGCTGCCTGGACACCAAACACGTTCTTCCTTTCACAGCTCAAGGCTGCTGATAGAGCATGGGGGCTCCACGAGCCTTCATCCCTTAAGTTTCCACGTAAAATATTTTTATTTCTGTTACAACAATATGACACAGCGCCATATGTCCATGAATCAGACCCCATATAGAGGCTGCAGATGCGCCTCTCAGAGGAGCAGAGAGCTGAGAATAACAAGCTTCGGAAAACTCAGTGGAAGGCACATGTCCCAACTCCCAGCAAGCAGGAAAGGGACTGAGGGTATTTGCTCTTCAGCTCCTAGGGTGGGGCAGGCGGAAAGAACCAACATTTCCTGAGACCACATTTGCTCTCATTCAGAGTTTCAAGAACTAATTTTGACCACTAACTATCAAAATCCCCTTTCGAGATCTTGGAAAATCACCACCTTTTCAAGTATTGAAATGAAAATTGCCAGACACTTGTTTTCCAGCCTCTCTTGCAGCTAGGACGTGAGCACATCAAAGAGGTTCCACCCATCATATGTACCCAAACAGACTATGAATCCAGAGTTAGTGAGATAAGGAGGCAGGAACAGTAGAATATGCAGGAAGATAGAGTTACGGTGGTCTGTGAGACATCAGCCAGGGGCTAGGCGTGGCATTTGGTGCTGGTAGTTTTGGTGGTGCCAACTGTTGTGTCTGGTGCTGGGCAGTGTGAAAGGCATGTCCTGCAGGTCAGTTCTGCTGCATGATCAGAGTGTTGCTCCTGCCTGCATGACCCAGCCTGGTTCTCCAGTTTCTCCAGCAATTCTGTAAGCTCTCCTTTAATGCATTCATTTGGTTTGCATTTCTGTGGCTTCTTTTCAGAAGCTCTGGCAGATGCAGAATGGAAGTTAGAAAGCTGGGTCTAAGTCCTGGCTCCTCCAGCCCTCAGTCAGATGGGGCAGTGGGATCCCATACTCTGCGAATCCCGTCCAGCACTAACAAGCTATGACAGGCAAGGAGAACCTCTAGAACAGGGGTGGCATCCCCAGGTGTAACACCTGTAGGATCCTCACTCAGACCTAAGTATTAGTCTTCTGTCGCCACTACCTACTATCCACGTTCCTTGGCAAAGTTACTTGTGTGTATAAAGTCTCAGTTTCCTCACCTTTAAAATGGACCTAATAGCAGTGCCTACCACATAGAGTTAGGTAAGGATTAAATGAGATAATCCATGTAAAGTGCTCAATAAACAGTATGTCTAAGTCAGAAAAGGAATAGGCTTACATGAGTGGTGTCCTGAACACGCTTCCTAACATGAATTCCTGCAGAGTAAATTCAACTTTCACACTTACTTAAACCAATAATAAGATGCAAGCTGCCATCTTGCATTTAAATTACATTTTAAGACTAGTAGGAAATTTTCACATTCTTACCTCTTTTGAGCTTTCAATCACCCTATGCAAAGCAAATATTCTTATCCCCATTTAGAGAATTGAGAGTTAGGACTTAGAAAAAAGTGACTCACTCAAGATCAATTAACTTGGAAGGGGCAGAGCAGGATGAGAAATCCAGATGTCTTTTGATACTGAAACTTAGCTCCCTGCAGAGGTGTGGCCCCCAAACAAGCAGAATTATCTTTTGTTCCAGTGGTTTTTGCTCTTGTGGCTTCCCAGAGCCCTTGGAATCGAGTCATCACTGAACCCAACTCAACCACTGGATTTCCCAGTTATGTGAGATGGAAATTCCTTGTTTGCTTGTGCTAGTTTGAGTTGGCTTCTGCCATTTGGCACCAAGAGTTCCAAGTGGTACAGAATTATTGCCACTAATGTTGTTTTCTTTTATTTATTCCATTTGACAGCCATTCCCTGAATTTTTATGCTGCGCTGGGACCATGTTGGGATCTCGGGATGCAACGATGAATAAGGTACAGCTCCTGCCCTCAAAATACAACTACCCCATGAGCTAGAGGTTGTCAGATGCTCCTACTTCTATTTTCTAGAACAGGAAACTGAGACTCAGAGAGATTGAAGGACTTTGCTCAGGGTCATAGCTTTTTAGTGGCAGAGCCAAGGAAAGAACCCCAGTGGAGAATTTTCTACAGAGAACATTACTTCACAATTGGAGTCCACAGCTGATGGATGAGGGCATGATTCGACCACAAGTCTCAGGGGTTGCCTCTATCATTTGGAATCCAATAAAGACTGAAAGAATAAATAAGCTCCAGAAGGACTTAGAGGAGCTCACATGAATGATAGAGCCAGAATGAGTTATTAAGGGGCGAGTCAAAGAGGCTCACATCTCTAACCTTTAGAAATCGACTTCACCCAAGGCAACTACCGTCTTTCCCATAAAGCATCCCTTGCTACTACTGTCAGAGACAGAACAAAGAGACAGACCAAATTTTATTCTGTTCTTATTTAGTGGGTTTTATATTTCAGGTTTTATTCTCTGCCTCCCTCAAGAAATAGGACCGACGTGCCTCAGAACTTCTAATCAGGAAACTGAATTCCTTGGAGGATACAAGTAATGGCAGAAGAGAAAGAGATTTGCTCCTGAGGTGACTCAAACAAGCACAGAAATTCCCTACTTGGACCCTTTCTTATAGCCCTAGAGGTAGTACCTATAGTTGGGATGAGAACAAAGAAGGAGGTAGTCACAGCACAAAGCCACACATCACACTGCCTAGCCATCGCCATGGTAACGGCAAGTCCCTGTGAAGCTAGGAAGAGGAAGCTGGTACCACTGCCATTTTCTGCCTCATAATCTAAATGGCAGCCTCTGGGTCATAGGGAAAACTGGAGTTGGAGCTGCCCAAGTACCGAGGCTCACTTTTGTCCTGAGACCCCTTGTTTCCCTAAGTGTCACCCAACCTTATCTGTTCCTTCCCTAAACCCTCCTGAACATTATTCCTTCAATAGAGGTCTTCTTTCTTCTCCCTCGCAGTCAGCCAGTCACTTCTTTTCAAACTTATTGTCTCCCAGAATATCTGAGCTGGATGGAGCCACAGGTGTCATCTATTTCAGACCCCTTCCCATTTTTCAGAGGAGGACATGAAAGCCAGGCAAGCCATGTGATTTTCCAAGGTCTTGCTATGTCTTGTCCCTGGAGAACTGTGACCAGAACACACTTCCTGGCCTCTGCCATGCTGTGATCAGAACCTGTAACCCATATGCCTCCCATTTTTCACATCCCCAATTGGATGTCTGCAGAGTTCATCTTTCCCTCCTTCTTCCCCCAGCAGGTCTCTTTAATGACCAAAGCAGAGGAGCAATGGCCCAAAGACCTTGCCCTCCCACTCTGTGCTCTCACCAGCTCTATAGGCTTGACTCCTGCTTCCCTCCCAGGCTTCTCCACAGCAGTAACTTTAGAAAAGAAACCTCCTGAGGAGAGCCAGCCAGACAACAGCACAGAATTACATTTTCAGAGTCTCTAAAAGAACTCTCTACAAAAAAAGGCAACAGTGGATTTTTAAATGTTGATTTACTAGAATCAGCATTTCAGCACTTTAAACTCTCTCTGTATTCTCAGCCATTTAACGTAACAACTGTTTCCATTTCTTCTATCCCTTTTGCATCATCTACAGAAGGCCCTGTAAGCAGGTGATGTGGCAACTGCATGCCTAACAGATCTTGGTCCTGTGACCAGGCCTTCTCCACAGAAGGACCCTAAGAATCCATACAACACAGACAGATGGAGGGCCCCCTTCTGAGGAGGGGTCCCTCCCTCACTTACTGTCAGCGATGACAAACACCTGCCAGAACCTGAGGCTGAGGGTGCCCTGGACCAGTGGTTCTCAACCTTGACAGCACTTTCAAATCAACTGGACATTAGTATTTTTTTTTTTAAAGACTTTATTTTTTACTTTTTTTACTTTTTCTCCCCCAAGCCCCCCAGTACACAGTTGCATACTCTTAGTTGTGAGTCCTTCCAGTTGTGGCATGTGGGACGCTGCCCCAGCGTGGCTTGATGTGCAGCACCATGTCTGCGCCCAGGACTTGAACCAACGAAACACTGGGCCACCTCCAGCGGAGCGTGCGAACTTAACCACTCGGCCACGGGGCCAGCCCCTGGACATTAGTATTTTTTAAAACTCCCCAAATGATCCCACGTGCAGTTGAGGTTGAACACCATTGCTCTAGGGGTTAGAAATGGTTCCACCAATTTCTGATTCATAGGTGACAGGGAGGGGCTTGGGGACCACCCTCCATTTGTCAGACAGCACCCCCTCTTTACTACCCACAACCCTTGCAAAGATTCCACTTACAGTGAGAATGATGTTTATGAATACGAATTGTTATGTGGGAAGATTACAATGTCACAGGTATTTTTATTAGTTTTTTATTATATTCTATTTTTATAGAGTACAATAAATAAATTTATATTATATAAAGTATAATACATAAATCATAAAAATAAATAAATACATTTATTGTATTTCTAAATTTTATGTTTTTGTTACGTTTCTTTTCTTCTCTTTATTACATGCATACCTATAAATAAATTCATATTTGTAAACTGGCCCCCTACTAGCCCTGCTATGGAAAATGTGGGCACAAGGCCCTGTCCTGGAGTTTGTGTTGCTGGGTATGGCTCCTGCAGGTCCAGCAAATTGTGATAATCTACACAGAACCGTTGCCTGAGAAGATCAGGAGATTAGCTGGAGTTCCATTGGCTTTGGTGTTCCACTGGAAGTTTCCTTTTATTCCCACATCCCACACACCTGCATATTCTATTACTTACGTCTTTCTCTTGAAAGAGGAAGACTGAAGGAGATGTTTGTAGTTGAAAGTCCTGGTGCAATCTATGTTTGGCTGCTCAAGACACAAAGAAGAACCATGGTCTATCCACTCAGTCCAGAGGGAAACAGACATTCCTTCAATATGCAACAAATCATTACTGAGTACACATTAGCTCATTTTATCCTCACAACAACCCCAGGCAATGAGTAGTATTATCCCCATTTAATAGATGAGGAAACTGAGGCAGACAGATTTAGTAGGTTGCTCAAGGTCACAGAGATGGTAAGTGGGGAAGCCGGGAATGGAGGCCAGGCAGCCTTGGTGACACTCACATAAATAGAACGTTTTCATGTAACAGAGTGAGTGATACACTGGCTTCTGAGGTGGCATTTTGAGGGGAGGGGGAACAGAGCCTCAGGGTTGGAAGGGACCTTTAAGAACATCTGGACCAATTTCCCACTGGGGATCAAAGTCCCCATTCAGATGCCTTTACAAGTCAGGAAGTTCTGTTTTCTACTGAGTGAAAAGTGCATCTCCCAGAAAGGGATGTATATTCGGGACCAAAGACTCTGCCAAAGCAGGAAAGCACCCAGGGTAGTGGGTTCAGAGCCAACCTCCCAATGAAAGCTCTGTGTTTGCTATTCTTCTTTTCTCACTCCTGCTGAGAGGGCAGGTGTCCCTGAGTCAAGGTCCCATACTCCCTAGGATGTGGAAGTCTAATTCAATACCAGTTACAGAACACTGAACAGATCCTGCCACCACCAATAGGTCACCCAGTCCCCCATCCCGAACCTTCTGTCTTCCTCGTCAGTCTAAGACTAGCAATGACCCAGCAAGGCAGCCAGTGCTCAAGGCAGCCAGTGCTCATCCTGATGCACAGCCAGCTCTCGCCTGCCAACTCTGATGGGTCAGATGCAGGCAGTTGGAGACAGGTGAGGCAGAACTGGACTGCACGCAGGATGGGCTGGGAGCCAGTCAGAGATTCAATCGGTGTCCCCCCTCCTCTGCGTGCTGACTTTTCTTTCCAATGCACCTGAGTCCCCGAATCCCTGGCCTTTTCCTTTGGATGAACTCTTTAGCCATCACTACACTGAGCCTCCTTTATAATCCAAGAAAAACATAGGTGAAATGCAGCCCAGGACTCCTTTCTCCAGTATCCCCAAGACTAAGGATCTCTCCAGAGCAGGGACCAAATCCTATTTACCTTTACATTTGCTATAGCAAATATTTATGGAACTAAATTAAATTTCAGATTTTCTTTAAAAAGTGAGGCATTTAAAAAAGGGAAAGGTAATATGGAAAGTCAAGATGAATGAAGAATCGCAAGAAAGTAGTATTAAAACTGGGAAGGGATATTCAAGATGCCTGCTCCAGACGTGGCAACTATGTTGTATAAGACAGGAGGATTTCTGCTCTTATTCCCCTGACAGAATGACAGACATCAGTAGTCAATCGCTGCATTGCTTCCCATGGCAGACATTACTAGTCAATCACAGATATCTTTCCCACTTTCCAGATTTAAATTCGGATTCAGCTTCCAAAATTTTCTCAACACAGTGTCCCACTCCAGCAGAGCTGACACTTGAGTTGAAACCTAAAGCTATCCCTGATTTCTTATTCCAAAGATGAAGAAACTGGGGCCCAGAGGTTTGCTTCCGTTGGTTAGTTGCAGGCTGGTGCCAGGACTTGGATCTTCTGCAGACTGAATCCCCAGCTCCCCGACGCTGGTTTCCAAACCTGAGGGCCACGTTGGGGCGGGCGGAAGGGAAAAACAATGGCAGGGCTACGCTATTGCCTAGAACACCAGGATGAATTTTATTCACTTAGAAAAAAATATCACATTGATTATTGGGTATGTGTGTTTTCAAAAGTAGTTGATGGTCTGTAGAAAATTTGAAAACATTGGTAAGTAAAAGGAAGAAAATAAAAACCTTCTGTAATCTACTTCTCGAAGATAACTGCTGTTAACATTTTGGTTTATAATTTTTATTATAAACTCTCTTGGGGGAGTATGTGTATATGAGTGCGAGTATATAAACATACACACATTTTAACAAAATTGGGATATATTTATACACATATATGTGTCTTTATGTACATATACATGTATATATCTTTGCTATCTGAACTTTTTTGCTGTTTGCCCAGCATCCCTGTTGCTCATGCAGTAGGACAGTGAAATGTAGGATGGGATCCAACTTCAAGCATCTGGAAGCAAAACAGATGCAGGCTACTGCCTTGTACTTTGATAGTGTCCTAATCCCCATTTTAGGGCTGTTGAATCAGAATCACATCTTAACATATCAATGTTTTAGCCTATTAGCCAAAGACTTTTTTTTTTTTTTTTTACTGAGGAAGATTTGCCCTGAGCTAACATCCACTGCCAATCTTCCTCTTTTTGTCTTTGAGCTGGTGCCACAGCATGACCACAGACAGACGAGTGGTGGAGGGTCCATTCCTGGGAACTGGATCCAGGTCGCCAAAGTGAAGTGCTCCAAACTTAACCACTAGACCACTGGGGCTGGCCCCAAAGACATTTTTAAGTATTGGTGTACCAAATATACAGGTGTTATGTGTGTGTGTGTGTGGAAACCAGTGCTCACATTTGTCTTGAAGAAGTGTACATTTGTACAATTTGTCCAGAGGGATATCTGTCAATATGTATCAAAAACCTCAAAAATGCACATTTTCTTCGCTTTAGCAATTCTTCTTTAAGAAAATTATTTACAGGAAATAGGGAATATACAACTGAATGCAGGTTCAGTTCCAGACCACCATGATAAAGTTAATATTGCAATAGAGCCAGTCACACAATTTTTTGGTTTCCCAATGCAAGTAAAAGTTACGTTTACAGTATAATATAGTCTATTAAGTGTGCAATAAAATTATGTCTAAAAAAACAATGTACATCCTTACTTCAAAAATACCTTATTGCTAAAAAATGCTAACCATCATCTGGGCCTTCAGCGAGTCATAATCTTTTTGCTGGTGGAGGGTCTTGCCTTGATGTTGATGGCTGTTGACTCATCAGAGTGGTCGTTGCTGAAGGTTGGGGTGGCTGTGGAAATTTCTTAAAATAAGACAACAATGAAGTTTGCTGCGTCGATTGACGCTTCCTTTCATGAATGATTTCTCTGTAGCACGTGATGCTGTTTGACAGCATTTTCCCCACAGTAGAACTTCTTTCAGAATTAGAGTCAATCCTCTCAAACCCTGTCACTGCTTTGTCAACTAAGTTTACGTAACATTCTAAATCCTTAGTTGTCATTTCAATAATCTTCGCAGCCTCTTCACCAGCAGTAGATTCCATTTCAGGAAACCACTTTCTTTGCTCATCCATAAGCAGCAACTCCTCATGCGTTAAAGTTCTATCATGAGATGCAGCCATTCAGTCACGTCTTCAGGCTCCACTTCTAATTCTAGTTCTCTTGCTATTTCCACACCTGCAGTTACTTCCTCCACTGAAGTCTTGAACCCCTCAAAGTCATCCATGAGGGTTGGAATCAACTTCTTCCAAACTCCTGTTAATGTTGATATTTTGACCTCTTCCCATGAATCACATATGTTCTGAATGGCATCTGATTGGTGAATCCTTCCCAGAAGGTTTTCAGTTTTCTTTGGCCAGATCTATCGGAGGAATCACTATCTATGGCAGCTAAAGACTTACGGAATGTATTTCTTAAGATTTTATTTTTTCCTTTTTTCTCCCCAAAGCCCCCCAGTACACAGTTGCATATTCTTCATTGTGGGTCCTTCTAGTTGTGGCACATGGGACGCTGCCTCAGCGTGGTTTGATGAGCAGTGCCATGTCCGCGCCCAGGATTTGAACCAATGAAACACTGGGCCGCCTGCAGCGGAGCGCGCGAACTTAACCACTCGGCCACGGGGCCAGCCCCCGGAATGTATTTCTTAAATAATAAAACTTGAAAGTCGAAGTGACTCCTTGATCCATGGGCTGCAGAATGGGTGTTGTGTTAGCGGGCATGAAAACAACATTGCTCTCCTTGTACATCTCCATCAGAGCTGTTGGGTGACCAGGTGCATTGTCGATGAGCAGTCATATTTTGAAAGGAATCTTTTTTTGTGAGTTAGGTCTCAATAGTGGGCTTAAAATATTCAGTAAACCATGTTGTAAACAGATGGGCTATTATCCAGGCTTTGTTTTTCCATTTATAGAGCACAGGCAGAGTAGATTTAGCATAATTCTTAAGGGCCCTAGGATTTTCAGAATGGTAAATGAGCATTGGCTTCCACTTAAAGTCACCAGCTGCATTAGGCCCTAACAAGAGAGTCAGCGTGTCTTTGAAGCTTTGAAGCCAGGCATTGACTTCTCTTTTCTAGCTATAAAAGTCCTAGATGGCATCTTCTCCTAATACAAGACTCTTTTGTCTACACTGAAAATCTGGAGGCCGGCCCAGTGGCGCAGCGGTTAAGTTTGCACGCCCCGCATCTCGCTGGTTCGGATCCCAGGTGTGGACATGGCACTGCTTGGCAAAAGCCATGCTGTGGTAGGTGTCCCACATATAAAGTAGAGGAAGATGGGCACGGATGCTAGCTCAGGGCCAGTCTTCCTTCCTCAGCAAAAAGAGGAGGATTGGCAGTAGTTAGCTCAGGGCTAATCTTCCTCAAAAAAACAAAAAAAAAGAAAAGAAAATCTGTTGTTTAGTTAGCCACCTTCATGAATTATCTTACCTAGATCTTCGGGGTAACTTGCTTCAGCTTCTACATCACAAGATGCTTCCCCTTGCCCTTTTATGTTATGGAGATGGCTTCTTTCCTTAAACATCAGGAACCAACCTCTGCTAACTTCACACTTTTCTTCTGCAGCTTCCTCCCCTCTCTCAGTCTTCATGGAATTGAAGAGAGTTAGGGCCTTGCTCTGGATTAGTCTTAGGCTTAAGGGAATGTAGTGGCTGGTTTGATCTTCTATCCAGACCACTGAAACTTCTCCATATTAGCAATAAACCTGTTTTGCTTTCTTACCATTCTTGTGTTCACCAGAGCAGCACTTCTAAGTTCCTTCAAGAACTTTTCCCTTGCATTCACAACTTCGCTAACTATTTGGAGAAAGAGGCCCAGCTTGCAGCCCATCTCGGCTTTCAACGTGCTTTCCTTACTGAGCTTAATCAGTTCTAGCTTTTGATTTAAAGTGAGAGACCTGGACTTGCGACTCTTCCTTTCACTTGAACACTCAGAGGCCATTGTAGGGTTATTAACTGGCCTGATCTCAATATTGTTCTTTCTTAGGGAATAGGGAGGGCTGAGGAGAGGGAGAGAGACGGGGGAACAGCTGGTCAGTGGAGCAGTCAAACCACACACAGCATTTATTGATTAAGTTCGCTGTCTTACGTGGGTGCAATTCATGGCACCCCAAACAATTACAATAGTAATATCAAAGATCACTGACCACAGATCACCATGATGAATATAATAATGATGAAAAAGTTTGAAATATTGTGAGAGTCGCCAAAACGTGACACAGAGACACAAAGTGAACAAATGCCGTTGGAAAAATGGCGCCAATAGACTTGCTCAATTCAGGGTTGCCATAAACCTTCACTTTGTAAAAAACGCATTAGCTTTGAAGGGCGATAAAAAGAAGCACAATAAGACGAGTATGCCTGTGTATGTGTATGTGCCTGTTTGTGTGTGTCTATCAGGCTGGAAGTAAATGTCTCGAATGAGCAGCTTTTTCATGAACAGCATGGTAAGATTATGGAGGATTGTTTCTCTTTGGGCTCCTCTGTATTTATCACATTTTCATCAATGAATATGTATTACTTTGGTAATTTGAAATAAAAACGTGTTTAAAAAAGCACCAGCCCATTTGCCACCTGACAGATGGGAAACTGCTCAAGCATAGAGAAAAACAATTGTTTGAAATTTTAAAATTAAAATTAATATTTTTTGAAAATCAGATTGGAGTCCAAAAAGTGAGCTATGGACAAGATAATCAAGGTAGGCCTGTGGTTTCAAAACGCATTGTGTAGTTTTAAATAAATAGCACAAATTCCAATTCACCATTGCTAAAATGAATGCTTTTAAAAACAAACTCTTCAGATTCCAAATCACACTGATTTAAATGAACACCTTCACTTTGCAGGCTGGTCTCTGTGATCAGATGGGCCCCATCTGCCATTTTGTATCAGGCCAGCTTAAGGACAACTGTCTATAAAACTTGTAAGATACCTAACAAAAGCTGATTAACTGAAAACCTTAATTAATCAGACATCAGGGCTTTGTTTTTTAGGAGAAAGATCAAGGGAAGGGAAAAGTAGAATATTAGGGGCTTATATCCAACAAAAAGCACCTCAAGCTCAGCTTTGTGTGTGTGCTTTGTGCTTGCTCCACTTTCTGACTCATCTTAAAATCCAAGCAAAAAGAAACCCACAAAGCAAATACAAGGAAATTAACATAGCCCACAATCTCTTCACTTCGATGTAGCCACCATTTGTGATTTCGTACGCATGCCACCAGTCTTTAATGCATACACAAAACACATGCACGTACATGCATACACACACGTGCACACACATCTGGGAGTCTGAGGGCTGCTGGGGATGTTCCCTTCCTCATGGAAGTTTGTAACTGGAGTAATAATATTTGAACTGTGTTGACAGCTTAGTTTCTGGAGGCGGAGACGTGGAGACGTCATTTCTCCTTTGGAGCAGACTTCTGTTTTTAGAAAAGTGCCAGTTGGGGCTCTTTAGTTACGTAAACGTAAAGGACTTACCAAGGATACTGAAAGAAAGTGGCAAGGTCACCATAAATGCGACCGCAGCTGTATAGTGTGACATGGCTACTAATGGAAACGGGGCGATTCTTTAGCCTGACTGTGCCCTTAATGAGTTGGAGAAGCGATTTTTATCTAAATGAAAATGTAGGTTGGACTGTCGGTGTTCTTTACATTGCGTTATTTACATTTATATAACTGGCTTTGGGAATTGTGCTGACAACTGCTGGTTTTGCTTTTTCTAGGTCAGAGAGGACAGATCAAACCCTGTGTGCCCATAGGCATGTGGGGTGTGTGTCTGTGAGTGTGTGGGTGTGTGGAAGGCTGTAACCCTTGAAGGAAAGAGATCCTCTCTCTTTCCATCATCGTGGGTGGGCGTAAGGATCAGCTCTAGGACCAGGGAGGGGCCGCCTTACCTCATTAGGGCTGGAGGAGGGCTGGGCTGGTGCCTGTGGGGCCCTCTCAGGCTCTGAGCACAGACCCTGAGGGTGGCTTTGGGCCTGTGAATCCCAAAGGAATGTAGAGCCCTTAGCTGCCAAGGCACACACTGCACTTGACTCTGGGTTATTGCCCCAAGCGTTCAGCAAAGATGTGCTGAATACCTGAGCTTGGATTTATACAGTTTGGGGCAGCTCAGGAAGGGGAGCTGCTTGGAGCAGCTGCCTGGAAAAGAGAGTGACTCCCCAAAACAGCTGAGCAAGGCTGCTAGAGATGAGACAGCAAGGAGATAGGACTTTCAACTGCCAAGCATCCCCCAGCACTTCCCAGAATGACCTTGGATGTGAACTGGAAGAAGAATGAATTTCCTGTGATCTTTGGGGTGGGGAGTCTGGAATCATTATAATTTGGATATAAAAGAAAATGTAAACTTATTTTATGCTTCAGCTGGGAAGTGGTGGCATATACTAATAATATGCATATTCTTTTTTTTTAAAAAAAAGAGAGAAATACAATACATTGTGTTTTATAACCTGATTGTTTCACTCAAGAATATGTTATGAAAAGTCTCCTGTAACATTAAATTCTTTGACCCATTTTTAAAAATGGCTGCCACATATTTGAATGCATGGATGTACCGTTATTTATTTGACCAGTTTATTTCCAGTGTCATTATTACAAACAATACCATGATGACTGTCTCCGCTGCCAGATCTTTAAATACGCCCACGGCCATCCATTTAGATGAAAATCCTTGAAGCAAAATTTCTAGGCCAAAAGATGTGCACTTTGACATTTTGCCACCTTATCCTGCCCCAAGACTGTATTTCCACCGGTAGCCCTGAACCCTGAGAAATACTGGCTATTATTGCCATTAAAAAAAATAAGTTTGTGACTTTTGATGGCAAAATAAAAAGGGCATCTCCTGGCAGCAGTGTACGCCTGCCCAGAGGCAGGCAATGAGGGATGCTCTGTCTGCAGAGACTTTAAAAACAATAATAAAACGTACCAAAGTTGGTCTGCTTTTTATTAGCACTATGTGTCAGCAATATTAAATATTAACAGTGATAAATACTCCTTAGCTTTTTTGGGTCTAATTTCTAAACAATTGTTGTGGTTATTGTTGAGTTTCCATAATATATATGTAACTTTAAAATTAGTGCATTTTTATTACTTCTCCTTTAATACAAATTATATTCCATATGGGAGTTAATTTGGAGGACTCCCAGTTATCCAGTCGCCCCCAGTTTGGGACACACGTGGGGCAGCTACTCAGGTTCCTTTCAAGATGAAATTCATGATGGCTTGAAGTCCTTCAAGTATACTTGGAGCCCAGTTCTTACCCCCAACCACCGTGGCAGCCAGATGGTTCCGTCTGAACGGAAATTGGAAATAAATTATGACAGCACAGAACTTGAATGACTTCATTCCATGTGAACACTTGGAATTTTTATTTGTGTCTAAATTTCAAAGGAAACAAAGTACAAACTGCGAGGTGTAGTATTTTCATTTTGACAGAACAAATTTTAGTTCATGCCTAAACTATTTTACTGAGTTTGAACACTATCTTTAAGATTGAGAGGTGCTCTTTTTTTAAAATTGTTGATTGTTTAGAAATGAAAGAACAAGTCAAGAAAATAAAATTTTACTGGAAAATTATTAGTTACTAGATAATTATTTTTATAAAATATTATTAGTTCAAACAGTTGGGTAAAGATAAAAACTGTTGAACAAACAGTTGAGATTTTTCTCTTTTTTGTGCTGTAATATTTATTTTGTTTTCTGTGTTTTTTAAAAAATTTTTACTTATATATAATACACACAAAGTTCAATAAAAGAAAATTTCAATGTTTGCATTTCTCTTCTCAGTGTTGTTATTCACCTCATTTCGTGATTATTGCCAAAAATAATTTTGTCCTATAAAGGAAGGGGGCAGTTTAGGAGTGACCCATCCAGGCAGGACTGGCTGTGTAATTTCAAGAGCCTAGCACAGGTCCTTTGTTCAAAAATGATTAAGAATTTCAAGATGGTGACAGTAAAGCATTAAACCAAGCTTGGAGCCCTTCTGAACATGAGTCCCTGTGTGACGGCACAGGTCACACACCCCTGAAGCTGGCCCTGGCTCTGAGTGTCTTGGATGCTGGGAACACCATTGCCTCCAGGTTGGTTCCCTTCCTTAACTATAGTGAGGCTCCCGTATCTGCTGCCCCTCCACCCTGACCTTTAGGAAAGAGCTGCTGCTCAGCACGACGGTTCCCGTGCCCTTCAGATTCTCCGTCATCCCCCCAGATGACATCAGCTCCGTCCCTCCCATGCCCACCTGAACCAAAGTGCCGGCACAACCGTGAACCTCAGTTCACCAGAAAAGTTGATTTCCCAGAACTGCCCACTCCTGGCTTTTGGAAAAAAAACATTATTTTACCAGATGAATAGTTCTTCCTCTATAGGATCTCTGGAAAAACTGACCACTGGGTAGTTGTTTCCCAGTCTGGGGTCTCTGTGAGGCTGAGTTTTATGCCAAATCTGAGCTGGGTAAAGAGAGTAAAATTTGCACTGCTCTTTCCCCTGCACGCCCTTGTAGGCAAGCACTAATGATGGTCTGGATGCCACAAAACTGGGACTGTCTGAAGATAAAGTGATGGTGATGAAGGCTGGAAATTTTCATTCAGGAGCATGTTGGGTTCCCTGTCCCAGACACGGGAGGGAAACAAAGATGAATAACATGGTCCAGCCCTCCAGGGCTGAGAGGGCTCCTGACGCAGCGTGAGGGGCCCCCATCTCAGGAGCAAGCAAAGACCCACCGGAGAACAGGAGGGGGTGGTGTGTGGGCTCTGCACTGCCCTGATGTGATGGGAGAGGCTGTGAGAGAGTGAATGTCCCTTGGCTTTGATACTTCTGTCTGTAAAAGGAGCATCTATAAACTGCTCCAGGTTTCACAGGTCGCTAGTGAGAAATAACTAATAAAAACCCACTTGAGATTCTTAAAGTGCATTTGACACAAACGGAAAGCATACAAAGGAATGTGTTTCTAGGGTTTTCTTGTGAAAGGCTGGGAGTAAATGACCCACAGCCTTTGCAAAGAGGCTGCCAGAGTATTTCTGAGACAAGAGTCTTGTTTCCATTCATGTACATAAAGGAATCGACTCCTTGAAGCCAAGAATCCCTGATGTGCTGAGTCAATGGCTGCTAGCGTGCCCATTCAGAGCTGGTAAGAAGTTAAATAGAAATTTCAGAAGATTTGTAATTGTAATTTAATATAAACCAGTGATGCAAATGAAGCTGACATTTAATTCCAAGTGGCTGACTGTGTATCATGGTCTCGGGGTCCCACCAGCAACACACACACACAGATTCCCAGTGCATCCTTGCCCTGCACAGTGCCTCGAGGATGGACTCCTCCCTGGATCTGTGTGCCAGGCCTGGCTTTGTCTTGGTTCACAGGTGACAGGGATTCTGCCCCTCAGACATCGGTCTGGCCCCAAGCCCAGTGTGCCTCTGCAGCCATAGATTGGGGGTTGATTTCTGGGAAGTCTGCTCCAGGCCAAGGAAGAGTCTTCTAGAGGGAGTCCTTACACATAGGTGAAGGCCATGTAATTTTGAGACGTTTTATCAGCGAAGCTCATTGCCTGGCCCTTGGGAGTAAATGTTGAGCACTGGCACAGACTTTGGGCAAGTTACATTCTAAACTTCACATTCCTCGTCTGTAAAATGGGTGTAATCACAACATCTACTTTAACACCTGGCACTTAGTAAGTGCTTAATAACTAGTAGAAGAAAAATAAAATTTTTTTCCTGACTTAAACCTACTTAATGCCACTGAGCTGTACACTTAAAAATGGCTAAAATGGTAAATTTTTTGTTGTGTTTATGTTACCACAATGAAAAAACTTTAATTAAAAAACTGCTGGGAACTTACGCTTTCAGGCATGATAGACTAACAGGGATTAGATCTACCTTCCTGCCTTAAACAACTAAAAAACTGAACAAAACATATGAAATAACACTTTTCAGATGTTAGATAATAGGTAGTCCAGAAAATGATCCCTGAGAGAAGAGAAACAAAGAAGAAAAAGGAATTTCCAGCCCACGGTACAGGGAGGGAAATCTGCATGGAGCCTGTTGGTCTCTCTGAGTTGAGAAGACAAAGTTGAGAGTTCGAGAGGGGTTGGGTAGGTAGAATTCACAAGGCAGAAGAGCTGAGAGGGGAGAGCTGCAGGGAGAGGACAGAGCTAGAAAGAGAGAAAGTGCTGAAGATGCAGAGGATTCTCCTGGAGGGACCACTGATGGCTGCATGCCTGTGAGGAAACACCCTGAGGCAGGAAAAAGAATCAACAAAAGGAGCATCCTGAACAATCCACGGGGCTAGCTCAGGACTGGGAGTAGTTCATGTTCCCACCAGTCAGAATGGAAAAAAAATGTCATACCACACAGGGCACAGAAAGAGTCCTCAGAGGGTGTTGTTTCAGTCATGGAAAGAAATTAACCCTAGATTAAAGTGTGCTCTGGCCTCACCGAACAAAGCTTAAAAACCAGCCCCAGAAGGATTAAAGAAATGTAACTATATCCCAGAACAAAGTTCAAGAATATTTAAAGGGATACAAAAACATCCAGCATCCAAAAACATAGCATCTGACATCCAGTAAAAAAAAGATGACCAGGCATGCAAAGAAGCAGAAAAATATAACCCAAAATGAGACAAAAAAAATCAACCAATAGAAACACATCCAGACATGATACAGATGATATAATTAGTGAACAATGACATCAAAACAGTCTTTTTAACTGTATTCATATTTTCGAGAAGGTAAAGAAAAGCACGAGCACGCTAAAGAGAGACACAGAAGATATTTTAAGAGACCCAAATAGAACTACTAAAGATGAAAAATACAATGTCTGCAATAAAAAATATACTAGATGAGAGTAACAGCAGATTAAAGACCACAGAGTAAAATGTTACTCAACTTGAAGACTTGGCAACAGAAACTATTCAAAATGAAACAGAGAGAAAAATGACTGGGAAAATAAAGTGAGAAGAGCATCAGTGAGCTGTGGAGGCACCCCAGGCAGTCTAATATATATGTAGCTGGAGTGCCTGTGGGAGGGTGGGGAGGAACAGAAAAAATATCAGAAGAAATGATGGCTGAAACTTTTCCGAATTTGAAGAAAACTATAAACTCACAGATCCAAGAAGCTCAGTGAATCCCAAGCACAAGAAACATGAAGAAAATGACACCAAACTAAACGAGAATGGAATTGTTTAAAAGCAGTGATAAAGAGAACATGTTAAAAGCAAAAAAAGTATGCATTCCATACAGAGGAGCAAAGATAAGGATGACAGCAGATTTCTCACTGGAACTAATGTAAGTCAGGGGACAGTGGAGACACATCTTTAAAATATTGAAAGAAGGGGCCGGCCCGGTGGCACAGCAGTTAAGTTCGCATGTTCTGCTTCGGCAGCCCGGGGTTCACCGGTTCGGATCCCAGGTGCGGACATGGCATCGCTTGGCACACCATGCTGTCGTAAGCATCCCACATATAAAGTAGAATAAGATGGGCATGGATGTTAGCTCAGGACCAGTCTTCTTCAGCAAAAAGAGGAGGATTGGTGGCAGTTAGCTCAGGGCTAATCCTCCTCAAAAAAAAAAAACTGAAAGAAAAAGAACTGACAACCTAGAATTCTACACCCAATGGAAATATCTTTCAATAAACAAAAGCTGACATACTAAAGCTGAAAGAATTTGTCCCCAGCAGACCTGCACTACAAGAAATGTCAAAGGGAGTCGTTTGTGCAGAAGAAAAATGGTACTAGATGGATATATATATTTACACAAAGGATTTACACAAAGGAGTGAAGAGCACTGAAAATGGTATCAATGTGAGTGAATATAAAAGACTTTTTCCTTTACTTTTTTTGTGTGCGTGTGAGGAATATTGGCCCTGAGCTAACATCTGTTGTCAATCTTCTTCTTTTTGCTTGAGGAAGACTGTCGCTGAGCTAACATCTGTGACAACCTTCCTGCACTTTATGTGGGATGTCACCACAGCGTGGCTTGATGAGCGGTGCTAGGTCTGCGCCTGGGATCCAAACCTGTGAACCCTGGGCCATCAAAGTGGAGCCCATGAACTTAACCACTGCACCACCAGGCTAGCCTCATAAAGACTTTTTTCCTTTACTTTTAAAATATCTTTAAAAATTAAAGCAGAGGCTCTCCTTCTCCTGCCATTTAAATTGTCCATCTTCTGGGATGGAGAATTCACAGGGCCGGGACCCACGATATGGGACGACTCCTGCGTCAGCCGCTAGCAACTGACTGAAGCTGGTTAATTACCTCTCTGGACCTCAGTTTCCCTCAATTGTCAATAGGAGATACTATTTCCTAGCCTGTTTTACGGGGTGGTTGTGAGGATCAAATAAGCTAGCAAATAACAAACCGTTTGTAAAATTAAAGCAGCCTAAACTAGCAGACTGGTCTTGTTTCAATTTTGCAGCCCCTTCCAAGAAAGTGGCTTCTCTTGGCAAGTCTGAGGCCTGCCCACTGATGCAAGACTGAAAGCTACTTCTGGGGCGGCAGGTCTGTGTCTCCGCTCTCATTCAATGGAGCATCTTCCTCCATCCTTTGGAGTAGGAGGGATCCCTTGAGAACACGCCTTCGCTCATAATACAATCCCTCATTCTGGTCAACCCCACCTATTAGTCCTGCCCAGACATCTCACAAACAACAATGGCATCCCAGTGGTTATTGCTGGCCTCGTCCAATGAGGGGTTTGGGCTCATGGAATAATACTGTTTCCTGGCTGGGCACGGAACAAGGAGTTGAGCCTCATCAAGAGTGGCAAGCGGCCAGGCCTTTCCATCTACTGACTCCTCCTGCTTGCCTAGGCCAAGGTGGCCCTGGGGAGTCCCATGCAGGGGGCAGTGGGAGAGATGCCACAACCCCAGCAGGTCATTCAGGACCCTGTCACTCCTGCTTTTCCTTCAACAAACGTTTGCTGAGTGCCGACCACACACCAGATTCATTGCCAAGTGCTGTCTACACATTGTTTAATTTCTTCTTCACAATAGCCCCGTGAGGTTGATATTTACATTCTCATTTCACAGATAAGGAAACCAAGTTTCAGTTTCCTTGATTGGTGGCCCAGCTAGATTCAAGCCCTTTTCTCCCATCGCAAGTACAGACACCTTTCTGAAGCTCCACGTCACCATTCCTGCATGATTTGGATGTTGGATACCCACAGGGCACAGGGGACGGAGAAGGCTTCAGAAGAAGCAGCAGGAGAGTAATAATAGCCAACATCTATGGAAGGGCTACTCTTTGCTAGCCACTGTGCAAACTGTATAAGAACTACCTCATTTAATTCTCAAAGGAATTCTGAGAACTAAGTATTAGTCTCTTCCCATTTCCCTTGCCCAGCATTGCACAGCTTAGAAAGGTGGACTGGGCTTTTGCAGCAGATCCATTATTTTATCCCAAAGAGGCCATGGGTCTTAGGTGGTTCTCCTCAGAGCAGACCCAGAGATGATGGAGTTTTCTTGGGAGAGGATTCCAGGAAGCAGTGAGGGGTAGCGTGAATGAGAATGAACGTGTAGGAAGCCTGTAAAAGAATGGTATGGAGCAGGTTACTTCGATGGGCAACCTGGATTTCATCCCTCTGGGGACCTTAGGGAAACATCATTGGATGGTGCTTCTCAAACTTTAACACATCCACAAATCTGGGATCCTGTTAAAATGCAGAATCTGATGCAGAAGTTCAGGTGGGGCCCAAGATTCTGCATTTCTTTTCTTTTCTTTGTTTTTTTTTTTGGTGAGGAAGACTGTCCCTGAGCTAACACCTGTGGCAATCTTCCTTCATTTTGTATGTGGGACGCCACCAGAGCATGGCTTGATGAGTGGCATGTAGGTCCACACACGGATTTGAACCCACAAACCCCAGGCTGCCAAAGTGGGGTGTGCTAACTTAACTACTACGCCAGCAGGCTAGCCTCAAAGATTCTGCATTTCTAATAAGCTGCCAGTGATGTTGATGCTGCTGGCCCTTGGACCATGCTTTGAGCAGCAAGTGTGTAGCACACATCATAGAATTATCCTACTAGGAGGTTGAGGAAGCTGGGCTACTAAACTCTAGCTCCATCCGTCATTGGCTGAGGGCTGCTGGAGGTGGGGCACTAACTGCCCTGCCCTTCTGTCCCAGGCAGGGAGTTGCAGTGCTGGCAGTCCTGTTGGCAGGGACTGGAGCGCGTGTGCTAAGGGGGCTTGGGTGGGAATCTGACAGCTTCGCTGCATCATAGGATTGTCCTGATCACATTGTCTTCCCCGCTCGGGGCTCCTGCCCACTGTCTGTGTGGGAGAAGCCTAAGCGTGCCCACGTGTAGGTGCTGAGAGCCACTGAGCAAGCCAGATAGAGCCACGCATCAGCAGGGGCCCTGGTCAGTGTCCAAAGGGAACCTCTGGACTCCTCCTACATCTAGTCCAGACCCCCAGATCCCTGAATGGGGGTTCCTCCCTAGTCCCTCCATCACTCTTGAACTCCAAAGGTGGGGGCAGCTCCAAAAGACTCTCCAGTGATGAGTGGGGGGCTTGGGAGGGTCTCGGCCAGGATCCCTGAAAACAGTCGTGCTGGGCCTGGCCTCGTGTTTGGCCTGGCCTGGTGTGACCTTGGGGACTGGGCGTGGTGCCTCCTCCCCACAGCTCAGGGCTCCTGAAGAGGGTGGCAGAACATCTTCCTGGCATGAGACCTGCCCGCTGGTCAGGGTGTAGCCACAGACACTTGACAGTCACCAAGGGCAGACCCAAGGGCAACCGCACACATTTCCCTGGATGAGAGGCTGAGGCAGGAGAACGCTGGCCGCCTCATCCAGCCCTGGGTGGTAGCTGGGGCAGGGCTGAGCCTGCAGGAGAGAGTGGCTGGGACCTGCGTGGAAAGCTTCTAAGACACAGGTGATGACGCAGGGATGACAGCTGTGGGGAAGCCTCCCTCACCGCCTCCTTGCTCTTAAAAAATGACTTGGCTGCTTTTCTTTATGTGAGCCCAGAAAGACCCGGGTTCAAGCCTCGGCTCTGCCACTCAATAGCCGTGAGGCCTTGGGCAAGTGACTTACCCTTTTCCATCTCAACTTCTTTCCCTGGAAAATGAGGACAAGAATCCCCCATCACAAGGTTGTAAGATGAGGCACTTGGCGCAGGGCCTGCTTTGTGGTCGATGCTCAATAAATACGAGCTGTCGTTATTAGCATGAAAGAGTAGAAGATTCCTTCTCCTTCCCACCTCATTTACTTCTCAACTCAGGGGACAGATTCCTTAGCAAAATGGAGTAAAGCTCCACACTGCTAACCCAGTAAAGCCTGGGAGTTCTGCTCTGATAAGAGGTCAATGTTAACAAAAGAAGACATGTTTGTTGTGTACAAGCTCCACCAGGAAGAAACCAGGACATCTAACAATGCTGCAGCGGGATGGGACGCGGGGATCATGCAGTGGAGCCTGCATCCCGAAGGGCAGGTTTCAAGATAAGGAAAGAGGAGAAGAGAAGGAAAGAGACTCCAGAGAACATGGGGCTCCAGGATGCCCATCTGAGGGGCCTCTATGTGACCTGAAAGAGGAACTGACAGCAAAAGCAAAGAATCATTGAGTGCTCTCTCCGGGCTCTGTGCACACGTGACTCGTGCTAATGGGCCTCGCTGCTGCACCCCAACTTGGGCACCTGGATCAGGAGCCACAATACCTGGGTTCAAATCCCAGCTCTTTCACTTACCTCTGTGTGGTCTCTGTGCCTCAGTTTTCTCATCTGCAAAATGAGGATAATAACAATAGCTGCCTGTAAGTTTGAAGAGAGGTTAGGTAGGTTCGTGCACATAAAGTGCTTGCCACAGGCCCTGCGGATAGTCAGCACTCAACAAACGTGCGCTCTGCTGCTGATTTCCCCTAACAGCCTTCAACACCAGGATTATCTTGGTTCCTCTTGTATCTCAAATCCTTTATTTGACAAAAAGGAGCCCTACCCAGGGGAGGGAGAATTCAGAAAACAAGAAGGGTCATTACTTAGCACCCTTCACCCCAGGAGCCGTGCTTTGCTGGGCGGGGGGGGGGCCTCTTGCCCCCACGTCCGCCCTCCTCTCCATCCCCAGTGTGGAACCCCACAGAAACAGGTGGGACACGCCGGCACCCTGGTGACCCTACTCCACACAGGAACCCATGACTAGTCCCAGATGGACTCAGGGTGCTGGGAGCAGAACCCGGCTATTCGTAAAGCTTCTGGAGCAGCCTTGCTGTTTACTCCAGATGTAGAAAGGAGTTAGACGACTCAATCGGGTTCCTATAGAACTGCCTGGCTCCACACTTAGCAGGGACATGAAACAATCGTCGAGAAGATGCAGGGCAACATGCTCCCGTGTCGGCTCACGCTCGTAATCGGTTAACGTGACCCTTTCCTACCATTCTCTGATCTGTCTCCATCTTCCGCCACACGCCTGCAACTCACGTCAGACGGCCGACGACTATACTTGCTTTGGTTTTGTTTGTTTTTTGTTTTTTTTAAGACTAGGCTTCTGGTATAATTATCCCTCCCTCTCATCTCCAAAAACGTCATTGCTTTGGGTCTTTTATCTTAATTTCAATTTGTTGATTCATATCTTGCTTGCTTCCAAAAGGCATTTGAAGTGGCTTATTGTCATACTGAAGGAACAATAAAACCAACTATCACGAAGCAGAAGAGAAGAATGACGTGTAGGAAAGAGAAAAGAGAAAAAACTTACCAGGAAGTCTTGGCTGAGGGAAGTTATGGTCACAAAACCCCAGACTTCCTAGCAATCTGAAAAAAAAAGGGGAGGAGAGACACCATGGCTCTTTCATCATAGACCAGTGCATCGTGGGAAAAAATAACCCCAAAGCCAACTGATTCTTGGCTCTGAGCTTTGAGAAGATTTTGTGACAGGTCATGGGGGCTTTGGCTCAGGATCCCTTTGAGTGACTTAATGAACAATATTTTCAAATGTCACTCCCAACACAGAGGAGCTCCTTTTACTGACAGTTTCTTATATCAATTCTCAAAACAAGATGAGTACGTAAGAAAGCAAGTATCCTTAAAGGAATTTATGAGTCTACCTTATAAGAAATAAAACCAAAAGTTTAAATGTTTTATTTAAAAAGATTTTGTTCATAATATTAATAATGCGATTACAACTCATAGGTGATAGCAGGTTTTCCCCCAAAACCTTAAGTTTCTTCTCAAGAGAGAAATTAGGAAGAGTTTACCTATAATGGCAGCAAGAGGAGTCACCTTCAAGGCAGCCGAGGTGGTTGGTGGCTGAATTAGTTTCCTCCGGCTGCCCCCACCGAGTACCACAAAGTGGGTGGTTTAGACAGCAGACATTTATTCTCTCCCGGTTCTGGAGGCTGGAAAGTCCAAGATCAAGGTGTCAGCCAGGCCACGCTCCCTCTGATGGCTCCAGGGAAGGCTGTGTTCCAGGCCTCTCTCCCAGCTTCTGGTACTTCCTTGGCTTCTGGCAGCATCACTCCCATCTTCACGTGGTGTTCTCCCTCTGTGTCTGTGTCCAGAGTTCCCCTTTTTATAAAGACACAGTCCTGTTGGATTAGGGGCCCACGCTACTCCAGTACGACCTCATCTTAACTTAACTAATTACATCTGCAACGAGCCTGTTTCCAAATACGGTCACATTCTGAAGCGCTGGGGCTAAGGATTTCAACATATGAATTTCAGGGTGACACAATTCAACCTGTAACTGTGGCCAAGGACACGGGGAAACTCTGAAATCGAGTCATGGGGATCAGGCTGTATTCTTAGGAGGGAAAATCGACATGTCACTGAGCTGAAACCTGACCAAATGTCTCGCGTCCAGGCTGGCGGGGAACCTTATAATCAGAACAGCAAGATTCGTCCTGGAGCCTGGAAAAAGAGAAAGTCAAAGAACAAGTGTTTGCTGATGTTTATCCAGCTCTGGCCAAGAGAGTCAGCAAACCTGGCTTGACTAGTTATACTCAGCTGCCGGGCAGGGCGTGCCCACCAGGCTTTTCCATGGCTTTGATGGAACCTCTTTCAAGACCTTCTTGATTCTAATTTCAAGCCCACCAAATTTACTAATTCATCTTCTCAGGGACCCTGATACTGGGAACTGCTATGTTCCTGGTAGTCTATATAAATGCTATCCCCTGGTGTCCAATGCACACCCCACACAAGCTACAATATGGACCCAGGGTCAGGGGCCCTCAACTGACTGCAGAGGGAGCATACAGTTCCCAAAAAGGACTCTCTCCGTTGTCAAATAACCCTTTGGCAATCTGGTTTATCCATCAGTCTTTTGTGATATTAGTTAATGGTAGTCTGTTCTGTCCCACCCAAGTTCTTTGGGTGCCAAAATCCAGAGACAAGTTCCTGGAAGATGTTAATTCAGAGAATAGTTAGAAAAAGACAAGGCTTGAGAGGAGGGAGGAGGAAAGGAAAAATATAGAGAGAAGACATAGTAGTGGAGCTGGTGAAACAGGTGGGGAGGGAAAAAATGTCCTGTGGGCTGAAGTGAGAGATCCTTTATGTGCACTTGGTGGTGGGGGTGGGGAAGTGGCAAATGAAAGGCTTTAAAACAGCACTGGATGCAAGAAAATTGGGAGGAGAGGAAAGCCGATGAGAGAGGAATTAATGATGCTTACATTTTGTTTGTTTGTTCTTCTTGCTTAAAGAGACCTAAATTAACTTAAGCGTTGGAATTCCTAGGGGTTTTGTTTACTGTTTGTGTGGGGGATCAGAATTTCCCACCCCAAAATGTGTCTCTTTGGCTTGATTATTGTTAAGAACAAAAGACTGTGAAAGAAACTGCCTAAAAGAATTTAAGACAGAAGTCCCATCCCACGAAGGAGCTAATGCCATAAGACATAAGTATGATGTAAATAGGTGACAGGAGGGCACTAGCTAGCTCATTTCTATCAAAGATCTCTCTGGAGTCTCACTGTTTATAGACGGCCCAGCAAATATTTGTTTATCAAACATTTGCTTTTCCATCTCCATGTAAATTGCCTTCCTCTCCGGTGAAATCTCAAACCACCACCCCAACATCCGCCTTTGTCTTCACCTGAAGACAGTATTTAAGGTGGTGGCTTTGGCCATTCTGGCGAGTTACTCAGTTTTCCTGGGTTTTTCCCACGTACGCATGTTATTAAACTTTGCTTGATTTTCTCCTGTTATTCTGTCTCACGTCAATTTAATTTTTAGACCAGCCAGAAGGACCTAGAGGGTTGAGGAGTAATTCTTCTTCCCCTACACATGCTTTTTGTTATTTTGGTTTTTGATTACTTTGGACTATTGGATGGGGCTTCTTTGAAAGTGACTCATACAGAAAAGGGCTGTGCAAGAGAAATAGAGTCTGAGGCGCACATGTCATTTAAAATTTCCCAGCAGTAGCCAATTAAAAAAGTAAAAAGAAACAGGCGCAGTTAATCTTAAGAATATATTTTGTTTAAACCAATATATCCAAGTGTTATTGCAATATGTAATCAATATTTTAAAAGCATTTTTAGAAAAGGTATTGATGAGCTATTTTACATTCTCTTTTATATATTAAGTTTTTGAAATCCGGTATATTCAGAGCACATCTCAATTTGGATTCTACATGTCAACTGCTCTACAGCACCCACATATGGCCAGTGGCTCCTATCCTGGTCAGCATCAGCACTGACAGAGGTTGGACTATGCAGTTCCGGGATTCCTAAGGATAAAATAATAATAATAGCAATAATGATAATAATAGCTATTTATTGAGCCTCTTAGATGTGACACGTTATATTAACCCCCTTTCTAATGCATCATCTCATTTAATCCTCTTAACAACCCCTACATGGTGGTACTGTTATTATGGCATTCCACAGATGCTGAAACAGAGCCTCAGAGAGGGTGAGTGATTTGCCCAAGGTCACACAGCTAGTAAATAGCAGAGGTGGGACTGGAAACCTAGTGTGTTTAACACCAGCCACCTTGTCTCATTTACTCAGGGTCAGCAAAGAGGCCAGCCAGTGCTCAGGCTCCCCCACCCCTCCCTTAGAGCCTGTGCACACAGGTGGACTTTCTTTCTGATTAGTGGAGCTGACACGTTGACTAAAAAATAGACCGGAAAGATCATTAATTGTCCAGCTGAGCATCCTGTGTGACTGGCTGAGAACAGAGTAGTAACAAGGAGCTCTGACTCTCCTCAGCTGGAGGAAGCTGCAAATTCAAGGCCAGCAATCAGGTTCACAAAATGCAATTGTTCTCAGTGACACTTACTTAACAAAGAGCCAGAGAGAGAATTGATTGTCATTAAAAGCCGGACAAGAGCATCGATTGTCCCCCCCAGTGATGATTTGAGGATTCTGACTTAGCCATGCCCAGAGCATCGGTGCAGACGTTTGTGATGTGATTTCCCACGTGGGAAGGGGCTCCAGTGTGGCCAGTCAGTGTAAAAGAAGCCAAAAACCAAAGCCTGGCCAAAGGGTGGGCAGCCTAGGTTGTCCCCCGACCTTCCCACCTCTGCCCTCCCACTGCCTCTCCCATCCTGAAGGCAGCAGGAGAGGAGGCAGGCCTGGCTGGGGAGGTGGGAGATCGTAGGGGCCCTGGGGAGGAACTGTCCCTTCCCCTCTGGTCCTGTTTTCCCAGATGCTCTTCGAGTCGTTTGAGCTGTGACATTTCCGGGTCTGGGGCTCCATGGGAGGAGGTTGGTCCTCTCATCCTGCTGGCCACAGCTGTAGCAACATCCAAAAATAGAGGACCTGGCCATGGATGCGGTCTGGAAAAGCCAAGCCAAAGCATTGCCTATTCACCCGTGAATCCCCAAGCAGGGTAGTGAGTGAGGCCTCACTCCCAGGAGCTCTCCTAGGCGGGAGGTGACACTCAGTGCTCCTGAATGCATTTCCAGCTCCCCCTCCAACCTGCCTCTGGCCATCGTTGGAGGAGAATGTGCAAGGCTCTCCTGCAGAGCATCCAGTCTGGGATTGAGCAACAACTTGTTGTTCTCCTCCATCTGTCCATCCAAGAAACACTAATTGAGTGACCACCGCATGCTGGATACCTTGGCAGGCCTTGAGGAGAAAGAAATGCACAGGACGAAAGCCCTGCCTTTAGGAGAACGTGGTACAGACAGACTGGGAAGCCAATATCTACAAGGAGACAGGGTAAGTGCTAGAATACAGGAATTTTAAGTGGAAGTACCTCAGTAGCAGGGAGTATATAAGTTGAACACAGAGAGGAAGACTTGGGGACTGAGCTTTGCAGGATGAGATGACATTCCAGAAAGGCTGAGAGGACTGTCCATGCAAAGGGACAGGGGATACCAGGGGACATCGTAGAAACTGCAACTTACCAAGCAGCTGGAGCTCATAGCGGGCCTGGGAGGGGGTGGGAGTCCAGGCTGGGGGCTGGTAGTGGCCAGGCATGCAGGGCTCCTGTGCCATGCTGAGGAATCACAACCTTAGCCAGAACGTAGGGTGCATGGGAGGATTTTAGGCAGGGTGAAGGGTCAGGTGGGTTACTGGAACGGACACCCTGCTTGTAGGATGGACAAGAGAGGGGCACGGCCAGCGCGCTGGCCTGGGGCCTCCAGTTTCATTCCGTGACCTTCCTTGGCTCAGCTTGGCCTTGCAGTGGGGCTGACCCCGGAGGCTGTGTTCCCTGCTTTCACATCAGCTGGCTTCCTTCTGGGTTTGTCCAATGGGAAGTGATCATGGATCATTAGAAGGTGGAAGGAGGAAAGGCATTTCTTCTAAACTTCTCTGCCTCAGGTGGTGTCTGTCGATGGCTTTGATGCCTCCATGACTCTAGTCCCCGCTGGACAGGCCTGTGTAGCCGCACTTCCTAATAACTCTGCCTCCCCGATCAGACCCTCTAGCATCAGAGGTGCTGAGGGCTTTCTTCTCTGGCTCATCTCTGGGCGGCCTTACTGTCTCCTATGCTTGGCTTCCCAGCTCTTCCCCACCTGTGCAGCCAGTTCTTTGAGTGGTTGGGCTTGAATGTGATACAAATGGAGGAAGGGGAAGCAATTAGTACAAGTTCTAGAACTTTAAGAATCTGAAAGAACAATAATGAAGGTCTGTACAGAAGTTACTACTGTGGTGGGGATGGAACCCAGAGACGCCTAAGAGGTAGAGTTGAAAGGCTCATTGACACAACATGGGGGGTGAGGGCTAAAAGAAATTGTGGATGATTTTAGGGTCATGCATGGGTCAGCAAACTTTTTCCATAAAAGGCCGGATAGTAAATATTTAGACTTTGTAAGCCACATGGTCTCTGTCTCGAATACTCAACTCTGCTGCTCTGGTGCAAAAGCAGCCATAGACAATATATGAAGGAATAAGGATGGCTGTGCCCCCCAAACTTCATTGACAAAAATAGATGGAGGCCGGAGTTGGTCTGTGGGCTGTAGTTTGCCAACCCCTGAGTTACTGCCTTGGGTGGCCGGAAGGAGTGTAGAGATGTGAACAAAATAAGGAATCCAGAAAGAAGAACTGATTCGGGCAGGAGTCAGGAGGAGAGTTGGGCGGTAAATAATGGTGAATCCTGCATCATTTCGGAATTGTGTTTGACTGGAAGTAACAGATCTGAAATAATAATGGTTTAAAGAAGATTGAGGCTTATTCTTCTCTCATGTAGAAGAAGTCTGGAGGTCAGGAGTACAGGGCTGATATGGTAGTCCCATGGTGTCATTGTTGTTTGTCCCAGGCTCCTTACTTGCTTCTCCACCATGTTTAGCACCTGGTTTTCATTTTCAAGGTCATCTCAGTGTTGCCTTATGGCCACAAAATGGCCTCTGTTCTCCAGCTATCACATTGGAATTCCAGCTTTCACATTAGAATTTTCCATTGTAGGAAGGGAGACGGGGAGGCGGATCAGTTATAGCAAGAGATGTGTTAGTCCTCTTTTGAAGAGCTTTCCAGAAAGCCCCACCCAACACTCCTGACCCAACAACTTCCCTTAACATCCCACTGACATTTATCTGCAAGGGATGCTGGAGAAGGTCGTCTTTCAGATGGGCATATTGCCACTCCCAATGAAATCAGGGTTCTGCTGGTAAGAGAGGAAGGGCGAATGGACACTGGATGGGTAACTAGAGATCTCTGCCAACAGTGCTAGTTTTGTTGTGTTGAGTTGGGGGTGCTTGTGCCCTATCCATGTGGGTGTGCACGTTGAACAAGGAGGCTGGGTCTAAGAGACGGTGTAGGAAGTAGAGTCAAATGTGAGGACGGAAGCTCCCTGGGAAAGGGCTCACTGTTCCCTCTCTGTACCCCAGGATCCCACCTGAGGACATGTGGTGCAATCAGAATAGGTGGCTTCCCGTTTGGAAATTCCATCTGACTGTACTGTGGCATCACACTGGCTTACAAGCCTCTCACAGGCAAGCGTCCTCTCTTAGGCATTCTGTAGGCCCAGGGCCTAGCATACATTAGGCCTTTGAGTCCATGCTCAGTATGTGTCTGTTGAATGAATAAATGAGTCTTTTTAAATTCATGCAGATTGATGGAGATGGGGCCCGAAGGCTCCATGTTTTGGAGATCTTAGGGGACCTGTGGGAGAGAAGGGGTAGCTTGGTGATCTAATTTTCAGATCTGGGACCAAGAACACATCTCATCCCAATTTCGGGTTTGATAACGACACAACACCTGTTTTGGGTCCCTGAATTAATTCACCGACTGCAAAACACAATGTTTTCTCACAGAACCACTTCCCGAAGATTCACTTCACGTTTGCTTCACAGCTTGACTAAAGACGAATATTAGGCAACTTTCTTGCGGAAAAGAGACAGAGATACAGCACTGGCTCAGAATCAAAGGCAAATTTGGGTAGACTGACATATCATTGCCAACTCTCTGTTTAGCCAACTGTGGACATTAAAAATAAACCAACACCTCCATCTACAATCACCATAATTTTTATAGAAGACAGGGCATTTGAACACCAATAGAAAAGGGAGGGATGTAATCTTAGATTAAAGGATAGTCTTCTGAATGGAATAATTTGAATTCTTTGAAAAATTCCCTACATCATTCAACTACTCTCATCTTGCCAACCACCAAGAACTTCATCAGGTGCTGGTGCTGATTCACGAACCAGCCTTCAGAACTGAGGAACGAGGCTGCCCTAGACGAGGTAAGTGGCTTTCCCGAAGCTGGTAGAGATGGAATCAGAACTTGGTTTCCTGCTTCACCAAGTAAAATATTCTCACAAAATAAACTGGCCGAGTGTCAGTGAGTTCTCAGTTTCCTTACACATCATGTGACAAAATAAAATGACAGAGTTTAGCTTTTTATTTTAAATACTGTGCGGATAATCATGGACCAGCAAATAAGACCAACCAGTCATTCTGGATGTCTCAAGGTGGGAGAAGTTGCTCCTATTCTGGGTCCTTACTTCCCTTGAATAGAATGTGCCAAATGAACTTACCAACCTGTAAGTTCTTCTGAGAACAGCGGGATATTGGAAAAGTCTAGTAGAGAAAATGGGATAACACTGAATCAAATAAAAAGGGGGTAAGTATCCAAGTGGCAGCCACCGCACTGGGGATTCAGCGTAGAACAAGATCCCGCGCTGCCTGCAGCCAAGAAGCTCCCGTCCAGCGAGAGAGGCGACAAGTAGGCTAAGAATCCTAATTGCCTGTGACTAGAGCCACCACACAGGCAGGACTCTGGTGCTACGGGGACATGGTGAGAGAACAGTTTGACTTGGGCCTTAAAGGATTGACAGGGATTTTTTCATGAGTGGGACAGCATTCCGGGGAGAGACAAAGAATGTGAAGAAGCCCCAAGCCAGGGAAAGCCTGAGAGGTGCAGAGACTGGAGTCATGCAGGGTGGCCACAGTCCAGGTGGGTTGAGGGGCCCAAGATAAAGCTGAAAATGGGGCTGGAGTTCATTTCAAAGGGCCACGGTGTGGAATTTGGCCATTATCCTGCAGGCGATGTGGTCAGGTGTGAAGATTTTGAGCAGATGACACAATCAGAGGTGATTTGTAAAGGTAATTCTCGTGCCTCTGTGGGGGAACGTGTGATCGGGGAGGGCGAGCAGCTTTGGCTGACATCCAGACAAGAGGCAATGGGGCGTGATCAGGAGGGCGGTTGCAGAAGCGGAAGACAAGCAATAACCAAAGGTGGGTTTGAGGTAGAACTGAGCAAATCGGGTGCTGGATTCCACGAGGAGCTGACAGAGCAGGAGAGGTTCAGGATGACTTGGGGGTTCTTAGAGAGGTGAGTTTGGGACGAACAGGTCGAGTTCCTGATAGCACCTTGTAAACACCAAAGAGCAATTTCATGCACAGCGTGTTCACATCACTATTAAATTATAAGTCCTTCATCTATGGAAGCACTTCTCCCCTCACAGGGTAGGAAAGTTAACTCCGCTGTGAAGATCCCTCCTTCTGAATTTTCTTAATTGTCAATTGACTTTTAATTCCCAAGGGATTAGTTATTGCCAATAAAGATGAAAAAATATTGAGTAATTTCCCTGCTAATGGGTCTGATGGATTAGGTGAAATTTTCAGTCTAAAAGAAATGGTCTAGTAGCAAGGATTAAACATCAAAGAGTCATGGCTGCTGTATTGTGTGACCAGACCCCATGACAATCAGCGTGCACAAGCAGGTTGCCTCTGAGCTCAGAGTGGAGTTTGCTGCCATGGTCCACCTATGGGCAGGAGGCTGGACATGATGAACCTTCTTAGGTCTCTGGGTCCATGTTCCGTGAATAAGAGTCTAGGGGAAAAGACTAGACTGATAATCAACTGAATGCTTCACGCATCTTTCTGCACACCCTTGTTAGCCCATACTGGTGGCGGGAGAGTTATTAAAATAAAACAAGAGCAGACTGCATCCCTTGGCTTCTCCAATCTTTTGCTCTTAGAGCAATTTTGAGAAGGGAGTGATGAAGGCTAGGCGGTGGGGAGAAAAAGCAGGGAGGTGGGTAGGGGTAGGAGATGAATGCTTGTCTATGAGTCAAGAACTTCAAGCATTGTGCAGAAGAGAAGGAAACATCCAAAATGATTTTTATCACAGAGCTGGTAACCAGTAGCAAAGATTAGTTCAGTAAGAAATTATTCACCCATGGGAGGGATGGCCATGTCTACAGACGGTAAACAGGCTCTTACCTAACTCTTCACCAGCTGACAGAGGGGAGAAGAGGAGAGACGGGATGGAGAGGGAGACAAAGGCTGTATGGATCTTTGCAACCAGTATGTTTCTGTCTAGAAAAGACCACCCACTACTGAGAAGTCTGGGGAGCAATATACCAGCTGCCAGGATATACCCATTAATCACCACAGCTGGATTTTTGGAGGTGATCACACCTGAAGGAAGGTGTCTTTTCATCTGTGTCCCCAGCACCCATCAGGATTGGCACATAGTAGTTGCTGAAAAACAAGTGTGGGATGACTATGAGTACAAAGGAGAGAATCTATTTTAAAACCGTATTAATCTATTTCTTCTTTAATTTCCTCTCTATCCTTTCATGTTTTTGGCTAGCCTCTTCAGACCACTAAAGTTTTGGATGCTTAAATATATATGACATGCTGTGTAGTGTCAAGTATCTAAAAATAAATAGATGCCAGAAGTTACCAAACTGAACTTTTGAATCTTTTTTAAAGCCCATTATTTTAAATGCATTTGACTATATTTAGAAGCTAACTACATGCTAGATATGGCAGCCCTCTAAACTGGCTTGTACAGAGTGACGAAATACCAGTAAACATTATGCTGAAACTTCCTGATTGTAAAAAGAAGACTGTGTGCAAACCGTAGATTTACAGCCTCAGTGTCGCCTCTGGGCAAAATTCTTGGAAGGATTATTACAAGAACGGTTTGTAAGCTCTCGGCAAGGAAGCCAGCTTGGGTTCACTAAGATATAGTAAGTGAATGAATGAAGGAAGGAATGGATGAATAAATTGTGGTTGGTTTTTATATAAGGCACGTGATTCTCAAGACCTCATGTAATTTAATACATGCATAAATCAAGACTAATTCCCCCAGAGGAATAAAGTAGGATTTCCATTATTTCAAGTTTTGTACATTAAGTGAAATTTTATCCTTTTCCATTGCCTTATTACAAATTTGCATAATTCAGATCAGCATCGAGTATGGCTTTTATTTCCTTTTTGTAAAGGAAGACTATAGACTGATACCCGGAGATCAAGAATGTGTTTGACAAACTTTTGACTGGAGGAAGAAATACAGGCTATATCTTCATAAAGTCAGGCGCACGGATCACTAGTTGCATTATTACTCTCAAAGGGCGCTGATTGAAATGAAAGTTGACCTCCCCAGGGATCTCCAGAACCAGGCTTCATGGCTCCAAGCTTTGTTCTAATTGATGTACAAAAGATATTTTCAAATTTGTGATCGAATGATACCTGCAGGGAAAGCAAGTGTTTTGGATGACAAAATCAGGACCCTTACACCCCACCCCACTGCTCATCCCAACTGGCCTTGAACAATGGACCAAATCTAAGGAGGTGACATTTAATAGAGATAAATGTAAAGTCCTGCACTGAGATCCAAAATGAA
Organism: Equus przewalskii; assembly: GCF_037783145.1. Taxonomy (NCBI): domain Eukaryota; kingdom Metazoa; phylum Chordata; class Mammalia; order Perissodactyla; family Equidae; genus Equus; species Equus przewalskii. Next base: position 32,238,967 of record NC_091855.1, read on the forward strand.
CATCTGGAAAAGCACACCAACAGCTGGACTTCGCTGTTTTGGTTAACATCAAGTTCCATGTGAATTAACGATGTGATCAGTCTTCTACAAAAAATGAACTCAGTCTCCAGTTACGTTAATAGAAAGAGGATCTAGAATGGAGGAAGTGATAGTTTCTCATCATCAGGCTGTACCTGGAGTTCTGTTTTCAGCTCTCAGTTCCGACCACAAATTGGAACATATCCAGGAGAGAGAAAGAATAGACAGAACTTGGAACATTTCTTCTGCAAAAGACTTAGGGAGGAAATTATTCCTGTTTTCAAACATATAATTGGTTGCTATGTGCAAGATGACTTAGGTTTGCATTTTTGTGGCTTTCCAGGCTAGTCCAAGGACCTTCAGGTAAACGTTTTAGGGAGTAGGAGTTTGTCTCAATACAAAAGCACAAATGTCTGCGATGAAAAGACACTTGAGGTCAGGGGATGTGTTTGGTCATCCTGGCACCATTTAATGGCTAATCAGGAACTTTGTAGAGAGGAGTCGACGGATCTGATTTCCTTCTCTTTCGAACTTTTGGAGAGTCAGTTACAGATGATTCCGAAAAGAGAAAATAAATGGCCAGTAAATTAGGGAAAATAATGTGACTTTGCTAGTAATTAAATAAAAATTCAAACAGCAATAAAGTACTAGTTTTGTCCGGTAGCAAAAATTAAAGAGAAAAATAAATTGCAGTACAGGTAAGGGTGCAAGAAAATGGGGGTTTTCGTTCATTGCTATTGGCACTGATGCCTTTTGGAAAGCCTGTTTGTTTAGAGCTGTAACATAGATAATGCTTTTGTTCCAATAGCCCAACAGGCTATCTAACCAAAAGACAAGTTGAAAATATGCCAATAGCCACATGCCTGAAGATGTTCATTTTGGTATTACTTACAATAGAAACTGTAAGCAATTTAAACAAGGAGAAACAAGCTAACAGTTGAAGATGACAGGTCACTCACTCAAAACAATGTTATATATCACTTAAAAAAATAGTAATCTTCACTATAGCCATATGGAAAATGCATTGGACACAACGTTAAGTGTGTAGTACGTGTTGGGTGTTGCCAGCTATGAATTCTATAGATGTGATGATTATAATTACATACAAATTAATGGATGTGACAAAAGATAAGAAGGAAAATGTCCTCTTTTTATGCCCAGCTCTGCCACTAGCCAGCTGTGCCATCCTGGGCAAATCCCTTAACTTTTCAGTGCCTCAGTTGCTGGGTCTGTAAAATGGGGAGTTTGGACTCAATGGTCTCTAACACGCTTTCTAGTTTTATGACCTGAAAAGAATGGACCCATTCAGTGAAGAAATTGTATCCCAGAGGGACTAAGGAATTAGCCATTGTCTTGGTGTCAGACTCCCCCTCATACTGCACTTCTTCCACATTATATATTTTTAGAAATCAGTCTTGAAATGAGTAACAGATGAGAAAAAATGGAATTCCTTTATCCCTCTCAAATAAATTGCTGTATTTTGAGGGAGATTTAGCCATATGCTCCATAAGTACTTTATTATGGAGTAACTTAAAACAGTTCTCAAGTCACTAGGATACTTTGTCCAAAAATGCCCACGAATGATTGCAAATCAAGATGCTACCACTATGAGCATTATTTAAATGCACTGTTCTGGTACAGTTTGTTCACACAAAACAAAGGGAACGGGTGAACATTTAATAAACTGACTTATTCACTTATATTTGCGTCTTTTTAAAAACTGTCCTTACCCAGTTCCTGAAGCCCTGGTTTTGTATCCCAAACAAAGAAAAAATGGTCAAAACACACATGTTTGAGCATACGTAGAACTGTTTAATTCCTAGGGGGTCTGAGAAACAGGGTGACAGACACAAGCATTTAGGTCATAGACACAAGCCTCCTAATCATGCCAGGCTCCCTCTGAAATTGCCCTCATCTGTTCAGAACTTTCTAGAAGGATGGTGACTTCTTCGTTCAGAACACTTCCATCAAGCAGAGCAGTCAAGAGGAGGAGAACTGGTCAAGGGCGGGGCCCCCTCGCCTTCACCCATCCCACCATCTCAGCGTCAACACAGAAAAGGCCTTCCTGGTCGCTCAAGAGCCTCGGGAGAATTTCACTGCTCTGAGGATTCATACAACTTTCATCTTTTTGGAAAATAATCCATTTTGAACTGTCCAGGAAGAATTACAAAAATGCAGGGAGAGCCCACATCCAGATTACCCAAAATTAGAGGAAAGCTCGCATATTACTTAAATATGCAAATGAGGCATCTTTGCGGCCAATAATTACATGTTCAAGGCAGAGGCCAGAATCTTGTAGTTTGGCCCCAAGGAACACAGACCATTAGACCTACAGTTCTTCAACCAAAGAGACAGCACAGAATCACAAATGCTGCGATTAAAGCCATGGCAGAAATGAAAGAAAGTCACTTAGTACGTTTGATTTCTTCTTTCTTTGCATTTATTTATTTACCAAACTGTTTTTAATAAAATGAAGACAGTGGTCATGCCTTCGTTTACTTCTCAGGGAAAGAAGTGGCGTGTGAATTGAGAGGGAAGAAGGGGCGGCTATGGTATCATTTTGATGAGGGCAGAGAACCCAAATAGGGGAGATATGTAAGGAAGTAAAGCTGTTCCAACACACAGAAGCAGCCAGATACTCTGAGTGCTGTCCTGTCAAACCAGTCACCTGGCAAGACTCTGCACTTATTTCAACAAGATCGCCACTGCTTAACCCTTAGGAAGCTCTGCTCTAGAAAGACTGGCACCAACCCCTGGGGCGTGCCGTGTAAGTACCTGAGCATACACCTTCCACAGAAGCTCTGCGTTCTTCCATTAGCCTTCACATCCCTTCAAGACTGGCTCCACTTGTCACTGTTACCCAGCAATCACTGGGATGAAGTTGCTGCTAAACGAATGCTTCTTGAATTAAAAAGTGAACCACCTCATGAGGGTAGCATATGAATCATTAAAAATCTTGTGTAATACCTAATACGATGAACTTCACATTGGTGGCAGTTTTTTCTATTGTCATGGTGTTATTTCAATTCTATCTTTTTCCTCTATCTCTTTTCCCACTTAAACCACATTGTAGACTAGAGGTCCTCCACTGGGGTCTTCACTGAAGGTAACAAGCAACTACAAGATTGTTTCCCTCTTCTATGGGATGGTCAATGTCCCCTGGAGATCAGATCAGAATTTTGGAGGTGATATCATTTTGACCAGAGTTCCCCCAAATATTCTGACACTCAATCTAACTGGGTGACTCCTCTCTAGTCACCTTGAGAATCACTTACTGAAAACGTTTGACATGGGCTTTTTATGGTGGCCACACCTTTTATTTGGGCTTAAGCATTACCCAACTTGTTCAACTACCTGATTCGTTTGACCCAGATGACCTTCTGCCCCTCTTCTCAATCATTTCTCCTCAAATACTGAAGATTTATCATCTGGGGGGACACACCATAGCTTTGATGGTGATGCGAACAGTGGAAATGGAGACGGCAGCAGCGCCGGCAAATGCATGGGGTCATGGGGTGACCACTCCTTGAAGCCTTGTGGGGAGGAATTTATTCCAGTGAGCTGTTTGAATAGGTGGGCCTCCTGGCCTTACAGTAACACCTTGACCACAGGAGGTACAGCCTGGGCAGCTAGAAGACAACTGTGGATTTGGGGGCCCGGCAAAAGGGTGGTGGCAGAGGCCAGCTCTACTGGGGTCGCTGCTGCTGGTGGTGAGCTCTATGGATGTACAATCACTGAAACAAAATCATCACAAAAGGAACCAGAAAAGCTCTGGGAGAATGTCATCTTTCTGCTCCTCCGGCACAGTGACTGGTGCCCTGAGATCTATTACTTGTCTCAACTACCCCTCTCCCCCATCCAGCTCCTTGTTGGCTCTTGGGTGGCATGTGTGGTGGAAAGCGACTATATGAGTGGTGCTGGATGAAATCCTGGAAGACGAAAGTCTCAGGGTTAGGAAAGTCATCATGAGAAACCCTTAGGACCTGGGACAGGGCTGCAGGCTCCAGTCTAAAGTACAATTTTGGTTTATTGTTTGTCAACTTCAAATGAAAGGCACAGTCCGTCGTAGCCACAAGCCCCAAGGCCTGTGATGGGAGGCTTGCTGTCCAACAGCTTGTTAGACCAGAGCTGGAATTCTCCTGAGATCCACAGGGGAGCCCAGCCTCTGCCTGTGCACTTGTGTATTTGCAGAAAAGTGTGTCACTTTCCACCAAAAGGGAAGCATGCAAGAGGATGGGTACACTAAGTGTAGCTGAGATCCTAAAACCAGACTGTAAAAAACGGAACACACAACCTAGCGCAGATAAGAAATAGAAACGATTTTACTGCTCAGTATTTGCATATGGAGACGCAGTGCACACAAGACAATGCGGCATTTTTCTTCAATTGATGCAACTCAGTAATTTTTATTGCAACTGGAAGACAATACATCACAGAAACGTTATGGTAGGTCTGGGGGAAAGTGTTATTTACAATAAATGATGAAATAGTTTTGTCTTTGGCAATATGATTACATATGAAGAATGCGAAATGCAAGTATGGATCCCTCCAAAGCAACACCATCAGGTCCCTACAGCTGGGCTGATCGCGCCTGCCTCCACACTGCTCCTCTAGGTAACACAAACGCAACTGCACGTCACTTTCTTTCTCCTTTATGGTTCTCCCTTTCTATTCATGATATTGGCAGTTTCATACAGAAAAAAAATTGGCTTTTGAAAAATTATTACTCTAGTGAATTAATTTGGCCATGTAGATATATTGGCCAGCAAAGGTCAGATGACCCCAAGCATCGATAGTAAACCTCTTGATCTTCTGATTGCTTTATCACTTTTTTTTTTTCTGTAAAACAGAAACAAAACTCAGAAATGTTACAGAATCAGAGTATAAAAAAATGTACAAGTGTATAATGCTTCCCAGACACACACGGATACTTTTTTCCTCCACATTTTCACCATGGCAGTGTAAGTAGTGAGTGTGAATGACACAGCATGAAACTGGTTACTGAATCAGCTATGAGCTTTGATGGCCTCAACACACATACTCAAGAAATGCTTAATGTTTAAATAACTGAAATTGTGCTAAGTTTCACCTAAAAAGGGGGGGAGGGGTTGAGGAACTCAGGCCACAGTCATGAAAGGATGAAATACAATTTCTAGGTTTGATAAGTTCACCATATCGAAGTCTTTGAGAATCCAATATGGAATATCAATTATTTGCAAAAGGTAGGAAAGGCTGTTCTCAACTTTTGCAAATGAAATACAGCGGAAAACACTGTTGTATATATCCCAAATAAATAGTCTTGATTTCAACGCTAACGAAACGAACAGGAAGGGTACTTGTGAACGTATCACAGTAAGCCAGAAGTGATCTTTCACCTAGGTCTGATTTTCAAAGTACGACAGACAGCAAGATACAGCACCATAGACACATCGGTTTCGGCCGTTAAAAGATGGATCGTTTTAAAAAAATCGTATTTTCCTTCCTTAATTTTTGGTCAGTGAAGCTAGCACTTGTTTGCTGAACTGTGGAAGAATCGCAAGGTCACACGCATTATTCATGATAAAGCAACCGAGCTGATGAGTCTGTGCTTAATTCAAGGATAACCAGTAGGAGAGAGAAAAAACAAGGAGTGAACCACCACGGCTGGTGCTCTCTCAAAGGAAGAGGGGTCAACAGATGATTCACAAAGGTAGGCGGGTCTATACAGAACACTGAATGCCATGTGTAAATCCTCATGAAACTCCAGAAACAGGAACACCACACAAAGTATATACTTTGATTTACACATTCCGTTACAAAGAAAAAGACACCATTACAAGTTTGTAACTGTGTTAACTGCAATATAAACCAAAGTCCCGAGTTTGGCAGGTAACTAAAAGAGGGTTATCACTTAGGTTATATAGCAAAAGTGTTGATGTATATTATATATAGTAGTATAAATAATAAAAAAGTATTATTTAAATTAGATCACAGTGCTGCATTATGTGCATAACAGTGTTTGATATAGTATTGGAGGGCTGGGACCTACGACACTAAGGATTTAACTGTCAACACTGGTAAGTCACAATCAAGAGGGGACACAGAGTTCAAATGTGTTCTTTTGGTGGCAAAAATCCTGAAGATGAAAGAAAAATACTTCTCTACAGAAACATAAAAATAAATTGCAACATCTGGGCAGCTGTGATCCACCAGAAAGAAATGAGTCCCAACCTGAATCAAGTTTAAAGGGAAAGAGAAGTCACATTGAATTTAATCCAATCCCATATGGAAAGCCTCCCATGGGGGTCACCTGTACGTAACTCTGATTCCTTCTCTGAGAGCCCTTCAATGAGAAGCTAAGGGCCCACACACGCGGTGTGGGGTATTTGAAACGTGATCGGTGGCACGTGGCGCTGAGCAGTCCTGGTGTCCCAAGACTGAACTGGGCACAAAAGCCATCTGCACGGTTTTTGATCTAAGAGAGCCCACAGCCTGAAGCTGTCCGTCAGGCACAACGCCATTCAGTGCAATGGCTTCCTCCGGAACGCCCCGTGGTGGTAACCGCTATGCCCAGCAAAGGCCAGACACCCTAAATGCTTCTACAAGAAAAATCAGTTCTGGGGAAAGGCCTCTGACACATTCTTTCTTAAAAACTCAGCCCCAAGACTGAAACCTGCCACCATTGTCACGGCAATGGTTTTCTCATACCACCATCTAAATGTGGGTTTGTTTCATTTTCGTTTCAGAGAGAGCTTTACCAAAGAACTCTTGAAAGTATACTGATTAAAGAGAGGGAAGGGAAGTAGGAGCTTATGGTATATTATAAGGCTGGGAAAAATCTATGATGCAAACCCTTTCCACGTAGTACTAGATAAAGATAAGACAATTATAGTAGCATAAAAATAACTGTCTATGTGTTTATCATTTAAGAAAAAAGAGCTAACGTCTCTTTCTCTTAAATGTGTCCAAGGGCCAACAGCAAGTAATGGTAGATGTTATGGCGTTGATGTGTTCACGGTTGTTTTCCAAAGCATCTTTAAATATTGCTATAGTTCCCCGTTTCCCCTCCCCCCTGCCCCATGTGAGTATGTGAGATACTGGAATGACACATGAAATGCCACTTCTCCTAGCAGGAGAAATGAAAGCAAAAATACCACACCCCTTGAATGGTGCTCAGGCGATCCGTCAGACTAATGAATACACAGGCTAGTTTGGAAGCTAAAAGAAACACCTGACGTTTGGGAAGGAATTCCAAGACTAAAGTGAATTACACTTGAGCAAAATATTCTTTCACAAATAGGCTTGTGCTTAAATTCTCTACTGCTCTTGGAGGAGGGAGTAAGAGGGTACCTCCAGCCCCTTGGCTTGGTAAAGACATGGACAGCCTCATTCCGCAATGAATTCACTACAAATGGCCACATACACATCGATACTTTTTTTTTTCTCAACAATCAAGATACAAAGTTAAACACAATTGAGCCATTGTTTTGGTTATGCATAATGTGTATGCCTCCAAAAACAGAAGAAAAATAGAAAAAAGTACCCTCACTAAAGTTTCCCCTATGAGACTCCCAGTGGCTCCTAAAAGGTGCTGAGGGAGACTCAGGAAAATAACACTTAGAAAGCTGCCCGATGAGGTATTTATGCAAAAAGAGTGGTTCTGGAGTTAAGAACACACTTTTATAAGATATTTATCTATTTCTGAAAGAGATCAGAAAAGTAAATCACACACATTGCATTTTATTATTTTCTAAAAGAGGCCTTTGCTCCTTTAGAAAAAGGAAATGAGGGGAGACAGCCCACTGTGGGGGTTTTAACTGGAAGAAGTCCCCTGCCAGAAACGGTCCTGAATGTTTACCTCTGCCTTTCAGGAGGGAAGTCTGAAGCTCATCTTGGGGGTGGGGTGAGAGTGGGGAACTGAGGTGAGGGCCTTCTCGACTTGGTCAGCTGACACTAAGCATAGTGTAGCTCAGGTTCCACAGCTGTGGATGGCTTTTGGGGTGTCAGATGTTTGGGGAGACGGAGGGAACAGACTACTTCAAAAATACATTATTCCCATCTAGACCCTGAACAGACAGGCTGGAAGTATTCAGGTTCAGGTAACGAATCCCACCTGTTGTACAGGTGTAGGTTTTTTTTAAAGTTCTCTCATCAGCAACACAGAGGAAGATAAGCTTGGGACATGCACCAGTTAATTTCCACTGTCCCGGTCGATGGAGGTTCTCACAGTGCCTTGGTGCTGGCAGACGGGTTTCACATTGGCCCAAACTGTCCCACTTCTAAAAATCAACCTCACCCCAACTCCCTCCATCTCCCTCAGCATCATATCCTGAGCCAAGGGAGTGGGTGTTTTTGTTTGTGTTTTAAAATTCCCCTCCATGGGTGGAAGATCACATTCTTTTACAGATTTCTCTTTGGATCTCCCCAAATAATTTATTTTAGGCAAAGATAACAGGAGTTTCTGGTCTGCGTGACATCGTCCGGTTGTCTAAATTCAGCTCTCACAATCTAGGTGGGCTCACTTCCAGGTTGGTTCATGTGCTGAGGTGGTAGGGATGGCCGGCCCCTCCTTCCTCCTGTGAGATGCCATCACAGGAAAAAGTCTGGGGCTGGTCCTTCCAACACCTGTGTCACTTCCTCCTTCATGTGTACCCTAACTCACACCCTCATCCAATAAGGCCCATTAGTGTGTTTCCCCTTCTCCTGGTGAATTTGCATAATTAGTCACTGCCTTTTTCCTAGAACCAAATGACGGTAATGGTTTTCTCAAGTCAGCCTCCCACAGTTCTCCTGATTCTATCATACACACTCACTACTGTTTGCCCTCGAATTATTGCGTCATGGTAAACATGTACAGACAGAGAGAAAGGACACACTTTCAACAGAGAATCAGAGGGGGTCGGGGGCTGAAGTGCAGACAAGGCAGTACAGAGCTCCACCATCCAGGCCCTACCAGAACATGAAGATATTTTTATATTGCAGAATAAGTTCCCCAACAGTCAGAATTTGTCCCTGAAGAAGGTTAAACCTTAAACACCTGCTTCAAAAAACCAAAACAAAATAATCGGAAAAAAAATCCAAAAAAAAAAAAAAAATTAAAGAAAGAAAGAAAAAAAGAAAAAAGAAAACCAAAAGAATCTCTAAGCCTAAGGGCTTAAAAATTAGAGGCATAGCCTTTTCTCTAGTTTCTATATTTATATGAAAATAATTCATGCTTCATGCTAAATACATTATTTACCTTACAAGAACTTTGTTATTTTTGAATAAAAAAAGTTTGTGTTTTTGTGATTTTTTTTCTCTTTTTTTCTTTTTTCAAAGGAATCCATGCATTGTGGATCAGAAATTTCTGCTGGCTACACTGGCTGAATGTGGAAATCACTGATTTTCGCAAAGATGAATCCTGACTGACATTAACTGCAAACTCCATGTCGAGGGCAGTATAGGAGTTTGACATTTTTTTTTCTTTTTTTGCCATGTTTTAATTTTTTTTGTCCATCAATGTGCCTTTAATAATCTTTTAAAAATACACTGCAATACTAATGGCAGGTTCCGTAGCATTCTGTTTTTGTTTTCACTTGGATCAAATAGTTTTGACAGACAGAAAAAGATGTGTACCATTATTTCCTTCCTTAACAGCTAACTGCAATTTCTTGAACTTGATTTTCATTTGGGCAGTGAAGAAGACATAGCTTGTTTTCTGTAACAGTTTTCTCTCACTCTCTCTCTCTCTTGTGTGTGTGTGTGTGTGCGCGCGCATGCACGTGCAGGGCCAACCTTCAGGCTTATGGCTTGTGGATTTTCTCTTAATACAGAACAGAATTCAATGATTAGCAACATCACTAAAAATTGACCCCGTTTCTTCTCAATAGTCACTGACACCTGGTGTATATGAACGGTTGAGTGTCCACCTTGGAAGATGTTCCTAGGCTTCAGGTTAAGAAGCACAGAGGACTGGAGACCACCCCCCTGTGCACGCTGCGTGGCAACGCCAAGGGTTTTCCCGGCACAGTTGGATGCCAGGGGCTACAACCTTGGGCCGGCTCCTATCGAGGACAAGGGGTTCTCCCTTCTTGCCAATTGCCTTATGCATATTCACTCAGTGAACCCAACTGGGTGGACATCCTGACCTTTTAAACCTAAGGGTTGGGCCTGATGGATGGTTACTTTGCACACGTGCCTTCTGGGTGCTGGGTGTGTATCCCGCGGCATTATCGTCGACATCCCTGCGGACTCAGCCACGTGTTTCTGACAAGCCGGAGGAAGAAATGGTCATTTTGGCTTTTTCGGTTACATCTTCAGATAATGAAAAGCTTTTGTAAAACAGCTGAGTGTCAGTATGAGTCCTATGGCTTCAATCTCCTTTAAAAATAAAATTCTTAAGGGTCCAAAACAAAGGAGGGGGGCAAATTAAAAAAAAAAAAGGAAAGAAAAGAAAGAAAATCAAACCAAAAAAAAAAAAAAAGAATAAATTGCTGATATTGCCACAAATCATTAGAAATCTCCTGACATGCTGAAACCAAATGGCCATAAGTTCAAAACAAATCGGTGACTTGTTTTTTAATTTTTTGTGGTTTCCTTTTGCTCTTTCTGCCCCTTTGCCGTCCGATTGGTGATGTTATTCAAACAGGACCGGATCCCTGCCAAGTGCAGGAGCGACCCGGCGGCCTCTTTCATCTCCTCATCATCACTCTCGGGGGGCTTCTCCGTGCGTCTCTTTTTGAGGGGCAGCGTGTCGCTGGGGACCTTCCTTGCCTTGGCGAAGTGCTGGCGCTTCTTGTGCTGGGATGCGTAGCCGCTGTCCCCCAGCGCATCCTTGGCCTCCTTGGGGCTGTGTTTCCTGTCGTCCTCCTCCGTCTCGCTGTGGCTCTCGTGGCTCTGGAAGCTCCCCTCGCTGCCTTCGCTGCCCTCCTGGCTCCCCTTGGGGGCAAACTCGTAGTGGTCGTCGGCGGAGGAGGAAGAAACTGAGTCGCTGGCGGGGGAGGCGCTCCTGGCGGTGGAGGATTTGGCACTGCTATAGTTGTGATCCTCCTTGGGGTCTCCGCTGACCACCGGGGAGCCGCACGATGGCTCGCTCTCAGTCCGCATCCGGCAGCTGGTGAGGCCGTTCCTGCAGGATGAGGGCAGTGGGGGAGGGACAGGAGACAAAGAGAGGACATGGATTAAACTCGCCCTGGAGAGACACCTGGCAGCCCCCCTGCGTTCACACATCAGATCCTCTGACGTTCAATCCAGCAATTTGCCAACTGTGGGGCAACAGGTGGCTCTGATTTGCAGACAGGGTCCTAAATCCTGACACCGGTCTTCCCTGTTTATCTCCCATCGATGGCATTTTCACTCAATTTGTGCAGCTGAGACGTCAAAACAACACTCTGAAGTGACAGTGGTGGAAATGCAATCTCTTATACTAAACCATAAAAATCAAGCTGAGCTTGGTTTCACATACCCACCAACACTGTGGAGTAGATAAACACCGCTGGGCGATGCTGGCTGGGTACTTCAGAGAAAAAAGCCCGCTCTCCTCTAATGCTGCTACGTTAGGAGTCTTGTCAGAGACTAAATCCGGTGTTCAGCAAAAAGAGATACCCACCACGTGGCACTCACACACTCTCTCCCTCATTCATTCATTTGATGAACATTCACCTCACACCTAATATAAATGCACGGGCTTAGGGAGGATCCTGGGGGAGGCATCTAAGGTGGAATCAGATACACATGCTCACAAAGATGCTTACAGTCAAGCAGAGAAACAAGTTATGGTTAGATGACCGATGAGAAAGTAGTAAGCTACCATCTCCTAAACTTACCACCTGCCAGGTGCCGTGTGATACATGACTGCATTTAACTCTTTAAGGCGGATATTAGCATCCTTTCTTAAAGATGCTGGAAGTGAGGTCTGGAGAAGTTTAGTGATTTACTTAAAGCCATACAGCTAATTGGCAGCAGAACTGGGATGAGAATCAGTCTGACTCTTCAGCTTGAGTGCTCAGCAACATCAGCAGACCAACTCTCCCTTTTTGCCCTGTAACTACGTTCCCTGCTATACGATCCCATCACGACCCAAGAGCACTCATCACACTTCTGATTATTTTATCAGCTCTTTAAGTCTGGGCAACGAACTGGCCTCCCTTGTGCTTCTTCATCAGCTATGTGGGAACAGCAACCACACCCCCTTCACGGGGTAGTTGGGCTGAGGATGTGAGTGAATGCCTGCAGGTGTCTGGACCAGCGCCTGGCATAAGAGCAAGGACTGATGCTCAGCCCTGGTTAGGCCACACATGCCTTGGGGCGGGCACCAGTTCTGTCCGGACGGCAGCTGTGATTCTGATGGTGCCTGGCACACAGCAGGTGCTCAGAAGGGGCAGCGATCAGAGATGAACACTTGCAGGAGGGAAGAGTTACTTATAGCTGGAGGGACACAGGGAGGGCGCCAGGAAAGGTCTGTGGAAGACAGGGCATCTGAACGTGGACGTGAGTGCCGACGGTTTTGGGAACGAGGAGAGATGTTCTATTGCTCCGCGCCAGCCCCATTTCCTCTAAGCTCATCTGCCTGACTGGAGATTTCTAGGAGATCTGGGGAACAGGAGCACCCTTTTCCTTTCCACACAACCCCACTGTAGGCACTCCTACAGCCTCTCCTTAGGGAGCACTTCCCATCATCTTCACGAACTGTGTGACGACTTCTTCAGTGTCTGTGCTTCCCAGTGGAGTGTTGGCTCCACAAGACAGGACCCAGTCACCGATATGTGCACAAAGCAGACACACAACAGACATACAGAGGAGCAGATGGAATGGTGTGGCAAAGAGCAGGAAGTTTGGGAAGATGACTGTGGGTCTCCACCAACTTGCCTTACAGGACACTCCTAGAGGATACAGACCAACGGAAAGGCTATGAGATTGGGCCCACCAATGAGATTGGGCTGTGAGCCCTCCCCTTTCTCTCCTGCCACCCCTGTGGGTCTTGAGGCTCAGCAAGACCCTGGTTGCAGCCCAGACAGCAAGTGAAAGGGGAGGAGAGTCGCTGGTGTAAATGGTGTAGCAGGGAGTGAAGCCAGGGAGTGAAGCCAAGGGGTCTCCCTCCTTCCGGTGTCCCAGGGTCTGTTGGTGCTCTGCTAAATTTAAGCTGGTGGTGAGAATCCCCACTGTGACGTGCACCAGCAAAATGCATGAGGACCGTAATCACAATCCAGCCTTTGCTGGATGCCTCAAGATCATCATGCTAAACCCCAACAATTACAACGTGTGCATTTGCACAAGGAAGTCCTTGCAGGCTCCAGCTTGTGCCCTGCACTCTATGATCCCAGATCTCCACCACCTCCCCCCAATCCTTATAGAAAGACCCTGGCTTTCAAGACAGACAGGCTTTTGTTCATGTCCCAGCATTGTTTTAGTGACCTTCAGCAGGCTCCTCATCTACCTTAGTGGCAGTGAGATGATACAATGAAAAGAAGCGAAAGCACAGAGGACGGTTCCTAGTGGTGCCTGAGAATTCTGACTCGGTCTCTTCTCTTGCCGTCAGATGGCTCTGCACTGCTTCCTGCTGCTGTGACATGCTCGCCCTGAGCAGTCTGGTTTTTGCTTTCTATTCTGGGTCAGGAGGCTTATGGGAACGCAGCATAAGGTAAGTCTAAGAGCCCTGAGAGTGAAATTCCTCACGGGCTTGCCCGTAAACACGGCCCGAGCCTGGGGAATGGCCTCCACGATATCTGTTTTCTGCAGACGCGCTGTTTCTTGGCTTTGTCTTGAGTGCATAAACGTGCCTAGGAAAAGATTACTTTGAGGTATTACCAAATACGAAACTAGCTAAATGTAATTAATTGTATAGGTAGCTATCGCTAGTTATTAAAGCAAATGAAAACGAAAGTCTTGTAATGGTTCTCTTGGTCTTTGTTGTTTCTGTAAAACCCAAAACAATTAGCCTACTGAACCCACATACAACAGTTTCAGAGCGAACCCAACTACACTGGGACGAGGAAACTGGGCCATGTTTGGCTTTTAGAAAATCAATTCAGTTCTGAATCCTCATTTTTTAATCACATGGAGTTTATGATTTACTCCACCATCACAGTTAAGCAGAATGTGACACCTTCCGGGAACACATAGGGAGAGAGTCACAGAGCAAACGAGTAAGAAATGAGGCAAGTGTTGCAAAAAGTTAGTTCTTAGTGAATCTAGGCGAAAGGCACGTGGTGCTCATTGTGCTTTTCCTTTCTCCTTTCCATAGGTTTAAACATTTTTTAAATGAAAAGTTTGGGGTAGGAGAAATACACTAGAATGAAAGCAATGATGTAACATTTTAGCTCCATACTGTTACCAGAAGGAAGGTTTAGAGCCTGAGACCCCAAACAAGATAAGCAAGTCTTAGAGAGGTACTAACACGCCCTAGAACCAAGCTGAGACTTTCTTCCTAAAGAGCTTGCAGGAATTAGAGAGCAGAAAGGAAGATGACTTCCCCAGCCGTGAATCACACTGCTTGCCAACAGTCATTCCATAACTCAAACCCTGGAACACTCGCCTAGCTCAATCGTTTTACAGATAAACAGAAACTCCGAGAACCCCATGACTGGTCCAGGTGGCCCAGCTAGTTCTCAAAGACGGTTCAAACAGGAATTTGAAATGCCTCCTTGTCTCCCCTGGGAAGGACGTTTACTGCGCTGAAGACAGGAAACCAATATACCCACTGACAATATTTCTGGATGAAAACAGGTACACAGAAGTAGCCTCAGAGACTTAGAATTAAAATATAAATGTCTCTCTCTCACTTGATAAAATTAACTTTCCCTGAGATTTTAGCATGGGCTCATAATCCATAAATTACACACAGACTCAGCAGGAAGGGACAAGCTCCTTCAATTATTAATAACTTGATGCAATGTTGTTCATGATGGTGCAAGCCAGCTGCAATGACTTGGTGTCAAACACCTCCTGAGGCAGGGGTTGTCATTACAGGGTGCCAAAAGCTTAAAAGCAGAAACCAGCCATCCGGAGCACGTTGGAAGGCAAATTTCTAACCACCTCCTCAAAAGTCATTCACTAAAATGAACACGTGATACATCTGAAATGCCTGCAATTTTTCAGTTTTAGCTGAATTTATATGTAACAATACCCACAATTATCACGTTAGTGTAAATTAAAGTCACCCAATTTCACTAAGCCTCAACAAAACCACGTGTTATTAATTCAAATAAAAATCTAGTATTCCTTCTCTCGTCAAATAGATGGGAAATATCAAACATAAAAGATGAGAAATTACATTAGTTCGGGCCAAGACTGAGCAATGCCTGTAACTAACAAGTTAAGGTAGAGCTTCTGAGAAGATGTGGCCGCTCTGCCATGTTCTCTTCTGGTTCACTATTCGTCCCTTTATAGTATAATCAGCACGTGTCCCTCCACCTCACCTGTGCTCTAGAATTGTCTCTGGAACCAATGGCTTTAAATCTAGAGGCTATCATTTAGGATGAAGTTGTCCTCCCAAGGGATTTACTTAAGAACGCTAATCTTTCGCCAAGCGTGAAAAGATGCAGGTGGAATTAGCGGGACTGTAGGGGTAGTCCTAGAGCTGGAGCCAGTGCCATGCTTCTGCCCGAACCCACCACAGGCAGAAAGATGCGGAAGAGAAGAGACGACCTGAGGCTTCCCCTGCTAGCTGCGTGGCTGAGAAGACATCCGGACCGCATTCTCCCAACTATCGCACAAAAGATGCTGGATAAAGGACAGCAACAAATTTTAAACATATTACTGGGTTCACTAGAAAATAAGGTGAATCTTAGAGACCCACATAGATACACACGTATCAAAAGAACTTCACATACACAGACAAAAACATTAAAAAATAAAGGAACAAAATGTGAATTGTGATCAGTAGGCAATCAAGAAAGCCAGAGTTTCCATGGAGCAAACGCCTACACCAGCACTGGGACAGGAGCCCAAACTTACGGTGGTAGCGGGGGTGGGTGGGTGGGAAGATGGATTTTGGCAGCTCCATGGTTACTGCGTCCTCTTGAAGGGGGTTAAAGTGGCCTCAGGTGTACTGGCCCCCAGGCTCCCAGCAGAAGTCTTAAAAGCAAATCTCTGAGTAGAAGCTCATAATCTACAAGCACCAAACACGCAGCTAACAAGCCACGAGGAACGAAGAAATGTAAAAATGCTGTGTAAAAAAAATGTAGGACTCTTGAGTGAAGGCATCCTCCATGGGGACCTAGGGAAACCAAGCGCCCCTCACAGGCAGACAGTGGGGGTAAAAGGCAGCCTTCACCTCAGCCCACATGGAATGGGAGGCAAGAAAAGCCTCCCGTAAGAGTTTTTATCTTGTGGGTATGAGGCCAGAACTCTACTGTGTGGACCAAAAGTCCTCAAGCTAAATTTAAAATGTCCAATGTGTCTACCAGCAGAAAATACAAACTCTTTCTGGAAGAATGTACTTTAAACACAGGCCACAAAGAATCCCCCCCGCCCCCCGCCCCCACAGGGAAGATTTTAAGTAACATAGGTTCATAATAAAAATATCAGTAAACGCAGAAGAATTAAGTCACCATTAGCAAGGGACAACAGAAAAAAAGTACAGAATCTGAACTGCAAAGTCTGCAAATATTGAAACAATTAGGTACAGAATGTAAAGTATGTGTAAAGAAATAAAAGGGGGAATTGAAAAATATTAGAAAGGACAGACTATTAAAACTGAGCAGGCAGATTTTTAAAAGCACCAAATAGAATTCTAGAGATGAAAAATAAAATCCCTGAAATTAAAAAACTCAATGCCACTGAAAGAATAGGAGAAAAGAAATTGGCGGACTGGAAGATGGAGCTGAAGATACATACAAATGCAGCAGAGAGAGAGATGAAGAGGTGGAAAATATGGAAGAAAGTTTTGGGCAATAAGGAAAAAAGTAAGATCCAATATAAATGTAACTGGAGTTCCAGGGTAAAAGGGAAAATGGGGGAGATCTAATAGCTGAATAGAAAATGGCCATGAATTTTTCCAGTTTTGATGAAAAGTACCAATCTTCAGATTCGGAAAGCCCACAAACACCATGGAGGATAAATAAAAAGGAATTCAGATCTGGACACATCATAGTCAAACTGTAGAGCATTAAAAAAAAAACAACAACTAAGGAGACTTACAAGTAGCAAAAAGAAAACATATCATCTCAAGAGGAGTACCAATTGAGATAAAACGGATGAAATAGGTGAAAGTGGAACAATATTCTCAAAGTGAGAAAGAAAAACTGGCAACCTAGACTTGTACATCCTGTAACACTATTTTCTTAGAGTGAGGACAAAATAAAATACATTTTCAGACTGAAAGTCAGGGCTTTAACTAAAAGCAGGTACTCACTATAGGAACTTCTTAAGAAGCTATTTTAGGAAAAACAAAAAAGATCCAAAAAAGAAGGTCAGAGATGTGCCAAGAAATGATAAGCAAAGAAAACGTAATCAGGTATTGACTGAATACCACAATAATAATAACGACTTAGTGACTTTAAGAAAAAAGACACTGAATAGAACCAGAGTACAGGACAAATGCAGCATGTCATTTGGGAGACAGAACTGGAGTTAAAGCACTCCACGGGCCTTGTATTGATCAGGAGGTTAAAGATATTGATTAACTTGAAACATTTTAAAATATTCATGTTAAAAGTTCTAGGATCAACACCAAAAGAAGAGAAACAAAATATGTAACTTCCGAACCATTAAATGAAAAGAAAAAGGAAGGAGGAGTGGGAGAATCTTGATCAATTTAAAATAATGCTAGAGGGCCGGCCCGTGGCCGAGTGGGTAAGTTCGTGCACTCGGCTTCAGCGGCCCAGGGTTTCGCCGGTTTGGATCCTGGGCGCAGACATGGCGCCGCTCATCAGGCCATGCTGAGGCAGCATCCCACATGCCACAACTAGAAGGACCCACAACTAAAAATACACAATTATGTACTGGGGGCTTTGGGAGAAAAAGGAAAAATAAAATCTCTAAAATAATGCTAGAAAGGAAAAAGAATCTGGAAAAAGTGCAACAGACAGAATTGCAAAATAAGATGGCAGAAATAAATCTAAACGTCAATAAAAATGGGCTAAAAATCTTCGTTAAAAGGTAAAAGTCATTAACACGGATTAACAAAAAAAGCCCTATACTGTTTAAGTATGGAGATTCCTCAAAAAATTAAAAATAGAACTACCATACGACCCAGCTCTCCCACTACTGGGTATCTATCCAAAGAGCTTGAAGTCAGCAATTCCAAAAGTCCCATGCACCCCAATGTTTATTACAGCATTATTTACAATAGCCAAGACATGGAAGCAACCTAAGTGCCCATCAACAGATGATTGGATAAAGAAGATGTGGTATATATATATATACAATGGAATACTACTCAGCCATAAAACAGAACAAAATCATCCCATTTGCAACAACATGGATGGACCTTGACGGAATTATGTTAAGTGAAATAAGCCAGATAGAGAAGGACAATCTCTGTATGACTTCACTCATATGAGGAATTTAAAAATGTAGACAAAGAGAACAGATTAGTGGCTACCAGGGGAAAGGCGGGGTGGGAGGTGGGCACAAAGGGTGAAGGGTGCACCTACAACACGACTGACAAACAATAATGTACAACTGAAATTTCTCAAGATTGTAACCTATCATTAACTCAATAAAAATTTTTAAAAAAAGCCCTATGTTGTTTACAAGAGACAAACCTAAAATATAAAGACAAAGAAAGGTTAAAAGTAAAAGGATGGAAAATGTTCCATGCCATAGTGGCATACCTACATTAAAACCAGGTAAGATAAATTTTTAAGGCAAAAATCATTACTAAAGATAGTCTTTAAACATTCATAAAGATACAATTCACTAGGAAGATTTGACAGTTCTAAACACAGAAAGTTCCAGTAAGATAGCCTCAAAATATATGCATCCCAAACTGAAAGACCTACAGGGAGAAACAGTCAAACCCATACTGTAATGGGAGGTTTTAATAAATCATTCTTAGTACTCAATTGATCAAGCTCCCCTTTCTCACACACACAAAAATGTTAGCATGTAGAAGACATGATCTAACAGACATACACAGAACATGTGCTAAATGGAGAAGGCATATTATTTTGAAGCACACACAGAATATTCATAAAAACTGACACACTAGATCACAAAGCATGTCTCCACAAATTTCAAGGAAGCAGTATCTTACAGATCAATTCTCTGACCACAATACATTGTAGTTAGTAATTAATGTTGAAGCGGTAACTAAAAACGAAAATAAGAAACAACCGTCTCCTTGTAGGTTTGAAAATTTAAAAACACACTTCTAAAAATACCTATGGGTCAAAGAAATAAAAATGGAAATCAGAAAATATCTTGAACAGTTAATAATGAAAATAAAAGGTATCAAAACTTATGGGATGCAACCAAGTGGTAGTTTGAGGGAAATTATAACCTCAAATGTTTATAGAAAAAGGTTTAAAATAAAAGTATCCAATCTATACAAAGAAAAAGAGGACAAATTCAAAGAGAGAAAGGGAATTATAAAGAAAATAGTAGAAATCAAGGAAGTAGAGAATAGATACAAGAAAACAACAAAACTATGGCAAGATTAAGCAAAAAGAGTGATGATAAAATGAAATGAGTAAAAAGGGGACACAATTGTCAAAGATATTTAAAAAGATGACAGATACATTATGAAATAAACTTTAGGCCAATATATTTGAAAACATAAGTGAAATGGACAAACTCCTACAGTTACCAAAATGAATTCAAAACTAAAAAATAAGTCATAGTATAATCATTAAAAAATTATATCAATAGCTAAAAGTCACCCCACAAAGAAAACACCAGCCCTAGACTATTTTGCAAGCAGGTTCCATCAAACATTAAGCAGCAGATAACTCCAATCTTACATAAACTCTTTCAGAGAATTTAAGAGTGAATACACCTCAAGACATTTTATGAGAATAATGTAATCTTGACACTAAAACTAGATAAAGATAGCACTAGACAAACATGGGGCATGGACAAAAACGCAAAATTCATACATAAAATATTAGTTTATCAAATCTAGCAATATGTAAAAAATATAATGTATCATAAACAAGTATATTCAGAAATGCAGGTTTCATTCAAAATTGGGAAATTCATAATGTAATTCACCACAGTAAAACAATAAAAGAAAATTAGGAATTATCTTAAATGACAAATATTTTTTTGATGAAATTCAACAAACTTTCACAATAAAATGTAGCAAACTAGGAATAGAAGAAATTTTGGGGTTACAATAAAGTATATACCCTAAAAAAACTATAAAAACACGGTATCAGCTGTGAATCAATAATATAGCTCCTTTTAAAATGGAAAAAACATAAGATGTCTACCATCATTACTTTTACTCAGAGGTCCTGAACTGTGCAATAGGACAGGAAAAATAAAAGATATAAGAATTAGAAAGGAAAAAAACCCCACAATTATTTACACAAGATAAATTATTAGAATTAGTAAGGCAGTTTATTTAGCAAGGTTGCTGGAAAAAATCAATAGACAAATAATTAATTCCAGATGGATCACAGACTTAAATGTGAAAGGAAAAGCTTTGAAAATCTTTTATATAGAAGACTACATAATTTTGGAGTAGGGATTTTTAAAAGACACCAGATTTCATAAAAAATGATTAATAAGCATTAAAATTAAGAGCTTCTGTTCATCAAAAGATACTATTATGGAGAGTGAAATGACCATCCACAAACTTAGAAAAGTTATTGACATATAGTCAATAAGGGATTAATATCCAGAATATACAAAGAACTTCTACAAAGATAGGAAAAAGAGAAAGAACCTAATAAAAAAATGAGCAAAATGTTCAACAGGCAACCCATCAAAGAACACACAAACAGCTAATACAATATATGAAAAATGGCAGTATCTTTAGCAACAAGGAAAATGCAAATTAAAGTACAATGAGATATCACGTATTCATCACAGCCAATTCAGATTGGCTGAAATTACAAAGTATGACAATTCCAAATGTCTGTGAAGCTGGAGAAGAATGGAAACTATCATACTCAGCTGGTAGGAGTATAAATGGATACAAGCACTTTAAGAAACAATTTAATGTTACCTTGTAAAGTTGAGCATGTACATACCCTACCAACCAACAACTTCATACCTGGATATGCATCTTAAATAAAACTGGAGACACGTGCAATAATTTCCATAGCAGCATTGTTTGTAATAGCAAAGAACTATAAATGATTCAAGTAACTTTTTAAAAAGATTATAGCACAGCCATACAGTGGAATATTATACAGCTGTGAAAATGATTCAATTATAACTACATGCAGCAAAACAAATAAACTTAATAAAGTTTAATTAAAAAAAAGCAAGTTAGAAGAGAAGACATATAGTATAGTTCCAGTTACATAAAACTCAAAACCAGAGGCTGGCCTGGTGGTGCAGGGGTTAAGTTCACATGTTCCACTTAGGTGGCCAGGGGTTCGCCAGTTCGGATCCCGGGTGCGGACATACACACCGCTTGTCAAGCCATGCTGTGGCAGGCATCCCACATATAAAAAGTAGAGGAAGATAGGCATGGATGTCAGCTCAGGGATAATCTTCCTCAAAAAAACAAACCAAACCAAAACAAAACAAAATACTCAAAATCAAGCAAAACTAAATATATTGTTTATGGATATCAAAAATAATTTTAAAAGCAGGGAAACAAACAAAAAATTTGGAATCGTGGTTACCTTTCAGGGAAGACAAAGTTATCAGTAATGTTTTCATTTTTAAGTTGGGTGGTGGAGTCATGAGTGTCTTGTAATTATATGCATATATAATTATAGTAGGTCCAGGGCCCTACAATGCCTGCTCCAGCTGGTCAGCTCTTCCCGAGAAGCAGAGAGTTCAACAACTCCAGGAGTTCCGCCTCAAAGGTCATCTCCAGGGTGTGAGGGGTGCATAATTTTCTCCCATGAGCTGCAAATTGTTCCCCTAAACCACTGAGATGGATCTGACACCCCCTCTGCATTAGATCATGGAGCAAAAATAGGAACGATCCTGAAACTCTCTTCCGTGAGTCCTTTTGCATGTGGAACAGGCTGGAATCACCAATTCAGAGGTTTTTAGATACAAAGGAAAAAGAGCCACCAAGACTTTCACATGGCATTTCAATGCCATTGATTTGAAATACGAGAAGCAACTCTAGAATCTTGATCAAATTTCACACAGTCAGTTGACTGGTCCTTGTTTCGAGATCTGGACCAAAAGAGCCACAAGCCAAGACAAAACGCTGAGAAAGGGATTCAGGTGGGAACTCAAGCACATGCTCTGTTCTCCTGATATTTTTTTTTCCCCTTTTCCCTTTAATTGATTCCTTCAGTATTTTCTCCTCTCCCTCCTGCTACAAAGCACAATCTAATACTGGGTTTCAGAACTGCCTTCAAAGACCATGATTTCAAAAGACAAAAGCTGACAGGTGCTTGGTCTTTAAAAACAAAGCAAAACATGATACAAAAAAAGATCAGTGCCAATTTTTCCTCAAGATGTATAAGTGGACCACACCCTATCTTAATACCGTAAGTCGCCAGCTTCCTAAACTCTTGTTACAAACAAGGGGAAAGTCAAAGACAGTTGACCAGGAGCAGATCTTAGGCTGCTAGATGGATTTTCCTGAAGACTAATTGACAGGATCTTAAGTATTAATGTTCTGTGTTACAACAAGACCATTAATTCCCTATTTGCTTCATGTTCCATGGGAATTGAGTTCTCACTTGAGGTCCTTAGAGATCCAAGTAAAATTAAGCAGCTTTACGATGGTGACTGGCCAGCCCTGGTGGTCTAGTGGTTAAGATTCAGCACTCTCACCATGGTGGCCTGGGTTCAATTCCTGGTCAGGGAACCACACTGCCCATCTGTTGGTTGTCACACTATGTTGGTTGCATGTTGCTGTTATGCTGAAAGCTGTGCCATTAGTATCTGAAACACTAGCAGGGTCACCTATGGTGGACAGGTGTCAGCGGAGCTTCCAGACTCGGACAGACTAGGAAGAAGGACCTGGCCACCCACTTCTGAAAAAACTGGCTGTCTAACAACAGACAGATGGTGATTAGATGGAACTTTCTTATAATTTTATAACATGTCATGGTTTAGACTTGTAGTCCAGACTATTGCCATCACTTCTCAAAACCAATGGCTTTTGCCACAAATGTGCACTGTCCTGAAGGTGGCATAAGCGGTTCAATCTAAGCCTTCTCCTGGGGTTTGCAGCTAGGCTGCAGGTGCTCCGACAGGGGACCTGGGAAGCTCTGTGGGGAGCAGGCTGGATGAACCCGCATGGCTCTCCACATTACTCATTTTATTTTTTTTCCAATTTTTAAAATTGTGGTAAAATATACAAACATAAAAAACTTACCATCTTAACCATTTTTAAGTGTACAGTTAGGTGGTACTAAATACATTCATAATGTGCTACCGTCACCACATTCATCTCTAGAACTCTTCATCTTGTAAAACTCAACCATATACCCATTAAACAATAACTCCCCATTCTCGCCTCCCCCTCAGCCCCTGGCAACCCCCATTCTACTTTATGTCCCTATGAATTTGACGACTCTAAGTACCTTATATAAGTGGAATCATATAGTATTTGTTTTTTGTGACTGGTTTATTTCACTTAACATAATGTCCTCAAGGTTCATCCATATTGTAGCATGTGTCAGCATCACCTTCCTTTTTAAGGCTGAATAATATTCCAATGTGTGTATATACCACGTTTTGCTCATTTGTTCATCTTTTGATGGACACTTGGGTTGCTTCCATGTTTTAGCTATTGTGAAAACTGCTGCTATGAACACAGATGTAAAAATATCTCTTTGAGATCCTGCTTTCAATTCTTTTTGGTATATACCTAGAAGCAGAATTGCTGGATCATATGGTAGTTTTATTTTGCTTTTTTGAGTAATTGCCATACTGTTTTCCATAGCAGCTGCATCATTTTATATTCCACAAATAGTGCACAAGGGTTCCAGTTTTTCCATATCCTTGTCAACACTTGTTAGTTTGTTTTTCTGATAGTAGCCATCCTATTGGGTGTGAGGTGGTACCTCACTGTAGTTTTGATTTGCATTTCCCTAATGATTAGTGACACTGAGCATCTTTTCATGAGATACATAACCATTTATACATCTTCTTTGAAGAAAAGTCTGTTCAAGTCCTTTTCCCGTTTATGAACAAATGGGTTGCTTGCTTTTCTAACTATTTATTTACCAAACACCTGTAGAATGCTTCCTATGTGCCAGGCACATAACTGTGTCTTAACCCTAATAACTCATGAGGCAGGTGCTGGTTCTCTCATGAGAAGCCCAGGTGCACTTGCCAAGGTCACATAGTTAGAGGATATGGTTTCAGGAAACTTGGTTCCCAGGTTCATGCACACAATTTCTGGGCTATGTTGCCATATGAAGGACGCCTCTCCCATCAGTTCTTTCTCAATCCTCTGGTGAACCCTGGACATTTAATTCTTCTCTGACACCTGAAGGGTCACTTGGAGTCCCAAAGATCCCTAAGAGTTGAAAGTAAGGTGGCTGAATCCAGAATTGCTATGGCCCTTACCTGGCAGACAGCCCATAAAGCTATGATTAAGAAACCTGGGGCTCCTACTTCCAAGAAGGCCAGGAACAGTTCTTTCAGGTCTATAATTGTTTGTTCCATTCAATGTATTCTCTGCACGGAATTTCACCGGGAAACCAGCAGAACACACAGGCATAGGACCTTAAGATGTGTGAGCAGTTATTTTGAGGATAATGTGTCCTGAGGACTCTACGCCCAGGCAAATTTAAAAATAAGCAGGTTCCTAAAGTCTAAGGATGGGCCAGTCTCTGAGGTTATTGAGTAAAAAGTCAACACTGTAAAGTCAATTACACTATTGACAGATACTCTTACAAGGAGATTTCACATCATAATTATATGCAAAGGAACCCAGCAAACACAAGCTGTGTAATGATCAGCTAATAAAAGTAACACTTCATCTATGTCAATAACAGTTTTGGAGTTAAGACAAACAAACATGGCCTTTGCCACTCAGCGGAAGAAAAAAAATCCCCGAAAGACAAATATTTTCACTTAAGGAGAAGTCGCTTAGACTCACACAGAAAATCTGTCACACAAAGCAGAGTAGGAAATTGGTCTTTAGCGGGTGCTAATGACTCTCCGGCCCTCCCTCTAGCCCCAGCTGAACTGATGGGGGCAGCAGCCCCCATGAATGTTGAACAAATGTTGAAATGTTGAACCCTTGGTCAACACCACGTGGTCTGGCACACAACCTTAGCTGTTGTTCTCTTCTCCGCTGGACTGTTTTCCTTTTAACCTTAGCTGAATTTAGGTTCAACTGACATATGGTCAAATCAAAAAACATTTTAACTTACAATGAAAGTGAAAGAGCAAAACAAGATTTTTTCCTCAAACACTTCTTAATGGGTTTTACACAGACACTGTTTCTGTAACTACCTATGTAGCTGTGTTCATATTCATTCCTTCCAAAAGCATCTTCTGAGCCTACCATTTGCCAGGCATTTGGGATATAAAGGGGGCAAAGGTATTATAAGCAAGGGTCCCTGATCTTACAGAGCTTGCAACACTCCTCTCCCTCACTTCTCTTAAAACTGAGGTGGAAAATGCAGAATTGGTATTTGGATAATGTACTGTGAATGCACAATGGTTTTCTTTACTGCTTATCTCTATTTATGCAAATGGTAACTTGTCTAGTTTCTACAAGCCAGAGTTGTACATTTTACTCAAATGATTCTGCTCAAAACTCCAAGGATGCTCAGGAAGGTCACCTTCAGACTCTGCACGCTTTTGCAGTGGACAGACATGGAGCAAGGTGTGCCATTATGAAGGCACATCATGAATGCCACTCAGCTCCAAACCCTCCCTGCTATACTGTTTTGTGGGCTGGGGCTGAGGCTGGGCTGCGGAAGCCACATTTCTGCTGTCCCACCTGACTCCATGTAAGGCTTGACAACATCGGGTGTCACAGAGAGACTGGGAAGGGGGTGGAAGAAGGGCCATGCTCCTTCCTGCATCCCCCCAGCAACACCTCCTCATCTTTGCAGCAGCAGTTGATTCCAGTACGGGCTGCTGAATCCAGTTCGAGGTTCTTCCACCACCTGGAGAACCAGCTCGTTCCTCTTCCCTTAGAGGCAGTGGCACCAGCACGAAGGCTCCCGTTCCTCCTCAGAGATCCCTCAGGTCCTTTCCTCCCACAGACCCCTCCTCTGAGCTCAGAGACTCCAGCCCCAGTTGAGTGGTACCTCCGCAGAGGTCTGGATCCTAGGCCCCAGCCCTTCCCTCTGAGGCCTGAGTTCCAGCTCCGCAGGGCAATCATTCCAACCTCTTCCCTTTGCTCCCTCAGCTGAGGGGATGTAGCTGCTTCCTGCAATTGATCCCTTCACGACACCTTGAGTTCTCTTTTTACCCTCCAGTTAGCTGGTTAACAGTTCTTTACATTAAAGTCTCTCTATTCGAGTACCTAGTGTGGTTTCTGTCTCCTGACAGGACCTGAAACCTGTTTCGTGGTCTTTTACTGTGGAAGGAGCCAAAGGGAGGCGCTCACCGGATTGAACGAGAGGCAACTCTTTAACCACAAAGAAAACTTCACTGTTTTGGTGTAGTGCCTTATTATCTTCTAACCAGGAAAAAAAAAAAACTCAGTATTTTAGATGATGCCTTTAGAGGGTACTAATCAGTGAAGTTTATAATAATTTATGCCATGAGGGTAATAAATAAAATTAGGAGGCAGTTCCTGCTGAAAGCCAACCCAATCTTGGGTCCCCTTTCCCCTCTTCCTGGCTCTTCTGTGTCCTTCCACGAGGAACGGCTGGAGCCACAGCGAGAGCTATACTGGAGGCAATGAAAAAACTCTCGAGACGACAAACCAGAAGTCTATACTTAGAATCTGCCAATGAAAATAATTGTCCCTCCATGTGGAAATAGTCTACAGTCTCAAAGTCTGCTCAACCAAAAAGGTAAATTAGGAGGTGAGGAAGAAACCATTTTAAGAAAAGAATGGAAAACAGAACATGTCTCTCTCAAAATGTGAGGCAAAGGCATTGATAAGAGGCTAACCCTTTATGAACTTAAGAATTATCGATCTAAGGATAACGAAAAAAGCTACTAAAGAAGTACAAGAAAAAGACCCTTCCCATATATTTTTGGAAGGTATCACCACATCAGGTTAACAGAAATGATAAGTGGTTTTATAATTCTAGTACTATTCTAATTCCTCCCAACTTGCCTCCTGATCAGGTTTCAGACACCTGAAGTCTGCCCTGAAGATTCAGCAACTTCTGTCCCGGCAAAAGTAAGTTAGTTTGCAGGAAGAGTCAAAAGACACAAGCGAGTGGAGAAGTTCCAGATGGCTGATGCACACGAGAGAGCTCGAACTTGCATCTCCTCAGGTCCCAATTAAATGGACTTTCTGGGACGGTTTCCTTTGGGATACGGAACACTATGAAAGCAAAATGGCCTTCAGGTGCGAACTTGATTCAGAAGTGCAGGAAAACAGCAAGGAGACAACGCTGTGAAGGGATGGAGTGTGCAGGTCTTTTCTAAGCAAGCAGCCTGGGCCCAGCACTGTGCAACATGCGATCTCAGTGAGTGAGACCCAGCCCGTCCTCAGCAAGCAAACCACTGAGGACAGAGGGGGACACACAGAGAAATTTACCAAACAGGGTTACTCATCAAAGGGCCACAACCAAAGCACGGGACTTATGGGTTCAAAGAAATTCACGTGATGCTGGCTCAGAGGCCACATTCAGAAAAGTTTTGCGAAGGAATCATTTTTGTGATGGGTCTTGAAGGACGTGCTGCCTTCTGAGTGAAAGTTGAGTGAAATCTACACAAAGGAAAGAGAATAAGATGAGCAAATACAGGACATATCTGGGGAACAAATTTGGCTGGAAGGAGATAGGAGAAGTGGGGGATGTCAGGGTGATGTGGTGGGAGGCATGGAAGGTGATTCTGCAGACCGGGGGAGGCACATTTTAGCAACTCAGTCTGGCGGCGGTTGATGGGTGGGCAGACAGAAAATGGGAGGAGGCTTCCATACTGGCACATGTGAGGGTCCTAGTGGTGGACCCTAATCCGGGGCTGGCAGTGGAGATGAGAAGGATGGAGGAAAGAACTTCCTGAGGAAGCATTCAGGTGATGTGGGAACTGACCTGATTCTCGGAAGCAGGAGAATGATGCCACCTGTTATTGATACAGCACTTAGCAAAGCACTTTTCACACACGATTTTACATTTGATTTTCACTGTAACCTCTCACAAGAGGCAGAAGAGTTTCACGGATGAGGGGACCAAGGTCCAGAGAGGTCGGACATCCGCCCAAAGTCACAGGAGTGGGAAGTGACAGGGCTGGGTCTAGACCTGTTAGCCTAGTTAGAATCGAAGGAACAACTTGCCCACCATTTCCTTCTGCCCACCTTTCCTCACCTTCTTAGAATAAAAAGACTTAATTTGTCTTCATCTGCTTATTGGCAAAGAAGCCAGGAGAATCTGATGGCCTGAGAAGGAGAAGCTGGCATTTGGGTTGGGGTCCCTGGGAGATACTTTAACCTTTTTGAATAGCCAAGCCAGGTTTACTGTCTCCACTAGTTAGAGGCTGGTCGTCTCCACCCCGAGGGCGCCCCACGGGACACACGACGCCCCTCCCACTCCTCGGCCGGGCTTCACCCAGGGAGCACCTCCCTTACCTCACGGCTGCCGTCATTCCAATGGGAGTGATTGGCAATGGCCGGACTCCGGGAAACAGCCCTCGGCTCAGAACCCGCGCTCCGTTTTGTATCACTCCTGGAGGAACTGGAAAAGCAAAGGGGAAGACACCACACATGAATCCAACTGTGAGGATTTCCATTCTGAGTCAGAAATTTTGGATACACCAGAGAGAAAGACAGAGCAGAGGGAAAGAGAACGTGAAAGGCAGAGAGCAAGCAGAGGCAGAGAAAAACACACCCATACACACAGACACACGCACACACGCACACACAGAGGGCAACAGAGACAGAGATCCCAAGAGAGCAAGACAGAAAGAAAGATACCACGCCTCAAGAAGGAGAGTCAGTCAGCCAAGTCAGACCAACAGCTTACAACCAAATTATTGATGACTTCGTGAAAAAGTTGAGTTTTAGAAAGTGTGCTTCAAATCTTATTTTCTTCTATTTATTAAATATAAGCTTTCACCTCCAGTCAGACCCTGACATGATCTCAAGAATGTTGACACAATCGGAGAGCAGGTGACCAAAGAAAAGCATTTTCTCATGCTTCTCCAGTCATGGTCAGAAGTTGAGAATATCTTTCTATTTGTCTTTAATCCAACAAGGGGAAAAGACAGCCAAAATAACAGCAAAGCCGAGTCTGCAAGCTGCTTGGCCCCTCAGCGCTCACAACACGGTTCATCCTCACAGGGATCTCTGCGGCCTGAGGGAAGGCCCCTCCTGAGGGACAGTGGGCATGAAGGGTCGACAGGGAGGTTCTGGCTCCCGCCTCAGAATTCGAGAGGGCCCGACCTCCCCCTTCCCTGCAGCTTCCACCAAGCAAAGCTCCCGAGGGTTCTCTCATCATCTCACCTTCTCCTAAAAACACTCATCTCTGGAGCAATCCTAAACCAACCTTTTCGCCAGCAACCATCACATCCTTTCCATTTTCCGTGCAAACTCACAGTGGCCTGACACCCACTTGAGGATTTACATAATGAGGGAACCACAGAAAATCCTTGAGATTCCATCTTTTTTGACCTTCCAAACAGCAGTTTCATTTGGCTCAAGATGATAGTCTTAAAGCACTACCAACACTCCTCCGGTGTCCATGAGGCCAGGAGTGCGCGTGGAGCGAGGGCACTGATGGAGGGCTGGGTTTCAATCTTAGTTCTTCTTGTGTGATTTTGTGCAAGTTCCCAAAAAGTCTTTTTTTCTCTCCGAACAGTGTCCTCTAAGACCCCTTCCACCATGATGGTCCTAAGAGTCCTCGGGGCTCTGGCTGTGTTCACGCAGCCCCTGGCCCGGTCTCATCCAGAAGCAAGGTGGGTAAACTGTGCTTTCTCAAGCCAAGACCATACCAGAAAGGCTCTAGAAAATTATACATTCAAAGATGAAAACCACTCTGGAGACTCACTTTTAAAAGCTAGTATTATTTGTATAAAATGAATACTTTTCACAAGACATAATTTTTACGCCTATAATTTTTAGGTCTTTAAGAGTATGTTTACATGAATATTCCAAACTTTTAACGTGAGGTCTTTCATGCAGGATGAATGTCCACTCTTGAATATAGGATAATGTTATAGACTATTTCCTGGAGCATTCTATAGCTCTTGCTAATATTTTTGCCATTTCTCTTCCAGGTTTGTGTAAGGCCCTCATTTCTAGGTTTTACAAAAGGTGGGATGGGAGACAAAATTGAAACTAACACCTAAAGCCAGTACTACTGGCAGTCCAGTGCTCCAGAATCTCCCCAGCCTCTTGCCGTATTTAATTCTGAGAGCAGGCTGAACTAGATCAGGAACTCCTACACACCCCTTACCAGTAGCCCGATTTCAGATAACAGATCATCTGAGGCAGGAGACTCACCAAGTATCATAAAAGCATGAAACCTGCTATAACGCGATATTGCCGCTAATTCTATTTTGCGATTGCGGGTTCTCTGTAAGGAAGAGTGTCTAAAATTTCTATTACTTGATTTACACTATCTAATTTCAAGACTTCCTATAAAGCTACAAGACAGTGTGGCGTTGGTGTAAGTAGAGACATATACACCAATGGAACAAAATGGAATTCAAAAATAGACCCACACATATGTGGTCAACTGATTTTTGACAAACCCATCAAGACAACACGACGAGGGAAAGGAGAGTTAGAACAACTGGAGATCCATTTGGAAAAAAATGAACCTTGGTTCTTACTTCATGCCATATATGAAAATTAATTAGAAATGGATTATAGACCTAAATGTAAGAACTAAAATTATAAAATTTCTAGAAGAAAAATACCAGTAATGCCCAAGGACAGAAATATACCAGTAAAACCAGTAGAACTCTGGAGTCTGTAGACAAGCACTTCAGGTTGCTTGAAAAGACAGGCTTTTTGCTTATCTGTCTGTTTTGGGGATTGTGGGAATGGCTTTTTCAAATATCTTGCTGTATGGTACTCTTCTCAGAAGGGTCAGATAAGCCCAGGTTCAGTTTAATTCTGATAATACTGCCTAATATATCAGTCACTACAGATCTCATCTACAGCAGCAAGTGAACCTGACAGAATGGACTACCCAATAAAATAACTTAAATATTTAAAACCTATACCAGTTCTAATTCTCGCCAGTAAAAATGATTACAGTCCCATCTACTGGTTGTATCAAGCAACGGATTAATTTACCAAGTACCTGCCTACGTGTTAGATGAAGGGGACACACGGTCACCACAGTTAAGCAGGACAGAGAGAGAATTAAAGAAGCAATGAAGATACACTAGGGTAACTGCTGGGGCAGGGGGCCTAAAGGCATGAAGGATGGAGACACCCAACCCAAAGTAAAGGGTATCTGGGAAGACTGCCTGTAGGAAGCGCCACCAAAGTTGGGATTCAAAGGCAGAGGAACGGCACATACAGGGCCTGGAAGTGATAAAAAGCAAAGTGCACAAGAACTAAAAAGCAATTTTGCCAAAGTATATAATCCTAGCAGGAATGAGATGCATTTGAACTTCATCCCATGGATACTGGGAAAACCATTAAAGAGTTTTGAGCAGGGAAGTGGTCTGCAGCATAGTGGCTAAGAGCTAGGCTCTAGTGTTAGATGCCCTGTGTCCTATCTCTGTCATTTACTGCCTGTGTCCCCTGAGCAAGCTACTTAAGTAAGATGGGGACAAAAATGGTATGTATCTCACAGAGTATATGGAGATTTAACTGAGTTAAGAAAGGCACGAATATTTAGAAAACATGTTAGTTATCAACGTCATCATCATCCACATCATCAACATCCCCAGAGCAGTCCTGAGGCAGCCCGTGCTTTCTCCATTTCAGGTGAACCGAAAGCCCGTAAGAAGGGAATGAGACAAAACCAGACCATGTTGTAAGACCGTAGCCATCTTCCTGGTCACTGCACTTGGCCCGAAGAGCAATGACTGCTCTCATGGCATTTCCATTCTCCTTGTGCAAAGCACATCAGAGTCCCGCCTGTGGCGAAAATGCCTGAAGCACCTAGAATCCTGGGACAAAGACGAGGGAGCCCTGGAAAGTAAAGAGAGCAGACGGGAATCACGGAACACACGTTCTCCTGGACTCTGGCATGGCCAGAGAATCATTTGCCAGTCGAAGGAGAAAAGCAACCCCATGGACAGTGCCCCATGCCCAGAGTCCTCTAACTCAAGCACCTAGAACCTTGAAGCACCAGGGGCATGTCCAACAGGAGGGGGAACAAAGAAAGGAAGCCAGTCCTCACGGAGCACCCACTGGAGACTAGGTTCTTTTGATGCTCCTTGTCTCAGTCATGCCTTCAGGAGAGGAGTATTCAGCAGTGGTTAAGAACACAAACCCGGGGCAACGTGGCCTCCATCCAAAGTCTTGCCCCACAACTAGCTCTGTGGCTTTGGGCAAGCGCCTTAACCTTTATGCGCTTTAGTTTCCACACCTGTAGAGTAGGCATAAACGTGCCTCAAAGGATTGCTTTGAGGATCATATAAGACAAATTACATAAACTGCTTAACTCAGCGACTGGCACATTATATAAGCTCATCATCACCATCATGTTCATCCTTCCATCATCCTACCTCACCTCTCTAGCATCCTCTTATTAATTATCTATAAGGCGCAGGGCCTGATGGGTGCAGGACACGGGGAAATTCTTTCAGCCTCTTATGCTTTTTGTAGTTATTCCTAACTCTGCATTCACCCATTAAAACATCTTCCTGATGAACCAACTGTATTCATTTCAAAGAATCTCACAGACAAAGCCATCCCACAGCATGAAAAGGCTTTCCCTGAACCTCACAAGACTTCTGGCACATAAACTAGGCTCTTCTTCTGAATCCTGGAGCTCGTTCTCAAATGAGCTGCAACTGAAGGCTCCCTCTGCCAATCCTGGCATTTCTCATCATTGGCTGTGCTCTTCACGTCGGGATGGCGGATGTTCACATTTGCTCACTGGCTGCCAGAAGCCAGCTGTGACGCTTAACTGCTCTCCCATCTTTTCTCCTTTCTGTCTCCATACCCAAGTGTCAGGAGCGAGGCTTCTGAAAAGCAAATCACAGCCAGTCTAAAATGCCTGAGAAAGGCATTCTGAGGTCCATGCTTTACTGCTTTTTTGATTTTGGGATTCTAAAGGAAGCTGAGTGCATCCCTCAGCCCCTTCTCTTCCTTTTACTCAGTATTTCCCTCAAGATGCATCAAAACACTTCAACCCCAAGCCCTTTACAACCAGCTTACTCTACCCAATGTGCTGAAATTATACTTGGGCTCCAGCTAGATGAGATATTAGAAACTGGACGCTTAAAATCAACTTCTAACTCGGATTTGTGGCTCTCACTAGAAAAGGCACAGGCCTCCAGCATCATCTTTTTTTGTTAGACCAGTTAAATATTCGGCTTTTGTAGGTGAAAAGATATACATCTGAGACTCTCAAGTTGCTGGGACAAGGGGCAGGGCCATCAGCTCCTAGCACTTGTTGATCAATCACTTTCTCTTAAATTATGTCGGGTCTCCAAACTTTCTTATTTTTAACCAGTAAGAAAGCAATACACACAAGGAGTCAAATCAAGCTGGACCACTCACCGTAATCTAAATGTGATCAACCTTGAGAACTAAAAAAAAGTCTATGGCACAAGACACACTTTCCTCCACACTCCGCCACCCCTCAGCACGTCCCCAGCTTCCCTCCTGATGCTTCACTTCCTTGATTTTCACAG
Organism: Equus przewalskii; assembly: GCF_037783145.1. NCBI lineage: Eukaryota > Metazoa > Chordata > Mammalia > Perissodactyla > Equidae > Equus > Equus przewalskii. Next base: position 32,272,885 of record NC_091855.1, read on the forward strand.
CTTCTAAAATTAACCTCTGAGCCCCACTGCTGCCCTTGGAGGGCAGCCCTGGCTGACGCTACCAGAGGCCATAAGCTGAGCAGCAGGTGATTCCGATAATCCTTCCCTTTCCTAAAGTCGGCCTTCCCACCTGCTCACTTGGAAGGATGCTGGGGGGGCGAAGAGGGGAGCCTACTTCCGGTTGCCTCTCTTCTCTGGTGCCTGGTGTGATGGATACACACCCCAGTTCCAGGCAAGGTGTGGAACGCTGCCTCCTCCTTGGCCCCTCCCTCGTCTCCTTTTGTTGTTTTGTTTATTCTCTATAGTTTCTCTCTGGGAAAAGTCCAACCAGGGATTATATAAGCCTTTGAAGATGAGTAACAGTGATCTGACTTCTCCTGACTTAATAACAATTCCTCCATTGGGGTTAAAGATGACTCACGGGGTTTGTCAAAGAGGAATTTCGAAGCAGGTACTTAAGTAGACTCTAGAAACTGGAATTAGTCTACAGGGCCACTTTTTTTGGGAGGGGGTTGGTCGATGGATTTGACCAGAAGCATAACCCAAACTTCAACAGATAATGAGGCAGCAATGTTCTGTGCTGATTTTTCTGGAAGTAGTGTCCTATAGAGCATGCGAGACACGACGGGACTCCTTGAACAATGTTCCCCAAGCTGCACACTGGAAAAGTCCCCAAAAGATAATGTGATGCTGGCATTGCTGGGTGTGGGGGAGGGGACACAAAATGTTGCAACCTGAAGTTCTTACCAGAAGTACACCTGCTGCTTCATTCAAAGTGAAGCATCAGATGCAAGGAGAGGCCGAGGGGATCCAGCCCAAACAATACATGGGGTGCTGAGCTCCCTCAGGGAAGTGTGGGACCCCTCCCTCAAAGATAAAGGGGTTTGGCTGACTGGTTCTCACGAGCTTTTTGAGAAGTTTCCTTTGTACGACCTACTCAGCTCAGACTGCGGCGCGTCTGCCAGCCCTGAGCTAGCGCTGCAGATGCTGAGCAAGGGAAGGATGAGAGGAAAAGATCGAAGGGGCTGCCGTCCCGTGACCCGAAGTGGAGTGACTATGAAGGGCGATGACAAAGGAAAAGCCTTTCAAGCCACCCAGGCCAACCCCTGACTGCTGGGAGTGACAATTGCAGGCAGACTAGGTTGGTGGCCCCTGTTCAAACAGGGGCATCATGCAGCCCAGGAGTGAAAACAAGAGGCTATAAATAACACCCCACGAGGAGGCTCTATAAACAGAGCTCAGCCACAGCCCAGCCAGGGGGAGAATCCAGGCAGGCCCTGCAGACAGGAACCCACGCTCCCCACGCGTGGGCACTGGCATGATCCCTGAACCCGGAGGCTGCACGCACACATCCACCCTGGGGGACACACACCCCCCACACTGGGCAGGCTGCCCATCCTCTATCACTGGCTGGGTGTCTGCTGCCTTTGAACCTCACTGCTCACTTTTTCCAGGTCTCGGGCAAAGCCGGCAGGGCAGGGGATGGTGGTTTGATCACTCTATGTCTATAATGCTGCTCCGTTCGAGAGGCAAGGTACTGCATCAAATCCCAGGATGAGAAACTTTATGCAACGTAAAATAAAAACAAAGGGAGGGAAAGGAAGAGTGAAGCAAAGGTGAGTGAACTGAAAGCAGAGTCTAGGAGACACAGCCTCCTGACTACGCTTATGAGGAGGCTGAGGAGGGGCCCCCTGGCTTCCCAAGGGCACAGAGCGGATGCTCAGGGCACGTTCACTGCCTTCCTAGATGCTGCTCCAATCTTTAGGGGCTTTACAACCTGCCCACTGACTCTGCTCTAGCTTGACCTCCAACGGATGGTACTAGGGCTTGGGGCCAGATGGGAAGTTGAATCCCAGGTGGTGTCCCCACCTTCTGCCTAGTCTTTAAGTTGACTTCTCTGCTGCTCCTGCCAATGGGGGTCTCCTTCCATGACTTTTGTGGGCATCCCGGTTCCTTCCTTCCTTCCAGGATCCTGGAGCTCCCACTTGGCATGGGGCCTTCATGAAAACTGTGGCTGGGTTTCTCCTTTCTAAGACTGAGAGAGGAAAGTCTTCTAAAAACGACCCTACAGTTTCAACACATGAACAGTGAGCTTTTAAAACTCAAATTCGGCATTTCAATGTAAGTAAGGCTGTGAATACCCTGAAAAAATAATTATTTACAATTTGAGCACTACAGGGAGGAAGAGAAGTTCATTTAGCCAGGGGAACATTAAAAACAATTAACTTGTTAACTAATCAAGATGAACCCTTTTCCTTTTCTACTTGTGGTCAAGAATCCAGTAATGGATTTTTATGGAAACTGCTGAAGACCCGTTAATGACCAATCTCCTTGTCTCTTCCCCCTTAACTCCATTATTCCAGTTCATCAAAAGTAGTTTTTTAAATCAACGATCACTGTGTACAGCCAGGTGCTAAAGAAGGTGCTTGAATCTTGCACAGCTCTGGTGAAATCAGTATGTTTCCCCCATGATGAGTTATGCAACTTGATTTCAGAAACCCTTTCGGACTGTAACTTGATTACAATCTGGTCTATATTCTTCCTGCAATATCATCTGAGAACAGAGTTTTTAAAAAAATATTTCTCTGTAACTTCAAACATTATTTAAAAACTATACTACAGGTTAACTGCTAGTTATAAGACTGTGTCAGTTACACGTCTGTGTAGTAGTGGTGTTTGGTTCTTAAAGACGTGGGCAGCCTAAGACTTCAATTGCTGGCAATCTGAGGTTAGCAAAGAAAGAATGAGAATTCTGCACCTCTAGGAGCAGGTAATGGCAGCGCCCCGGCAGAAGGACAAGTCTCTCCTGAGAATGTTTGGCTGAATCTCTAGGGTCTATTAAAAAAAGGAACAAGAAAGGATGGAATCAAATTTCCTAAAGCTGTTGGAAAGCTGTGACAAGTGGAGGGCTATGAAGGATGGTCTGGAGCTCCACATCAGTCCACCATTCACAGAAGACACCTGTTGTAAGGCTGAGAACGGACGCTCTCCTGTGGGAAACACTATCGCCTCCAAAAGCGGGGAATTCCCCGTACTCAGGCGCCCATGCAGCCCTCAGAGAGCCAGAGCCCAAAACAAGCTGACGGCCCAGCCATAAGAATGAGCCACATGGGTGCCAGCCCCCTGTGGGTGTTGTAGTGGGGTCTGCCGCCTCACATCACATCTCCACACCAGGGTGTTTCATCAATAGGAGGCTGCAATGCAGCAATGTCTTGACGAAGAGCTGAGCAGACCCCAGTGGAGAAGCTGGCTGGCTGCTCAATAGGGTTCTGGCTGGGGGTGGAATGTGGGCTGAGGAACTAGCCTCATGTCAGGAGGAAAAGGGGACAAGTATCTCCATTGAAGGTCATTTTTCATCACTTGGGAAGGAGACCTTTCTAAAAACATGGTAGCTCAGCTCCAGAGGTGAGAAAAAACATCAGGTGGTAGATAGAAGAGAAGTTCAGGGAAGGAAAAGAGTTGTCTCAAGCTTGACATTCCTCAACAGCCAGCAGAAGGCGAAGACAGGAGCCCTGCCCTTCTCTCTATGGCAGCCTGGACGGCTAGTGCCATGATACAGGAGGGCACCATCGTGGTCCATTTCAAGCTATTCCAAGCTCCTGCACACCCACCTCGCCAGACTCTCCTCTCCTCTCTATCTATAAAATGATAGCCTGCTATTAATGAGGTCCCAAATGGGAAAGAAATTTCTAAAAATGGACACTGCTCAGTTCCATGACTGTTAAGCTGGCCCCATATAGCCTCTTCTAGCAGAAACGACAATCTCACAGGAATAATTCCTGCAGGAGAAAGGAAGGTCTCTCCACTGGGACTCATTATAGGGTCTGCCTCCCTTCCCCCAAGTCTTAAGCCCTGAAGTTATATTAGAACTTTGTCATCTTGGAAACACACCTATGCATTCATTCATACATATGCATGGCCACATGTTTATATGCATATGCATGTAATCATGCACTTAGGTAGTTTTAAAGTGATTCTACAAGGGAAGTTCTACTTGAGCATTAGTTCTTCCTATGGCCTGGTATATAAATGAGAAGGTTAAGTTCACAAACTATGGTGCTGTAGTCTATAGAAATATCTACTCACAACCTGCTTGTATCTCAGGGGGAGTATTCAAAAGCATCATGGCACTGGCAGCATCAATGTCAGGATCTGGAAAAATCAACCAATAAATAACATTATTTACAACGGGGCTGGTGTGTGTGTGTGTGTTTTTCCCCCTGCAAGTTATAGTTTATGAATGCAACAGAGAAGAAAAAATCCAGGATCTAGATGAGATATCCCAAATGGTGACTTTCTTCCCAATTGGATTTGGGAGGAAGAAAAGTATTCTAGAATGAGATTTAAGGAGCAGTTTAGGAAGTTCTTCAGACCGAGCATGGTCTCTTCTCACTTTGCCAATTTCATAATTTGCACTGCATGTTACTGATAAGTTGCTGATCTATGCACCCCCACCGCTTGTTCCCCTGGGGTGGAGGAGCAGGAGAGGAGGGTGACAATAGCAAGTTCAGCTACAGGAATCTTTAATGAACTGGAGAAGCTCGCAGTACCAAGGAGAGAAAGCATTAAATACACCTGCACCTACTGAGATACAAACAAGACGTGGTCATTTCCATTTGTCAGCAGAAAGGAAATTGTATTTTGCAAGATTGGTGTGCGCACCGCGATGGTGGAGGCATTAAAAACACACACACTTAAAATATAAAGAAAAAATTAAAGTTACGATGTTGAGGGCACAATGTTTGCTTCCACATCTATTACTGCTTTTAATATGGGACCAAAAAAAAAATACTCGTCACTTCATTGCTATAATTCTTAACAGGTTTCTGAATCCTTACTGATCCACCGGTTGACAGATGGCAGGTGATATAGAGACAGAGAAAAATATTATCCTTTTATAACTAAATTCATTTTCCTCTGAGAAACAGCAGCGCTGCTGCTATGGAAATGAAAGTCACCATGGCAACAGTAAACAACCCCCAAGAATGGTCACTGAATAGACTGAAAAGAACATCTGCCCGAGCGCAGCGTCCCAGCTGCCCTGGGGCGAAATTCGCTAATAGCGCGGTGATGCCGCGTGACAGAAGCTGCCGCCTGTGCCCTGTCCAAATAAATGAAGTGTGCAATTGGAGTCGACATCAAAATGCCTGCCCTTGTAGATTACTACCTCTGTGTCCGCTAAACCCAATGACTAATGATGGGGAGATTGGGGGGGGGGGCTCGTACTTGTCAGTTTTTGTACAAATTACATACCAAAAAATTCAATTTACGACTAATGGCTCCATGGCACTTTATTTTGGGTATTATGCTAGAAAATGACTTTTTTACTGTTTAAAAAAGTACATTTTTCATACTTTAGATGTGCAGTTTAATTCCAAGGGAGTAATGTGATGCAGGCTAAAAACCCCACAAGCGATTAATAATATGGATGATGCTAGTTCCAGAAGACAATGTCTCAAAAAGGAAGGAAAAAAAGTAAAGGAACTTTTACTCTGCAGGCCTTTTTCTTTCTTTGCCTGTAGGAGGCCCGTTACTTAACACTCCATAGTCGAGTGAAAGTTGATTTTAATAAGTACACTGTATGAGAAACAGGTAAATTAACTTATTTGGCAACTCCCGGGGTTAAATTTCTAAAACAGTCATCGCTCCCCACTGATACGAAAATATATACGTATTATTTGAATGACGAACTAAAAAACTTCAAGTTCTGTTCACTGCTCCCAGGGTTCTGGCTGCCCTGCCTTCTTGTCTCCCCACAGGGCCTGCTGCCGAGCCCAGGACTCGCAGGTTCCAGATATTGCTGACATGCCACAAGCCCCGGGGAGCAAGCAGCTCCTGGAGGCGCTGTGGTGGTGCTGAGACGTTCGCCTCCTACTCTCTCTTTTTGGAAAGGGCCCTTTCCTTTCTCAGGGGTGAGAAAACATGCGTGTTCCTTCCCTCCAAGCAAACGTTCTTTGCCATCTTTGAGGATGCAAGAGCTGTAGGTAGTCCAGGGTTGGCCTGGCTGGATGGTCCCTGCCTCCCCAGGAGACTCTCACCCGGAGTTTTCCTGAGTGACCAGGTGGTTTGATGGGGGCAGAACAAGAGGAAACACAGGTAAGACGTGAGGAGTCTTTTCCTATTTATTTTGCTAGAAAATGTAAGAAAGTAGTTGCGTATTCTTCAAAAACACACTGGACCTCAGAAGGAAGGGGTAAAGGGCAACAGATAGAAAGACATATTGAAAGAAATGAGAAAGAAAGAAGAGAAAGAAAATTTTCAAGGAAAAGAGTATCATCAACATTCACATGAATTTCGCAGAACATAAGAGGCAACCTGGGGAGAGCTTTGGGCTCACATAACATCCACCCAGGACCCCCACCCCAGCTAAGCCAAATAAACACATACACTGAGCAGAAACAGGACGCTTTTGGACAAGTCCTCCAATCCTTCCTTCCAACCAGATTTGCCATGCCTGAGGCCTCCACAGACAAAACTTCTGATGCTACCTTGGCACTCCTGGGGGTCTCCAGGCATTTCCGGTAGACGCAACACCCAGTCTTCTCATTATCTCATTCATAATCAATTCCTACTGCCCCACTCTTCATTCTGAATGGATCAGTTCCTGGGTGGCATAAGCCTGAATACATAGCCCTAAGGGCAGAACGGAATGGAAGCAAGGCACGGGATGCCCAGCTCTTGACATCTTGGCAGGCAAATTGGCAAACATGAGAACTGCAAATAGTCTAAGAAAATGTGATTATGTGTTTATGCGAGTGTGTGCACACGGGTAGCACAGTGCCAGCCCTTCCCCAGGGGCATACAGTGAGTGCCATGCTTGGTGATTACAGTCACTTAACGATGGAGATGCATTCTGAGAAATGCATCGTTAGGCAGTTTCATTATTGTGCGAACATCATAGCGTGTATTTACACAAACCTAGATGGCATAGCCCACTACACATCTAGGCTATATGGTACTAATCTTAGGGGACCACTGTCATATATGCGGTCGGTCATTGACTGAAATTATGCAGCACATAACTGTAGTTTGATGAGTTCTGACAAATTTTACACCAGTGCTACCACCACCATAATCAAAATAAAGAGCACAATTAAGATACAGATTTCCATCACCCCAAAGTGTCCTTGTGCCCCTTTGCTGTCATACCCACCCTTGCCCTGGGCAACTACTAATTTGCTCTTATTCATCCATGATGTGGTGTCAGTAGTTCACTCCTTATTACTACTGTTATTGAGTAGCATTCCATTGTATAGATATACTACACTTTGTTTATCCATCCACCTATAAATGGACATCGGGGTTGCTTCCAGTTTGAGATCTTATTAAAAAAAGCTGCTATGAACTTTTGTACCAGTCTTTTGTGAACATACGTTTTCCCTTGGCTAATGCTGGTAAGTGTATGTTTAACTTGATAAAGGACTGACAAACTCTTTTCCAAGGAGGCCGTACCACGTACGAGAGTTCCAGTTGCTCCACGTATTTGCCAACACTTGAAATTGTCAATCTTTAAAAATTTTAGCCATTCTAGTAGCTATATAGTGGTACTTCGTTGTGGTTTTAATTTCTATTTCCCTAATTACAAAAATGATGCTGAGCATCTTTTCATGTGCTTACTGGCTAGTTGACTATCTTCTTTTGTGAAAAGTCTGTTCAAGGTTGTGCCCATTTTTTAATTGGGTGGTTCCACTTCTTACTGAGTTGTAAGGTTTCTTTAAAAATTCTGGATGTAAGTCCTTTGTGGGACATATTTTTTTCCTCAGCCCATGGTCCATCTATTCAGTTTCTTAATAGTGTTTTTTAAAAAGCAGAAGTTTTAAATTTTTATGAAGTCCAATTTATCAATTTCTTTTATAGCTCAATGCTTTTTGTGTGTTCCAACTAAGAAATCTTTGCCTACCCCAAAGTTGCACAGATTTTCCCCTGAGCAGCAACTTTTTTATTCTCCTCTGTTAGTGTACCAAATACAATGTTATCTGGGTTCAATATCCAGATTTACAGGTAAATGAAAATGAAAGTAATCAACCAGATCTCTTTCTTCATCTAGTAAACTGGTTAGGCACAGACCTTCTAGAATTGTACAGATCAATACCAGAAGGACTCTCTCTGGCTCCAGGTGTATTGGGGGAACACCAGGCAGCGTGACAGAAGCCCTAGTCAGCCATGATTCCATGAAAAAGAGTCTGCTGGACCCTCTGCTAAATGTCTGACAGGCCTTTATGCTTGTGACACCCTGACACCCTGTGCGTGCCTCAGTCTTTAAGAGCCGAGAATCTCCCATTTCTCCTCTCCAAAGGGATGCTACAATGCTTATTCTTATCTATTATTAAAATGTCTTTTTTCCCTTTGTAAAAAAATCATGAAAGGAATTCATGCTCACTGTAAAAAATATACATTAGGTGGATATAATTTCACAAATAAATGCCTTCCCCATAGACCCACTCCCAGATTCACATTTTCTTGTATATAGGTCCAGAAATTATCTCCACAAATACAGGCATTTATGTATATTCATTGAAATATCAACGCACATATATTTATACTCATGCATCTATTTTTTAAAAACTGGCTTATATGGAAAGTACTTTTCTGAAAATAACTTTTCTCCCTATTTTTCAGTTAATGGCGTATCTTGGCACCCTTTCATATTAGTATACGTTATCTGAATTTTTTTTGCAGTGACTTTTTTTGTCCATAAAAACACCACACTGTTTGTACTGACATTCTCTTTCCTTTAAGACTGCAGACTACCAGAAGGAAGAAAGAAAGCATTTGTCATCTATAACCTGTGCCCAGCACACTGCTTCTCCCGACAGATCCTGAGCCCCTGAAGATACTGCCTTGGTACAGCAATCCCCTCCTCCTCTTCCACTGCCACCCCTTCCTATGATGAGCCAGTGTGGCCCCACTCTCTCCCTCCTCTGATTCCTCACAGCTCTTACTTCCTTGACCTCTCTCTGGGGCTCACCTCCACTTGCTACCTTGGGTAATATGTTATTTTTTATGAGCGCACTCTGGGTCTCCCTAAAAGACGCTCCATTACCTGTGGCCGGGAGGGACTAGTAGTGGTGCTTTGTGTCTTTAGGTAACAGATAGACTTTCTGATGGAAGCACATCTTTTTGACCAACAACACTTGTTTTAAAGCTTTTTTGGGTAACTATTTAGCGGTTAGAGGATGCTTCTGCTTCAGAGGCATGGCTGACTCTGAAGGATAAAAGGTTCAGGTCTAGATTTGAGGGAGGGGGAGCAGTATGTTGGCTGCATTGGATTTTCCCTGGGTTTAAAAGAGAGGTTTTCTCCCCACTAAGGTGGATCAATCCAGCTTAGCAGCATAAGAAAAGAGGAAGATATTTTGGCCAAGAACTCTTCAGGAATGAAGATCCACTTGGAAGATCCTTGGTGTTGTGTCTCTGGGGAGAGGCAGGGGGGTGCAGGAGAATCAAGTAGCACGACCCTCTTTGTTTTTGGAGGGGGAGTCTCCCAACAGTACCTAATTCAGCATCCTAATAAAGGCACCCAAACCATTTACCACTGGTTAATTCAGTACAACACCAAGCATGCCGTCATGGATGCTTAATAGAGTTATGATCATCCTCGAAACGGAGCCAATTTCAAATCCCATATTAAAAAAATTCCTCCCTTGCTCATGCTTCAGTAACAAATGTTACTTCTCCTCTGGACTGGTTCCCAGCGGCCCATTTCAATTTTCATCTTTAATGCAGTTGTCTTATCACATTGCCGCCTCTCTGCAGTACGAGACTGAAAAACGGTCACACATCTTAAAGATGTTTTCAAATCCTCTTCTCTTGAAGGTACATACACAATTATATTATGCTGCAGTGAGAGAAATAGGTAACAAGGTTTTTAGAACCAATGGTTCAGCTTTTTAGATTTAAAAACATATTGCACTTCATTTCCCCAAAATGTGGAGATTTTTTTTTTTTTTTTTTTTTGGCATGGAGGGAGGAGACTTCTTCTCTGTGGGTGTGATGGGAAAAGCACTAGGCAAGGCACGAGGATTCTTGGGTTCAAGTCCCGGGTCTGCCGCTAATTAACATGTGACCTTAATTTGGGGACAGAGTTCATTCCTTTTAAAATGATGGTGGGTGGCTACAGACTTGGAGAGGCCAGATTGGTTTTGCTTCTCAGTCTACACAGCTCCTGACTCTGCCCATAATGTCCCCTGACTTCCTCCTCCCTTTCTGGCTGGTGGCGCCCAGAATTATGGACTCAAGGAGCACGTACTAAATGCGGTTTCTGCTCAAATGCCTGTGGAGGTAGCTAACACTCTTAGTAAGGCTGGAGGAATATCCTTTTGTCCCTGGAAAGCCGTGGCCTGTCATTTTGGACATCTGCCGCGTCCACTTCAGAGCAATCCATCCAGTTTGACATGGGTATTTTATGGGTTTCTGTGTGACGTTGTCTATGTTACTCCCTTTCCTCTGGGATGTGGCACCAGAGGGAAGTGACTGCAGAGACCATCCATTTTAACAAACTAAGAATATAAAGGATGGTCGGCAGCCCCTGGTTCAATTCTTACTGCCACAGAACTGCTGCAAAAACGTGAGCACATTCTTAGCATCTCTGAGCTGACTGACCTAACAAAATAACAAAACATGCCGCATATGGAAAGCCTGAGCAGTACAACCAACAATCCTTACCTTCTTAGAAATCATTTAATTTTCCTTAGGGCTAATGTGTTTCCCTATTTCTCCCTGCGCTACCTCATATCTGAAATGTTGTACAGGAGGATGAAAGGTCTTTCTACAACTGAATAAAAGAGATTAAAAGAAGCATAAAAAAACTACCAAACAATGGTTGACACACACTCAGAAGAAATTATCGGATTTAAGGACACAGAACACTCTCAATCAGATATGCATACAGCATCTGCATACAGCATAAATGCATACAGCAAAGTGTTCATATTTTCTCTCACATTCTCTGCTAGAAACTGAATCTTGCTGTAAGGGCTCCTCATATACCTTGTTTATTACTGTGTCCCCAGCACCTAGAAGAGTGCCTAGAACACAGGTGCTAGATAAATAGCTGTTGAACAAATGAATGGATGGCTCGTCCAATGCAGCTGGCTGAGGCTGATGATGATCCCTAGGCATAAGCCCCTGGGCGTGTAGTAGAATCCCCTGCAAACTCTAGAAAACCAAATGGCAGGCCCTACCCTAGACAACCGAATTTTGTAAAAATTCATCAGGGGATTCTGATATGCAGGAAAGGTGAAGAGCCACCTGCAACTGTAATAAATCAAGGGCATGTGAATGCCTTCCAAAGAAGACCACTGGGGATGACAAGTGCTCCCAAGAAATCCTTTATCATCTATAACTTCACTATATCTTTTTGCTTTGAAATATCTTTATCCCTTTTCTGTAACTCTGCATGAGAATGACACATCTGAGAGGATTCGGTTAATCTGTAAAAATGGAGAGAAAAGAGCTTGGATAATTTTTAGGGCCAAGGGGACAAGAAATAGATTAAAATAAATAAACAAGCAAGGAAATAAATAAACAAACACAAATTCCAAATAAGCTGTACATTTCCTGGGGAATTCTAAGTAGATATGCAGGGTTGCATTTATATACATGCCATATACTAAGTCATCGTTCTCACTTGGGGACAATTTGACACCCCTCCCCTCCAAGGGCATATGGCAATGTCTGGAGACATTTTTGATGGTCATGACTGGGTGGGAGGAAGAGGGTGCTAATGGCATCTAACAGGCAGAGCCCAGGTATGCTGCTCAACACTCAAGAGTGTACAGGACAGCCCCCCCTTAACAAAGAATCATCCGGTCCAAAATGTCAATAGTGCCGAGGTTGAGAAATCCTGTTCCAAGCTTACATGTACATATGAAATGGTCAAAAAAGCAATTCTTCGAACCAAATGACCTCAAATAGGTTACAGCAAAAGTAAACAAAGAGATATACAATTCACTTTGTTGTTGATATCTCTCTCTCTTTTTCTTTCTGCAAAATCCCTAGGCGTCGGTCAAGAGAGAGAGGATATCTACATTTGCGGCTTTGAAAGTGTGAAGTAGGAGTTGTACTCTTTGGCTGCTGTTGCAATCAATCAAGATATCTGAAACAGCTGTCTCTGATCTTGAAGGCACCAGAACAGGGAGTGCTGTCAGATCATTTGCTACGAATATTTCTTCCACTACCCTTCTGGCTGAAGGGTATTAAGATGGTATTCACCATGTGTATGAACTGCAAACATCTGAGGGGTTCTCACAGCCTCACAGCCAGACAGGGGGGACAGTGACACCATAGAGACCAGTGGAAAATCTTCACCATTGATGGGATTTTAGGGAATAAAAGCCTCATGCAAAATTGACTCCAAGTTGAGACTTTAAAAATCGTCTATATGGAGGCAGCCCCATGGCCTAGTGGTTGTTCGGTGCTCTCTGCTTCAACGGCCCGCATTTGTTTCCTGGATGTGGACCTACACCACTCATCGGAGGCCATGCTGTGGCAGTGACTCATATACAAAATAGAGGAAGACTGGCACGGATGTTAGCTCAAGGTGAATCTTTCTCAGCCAAAAAAAAAAAAAAAGTCTCTATGATGGAACATCAAGAGGGGCCATTCTCCAAAAAAACTGAGACCAAGAAAACCCCAAACTTGCAACTCTGAAGGAATGAGGCAAGTTAAACAATTAAGCAAGTTGAAACTAACGGTTGTTTGTTGCAACCAAAGATAATCTAAATCACGTTGGGGGGGAAAGGATGAATGATCTATACGTGCATTTTAGGTCTTATCAGATTCCCATTCACACATCTTCTGAGTCTTTCTCAGCTTAAAAACCGTGGTGAACTCTAAATGAGGGATTGATTTACTGGCTCTGAGGAGCAGTGTTACAATCAACTCTGTGAATTAGGAATACATTTATCCAAGTCAGCTCCTCAATCAGGGGCATCTTTACAACTTGTGTAAATTGCCCATTTATTACCCCTAATTCCATCTCATGCAGAAGGGGATTCGAGGAAAAGCTTCTGGAAGATAAGCACTGAGCTCAAAGTGAACCCTGGGATGGGAGTCAGATGACAAGAGTTGTTGTCTTTCTAGGTTTCAGATGCCCTGTCTCTAATGTGATGTTGGGCTGGCTGAGCCGGGGGCCCTCTCAGGGCGTCTAACTCTCTATGAATCAATCACTGTCATTGCTGCTCCCCTGCTTGAGAAGTAAAAGAAAGCTCATGGACACTCCCCATGGCAGATGCTTCCAACTTCTGTTTTCTCCAGGCAACAAGGAATGCTTCAATTTTGACGTCTTCTGAGTCCCTTAATTCTAATGTCCCCTTTGCTTCTGCAGAGGTTTGCGTTTTACTGCCTGTTTTTCCAGATCTGTGCTTCCAATGAACGCAACGCCTCCAGCCCTTTCCTGGATCACTTCAGGGTCCACAGCTCTCCTTTTAGCCTAGACACTGTCACCCCAAAACCTCTTTTATCTGGCACTCCGAATTTTCCTAGTGATGAACACGTACCTTTTTAATATCTTTGACCAGTTGATGGAAATCCTTCTAGCAGCTGCCTGGGAGCAAATGGAAAGGAACCACATGGACTGAGGCTGACAGTACAAAAGGGTCTGAAATTCCAGAACTTGAAGACCAAGGCAAAGGTGTCAAAAGACCCAGAACAGGTTATGACTTCTGTCCCCACGGGTCGGAACTATTATTTAGGACGCAGGGAGTTCTGGTTTGGTTCTGTTTGGCTTGTTAAACTGTGTGGCAGCTGCTCCTCTGTGATGGGTTTCTAAAAAAAATGTTAACTTCTTATAGGTGAATGAGGACCTGTATACTCCTCAGAAGTCGTTTCCCCTTTGCACCTCGTTCAGATGTAAATAATCTACGTACTACATTCTCTGATTTCTTTCCTCCTGGGTACCTGAGGATGCCACACTGACAGCCTGGAGGAGAGTGGGGATTTTGTGGGGGGGATTCTGACACTGGGAGGGAGGAGTGAAGAGGATACATGCTGAACCCTTTTAGACTCTGAAATTCTTTGCTTTGAAAACCTGCTTGCTCCTAGCTTCTTCAACCAGTGATACAGCCAAAGCCCACCACCCAGCTGGGAACAGGAAGCTAGCCCTGGGTGAGGGATGGTTTCCATGAGGTGGTAACAGGAATGGGGACTCCTGTGAGAGCCCTGAGAACCGGAGGGCCTGGTCACACCGATGTCTCAGAGGAAGGCGGTGCCAAGTACAGAAGCCAGAGATAGAACAAGGCCAGGAGGTCCCTGAGACGGGAGCTAAAGGCCCAGGGGGACAATCCAAGCACCGGAGGGCTGGGCAAATAACTGGCAGGAAGTGTTGGGGGACCCGCAGGGCATCTATCTTAGTCTATTTTTTCTCTCTCCATAGTTAGTTCATCTTTCCCAACTATCATTTCTCTCCACCTACTGGAAGATCAGTTCCTGCTTAGTCCCCACTCCAGAAGCCACTTCCTCCTCTAGTAAAGAGCACAGGGTTACTGGCAACCCCTGCACAAACTGTCCCACAGCTCCAGCTGTTCTGATGGTGGCCCAGCCCCCACCAGGCATAGCAATACTTGTTAGTGCCGACAATTGAATATTTCCATGCACAAACCATCTTCAATTAGCTCTGTCTTCATCTGAGTAGACGTGTAAAGCTTCTTTTCCAGAAGCAAAGACTCCATCTCAGAGTGACACTGGCAGGTATGTTAGTGAAAATAAATATCACACAGAACCCTGACATCAGTGCTCCAAGGCACAAATCGACCGCTTACCCCGCTCTCAATTGTCTTCCTCCCAACAGTCCAGGGATGAAGAACTGGAGGGGATAACTGAACACAAGGCCCACCTTGCATGGGAATGTACGTATTATGCTGACTCACAAGAATTTCAAAAGAGACCACGGAACCATAGAACTCAGATCTGACAGTCGACTGACATCAGACAGAACTAAACCTTACATGTGCTTTCTGCGTAAACGTCTACCATATTGAATCACACACGCTGTCCCATGCAATGTGCTTAGCACAATCTAAGAGATGTTAGCACAATCTCTATGCTCCTATGCCATAAACGATTATTCAGTTGAGATGAACTCATCATTGAAAAAGGTTTCTCCTACGCTGAAATCAGTTTCCTTATTAGAGAGCTGCTCCTCAGACATCTGGACAGGGAGGCTACTGCAACTCTGGATCCCAAATCTCTATCATTGGGGTCACTCCACAGCAGTGAGATGCTATGGCCCGGGTGATGGTTATGCTCTACATCCAGCACTTCCCTTTTTACTTCAAGACAAGTCAGAGAGTGTTGTCAGTCTGCACCCTCTGCAGGTGTCTGAGGATGTGGCTGGGGGCAAGGAGAACAAATTAAAAATAAAATAATTCACCTGTTTACAGCCCAGCAAATCAGTTACAGCATCCCCAGAGAAGGGTACCCCAAGAGGCTAGAACCAGAGACTGCAGTAGGTAGAGAGTTACGACTGGATGAGGTGTCGAGGGTTAGGGTCAGAGTTAGGAAACTCCAGAAGAATGAGACCTTGACTCTTTGCATCTGTGCTACGGGGATTTGCGTTCAAGTACACATGGCAGAATTTCCTTACTTTGCTGCAACTGACTTTCAAATGAAAGTTTAGGGTGTTCTCTGAAAAGAAGTCTGACTATCCACCGAGGCTCAGATCTGCTCTCCCTTCCACCGTGCCCTGTGCCTGCAGGAGCTGAGGGAGGCCAGCCCGCTGGGCCTAGGTATGTAGGAGCATTTCCCCTCCTCTGGAAGAGGATGGAGGGCAGGAGAAGCAGCACCCGGTCCACAGCCATGCATGAGAAAACTGAGGCGACAAAGCTGCCCCACAGGGAGCAACGCTCTGAGGAGGAGGAGCGTGATCAGGAAGGCTATCGTGTACGGTATGGATGTTCAGATGGCAGCAAGTGATCACAGTGTGGGACAGGCAGGCTCGCTGACAGGGCCAGGGCCGGGCTGCAGGTGCAAGACCTTTAGGCAGAGAGCAAGGCAGACTCACTGAAGGCTCGAGCAATCTTCCACGGTTTTCCTCTAGCGAGTGTTGAGGTCCCCTTCCATCCAGAGCACCCCAGAGCAGGGAACCTGACGAGGATAGTGCTAGTGAACCAGAGACTTCTACATTCCTTTAGCTCCAAGAAAGCACACGTCATGTCAGTGCTCTTCAGTCACCCTGCACCCAGATGAAATGTCATGAGAATTTACTACTAAAACTTAATGACTTAAGTCTGTTTGGGGCATCTTAACAAAACATCAGACGGAAACACAGACACAACCAGGCCCCATCCCTACTCACACACACACACACACACACACGTACACAAGTCCACACACACATCCTACAACCATCCGCTGACAGGATCATGCTTCCATCGGTGAGTGGGTCCTTGAAAAGCTGATCTCTTTCTTCCTTAAGAGACCTGAGCTTCAGACATAAAGAGGAACCAACGGAGGTGGAAGCACATTTCCCATCAGAAACTTGGCGATGTATTCCCGCTTCGGTCTGTACACACCACACTAATGACGCCACATCACTCTGGGGTGACTGGGGCACGTTCTTCAGTGGGGATGATGTTGAAGGCTGCGGGCCCCATCTCCTGGGCTACTCTACCCAAGCGAATCGGGGCTGCTGATTCTCGCAACAGGATTACTGGTCACTGAGCTCTGTCTGGGCCTCACTTTTAATTCCTAGCCTTTTATGCTTTCTGGTCTAATCCTTCCCCCACAAAAATACATTAGGAAAAAAAAAGATAAAAGCAAATCTGTCACTTGGTATTTTTTTTAACCTTTGCACCGTTCTCCGAAACCCACTGATTGAGAAACAACCTGTGCTATGAAATATATCAATTGAAAAATAAAAACAAAGCACTTATTTTCCTTTATCCTACATGGGAACTACACCTAACATCTGTCTAAAACCTGGACGTCCTACACCATTTAGGGGTTGCAGAGCAGGTGGACACAACGAGGAGGCTATAAGAATATAATTGTCATTAATTGTGTTTTCATTGAATAGTGCATAGTCAATTTCATACAAATGGCACCACCAGCCATCGTTGAGAACAAAAAATATTGTTAACAGCTAACAAGTAATTCATTTTAGACCCAGTTAAATATGGAAATATATGGAAATATAGATTCACTATTAGGACTATCAATAAAGGTATCATGGAAACAAAAAGATTAAGAGTTCCACCAAAGAAGATTTAAGCATAACACTGTGCTACTGGGAAAGAGATGAGAAGGTGCCCCAATTCTGAAGGAGACACCGACCGGCTGAGAAGGCAACCAACTCTAAGGGTAGAAGCCTACATTCTGAGGCTCCGTGGGTAAGGAGGTTGGGAATGATTAGTTTGGGTTTAAAATTTAGTCTAACCATAAAGCAATGAGTTAATCTTTTGGTAGGCAAATGAGAAACAGGTTTTGAAAACAACCCCCACGGAAGTTTCCAGAACAGTTTTTGAGAATGGCTGCAGCCCTGGAACAAGTATTTTTGTTACAAGGAGTCTACTTTGAAGCATCCCTCTTTTCTGGATGAACTTGATTATTCCAGCCACACAGCATACATGGGTAAAACATCTAGTACATAAAAATACTAATTAAGTGCAATGTGGAATAAAGTAGTCCCAAGCGCTGGGGAAAGAGCTTGGTCAGGGAGCATGCTTTTAAAGGAGGTGAGTTCAGGTCAAACCTGATTTGCTCTTGCAGACGCTATATAGTCATTCTAGAACTAAAAATGCTAAGCTAAATGAAAGTTTTCAGTTTGTGTCTGGGACATATTTTTTTTGAAAAAGATCAAGACGGACGACAGTCACCAGATAATATGATTAACAGACCCAGGTAGACTCTAAAGGAAAAAATGACAAAGGGCGACGGTGTGGACGAGGGAAGGTCTCTTCCTGCTGGGGCTGCAGAAAGGACTAAACCATCTGGAGACAGCTTTGCAGGACAGCCTGGCAAGCTGGTGGATCAGGTTACTTCGTGACAGCAACTGGGTTCATTCTCTTACCATGAAAGGCATATTTCATCTTTCAATCGGAAAAAAAAGTTACAGCAAGTATTATACAAGCAAAACCAAACAAAGAACACTGGAAAACGGAGAAGGAAAAATCCACCACAGCAGCTGCCACCATGCCAGCACCTGCGGTTTTCTCTCACCCTTTCAAGATTCTTCCAGGAAGGGATTCAGAGTATTTTTTTTTTTTTTTTTTAAAGATTTAATTTTTTCCTTTTTCTCCCCAAAGCCCCCCGGTACATAGTTGTGTATTGTTCGTTGTGGGTTCTTCTAGTTGTGGCATGTGGGACGCTGCCTCAGCGTGGTCTGATGAGCAGTGCCATGTCCGTGCCCAGGATTCGAACTGACGAAACACTGGGCCGCCTGCAGCGGAGCGCACGAACTTAACCACTCGGCCACAGGGCCAGCCCCTCAGAGTATTTTTCACTAAGGCTGAGCCCTGCCTGGGGAGCCTTCGGACTCTTCTGTGCCAGAGGTCAGGGTGGCCACTGTACTTTTTGGATACCGGCTTTGGGAGGGGAGCAGAGAGGAAATCAAAATGAGTATCTGTTGTTAAGCATATCCAGTGTTTCCCAGTATATATTCTGAAGAAACCTAAAAAGCCTGTTCCCCGTAGGTTCTTACCACCAAGATGATTAATGACAGGCATTCAGCACATCCTGCTAGGTCAGGTAGGCATCAGCTGACCCTACTGCCACCAGCCTGCCTACCCAACCCCCCCCCCCAAGATTATTGCTCCA
Organism: Equus przewalskii; assembly: GCF_037783145.1. Classification (NCBI taxonomy): domain Eukaryota; kingdom Metazoa; phylum Chordata; class Mammalia; order Perissodactyla; family Equidae; genus Equus; species Equus przewalskii. The sequence continues at coordinate 32,291,635 of NC_091855.1, forward strand.
GAAAACATGTATGTGGTGAGGGGAGGAGGGGTGGGGAGCAGGAGAGCTAAGGAAAAAACATATACTCCAGAAATCTGGGCTGTGGCTTGAATTGTGACAGAGAGAACATGCTGAGAGGCCTAACCCCAATCCCCAACCCCTACAACTCGGTATTTATTTCTCATTCTGTTTCTCCCAGGTAAGGAAAAGAACTTTGTTTTTTAAAAGTTCTTGCTTTTTTTAAAAAAATGCTTTTCACAGAGGCAATCTCACCCAAAATTGAACCCATGTAGTCAACACCGTGTTCCCTGAGAGTTACTTTGCATGCAGTCTGTGGTACTGTGCATGCAGACTGATGGTGATGGCAAAAGTGGAATGAATGAACCTGGATTCTGGCACATCCTGCTTCTGAGCAATGCTCCTCTGAGAGCACCTACCTGTTGCCTCCAAAGCACTTTTAGAATTTGTCATCTGGTGCTGTAATAACCAGGTGAGGGTTCATGGGGAGCCAGCAGCAGAAGGACGGCTGGCCATGCCTGAATGCACAGAGGCAAGTAGTAGATGGAGATGCTAACTGCAACTCCGCCATGAAGCCTCCTCTGAAAACCTCCATCCACCACGGTCTCTCCCTTCCCAGATACCCAGAGCTCTTCTTCCCATGACCTGTAATCTGCTGCAGGTTACCTTCTAATTGTTTGTGCATACACAGGGTTGTCCCAAAGAGCTGACCTCCCTGTCAGTAGGGAGACTGTCAACCCTCTGTATAGTCCCCATGGGAAGTTAGTGAGCATTCACCTTCTGCAACAATACCTCACTTCTAACAAGCCTGCCATATTTACATCCTGGGAAGAAGAAAACATTCTTTCTGCCCTTGAATTCTTAGTTTGGGAAGAATGCTTGGAAGAAGTAGAAGTGGTGCTAAGAGCCACAGGTGGCCACCCTTCTGACAGAGTGAGCCACAACTTCAGACTAGAATGAACAGGAACAGAAGAACCTCTTTTTCCTTGTTGAACTGCAACAGAAGGTCGGCAGATCACAAAGATGGTGACCCTCCTAGGTTGCCAAGATCTGATCAAGAGCTTGCCTCAATCAAGGGTCTTCTGTCCTCAGAAGACCTCAGAACTGGACTTTTAAGGATGCTCCATTCATTCCTAGGTAACTCTGATCAGTTTCTAGGTTCTGCTACTTCTAGAACCTTCCATTCGACTCAACCACAGAGGCTTCCTTGGGGTTAAGTTAGCTCAGGCTTGACATTTCCATACTCTGTGGTCTAGCCTATAACACCGACTTCAAAGGCAAAAGAAACATTGGTCCTATCAGTCTCCAGAAGGGATTAGGGTTGTACACAAACCAACAGGACATACTCCTGAGGACATACTTCTATAGCGTCTAAAATAGCCATACTATTATCAAGGTGCTAAGACGTTATTTGGGTAGAGTCTGAGATCCATAACAAATAGAAGAACAGCATGGTTAAAATCACTGGTGGCAAGAGGCTGTAGTCTCTACCACTTCCCACTAAAAGAAACCAGGGCTTCTTGGAGAAAAGGCTGCCTCCTGGTCTGGAGCAGGAAATATACACGATGAGCCCAATATCACCTTGTGAAACCAGGAAATGAGGATACTAACAAAGTCTATTGGATTCCTGTCAAAAGGACTCAAGAACCTACTTGAAGGCTCTCCCACTGGCTAAAGATGGGAGAATCAGAGCTCCCACAACTGCATTAAATTGATAAACACATCACGTATACTTAAACCAACAGTTTATGATGGTACTTAAAAAAATACTGAAACTCACTGGTCACCTTTGGGAAGCGCTAGGGAACTCATCCATTGAAAATTGATAAAAGAAAGAAGAAAGCGGTTGCTCTGCCTTTCCTATATGAGGTATACCTGAAGTAGCTAGGTGACTGAGGAGATGTTTCTCTTTATTCAAGATAATATGTGAAAAAAGAATGATAAAATTGTACCCCCATTTTGCAGCCCCTAATGAATTAGTCTAAGCAGTAATCATCAATAACTGCTAATATCACAAAAAGAAACATCCAGATATAATGAATCACATGACGGAGGAGGGACGACACCCTACTTACAAGTAATCGCACCTGAAAAACCAGCGTTCAGACTGTATCTCCTCAAGCCTCCAGTGCAGTGGTTCTCAACCAAGGAGTGACTGTGGCCACCCAGGGACACTTGGTAATGTCTGGAGACATTTTTTTTTTAAGATTTTATTTTTCCTTTTTCTCCCAAAGCCCCCCAGTACATAGTTGTGTATTTTTAGTTGTAGGTCCTTCTAGTTGTGGTATGTGGGACACCGCCTCAGCATGGCTTGATGAGCGGTGCCATGTCCGCGCCCAAGACTCAAACTGGCAAAACCCTGGGCCACCGAAGCACAGTGCTTGAACTTAACCACTCGGCCATGGGGCTGGTCCCTGGAGACATTTTTGATGGTGGTGACTGGTATACATGTGCGCATGTGTACATCTAGAGGGTAGAGATCAGGGATGCTGTTAAACATCCTACAATGCACAGGACAGCCGCCCAGCACAGAAATATCTGGCCCCAAACATCAAGGACCCAGGTTGAAAAACTGCTCTAGATCTAGCTACCAATTTATAGAAAATTTAGGGGACGGAAGAACATGTTAAATGACAACACAAGATGAATCAGCAAAATCCAGACTGTGGGAAACTCCACAGAACAAACAACGCAGTTTCTTCAATAGCAGCAGCAGCAGCAAGAAAAGAAGATAGAGGTAGACAGATAATTATGGAAGGGAGCCTATAGATTAAAAGAGACTTAAGGGTTATATCAATTGATTTCCACGTATGAACCTTATTTGGTTCTTGATTTGAAAAACAAATGGTTAAAAAAAACTATAAGGGGCTGGCCTAGGGGCATAGTGGTTAAGTTCATGCACTCTGCTTCCACAGCCCGGGGTTCACAGGCTTGGACTGAGCACGGAGCTACGCACTGCTCACCAAGGCATGCTGTGGCGGCATCCCACATACAAAACAGAGGAAGACTGGCACAGATGTTAGCTTAGCAACAATCTTCCTCAAGCAAAAAGAGGAAGATTGGCAACAGGTGTTAGCTCAGGGCTGATCTTCCTCACCAAAACCGCCCTCCCCCGCAAAACAAAAACAAAACTATAAGCAATTGGGGAAAAGTGAACACCGGTGAATGACTAAGGAATTATTATTAAAACTTTTAAGGTGTGTTATTGATATTGTGGCTGTGCTTTTTTAAAAAAGACTTTCTAGATTTTGGACATACATATTGAAATATATACAGAAGAAATTATATGCTATCTGGGGATTTGCTCTAAAATCCTCATTACTTGAGGCTGGACCGTGGTAGGAAATTAGAGAAGTACAGATGAAACAAACCTGGCCAGAAGTTGATGATTATTGGGAGAAAGATTGTTCTATTTTTTTTTGCAGTATACTGTAATGTTCTATAATAAAAAGTTTTAATAGTTAGGGAAAAAATGGTGGCAAAATATATCAGACTAACCGCACCAGATGCAGAATATGCTCTTTATCAACAAAACAGGGTGCAGCACATGGAGCTCCAGGTGATGCTGAGTTCCGAGAAGGCCACAGGGGAAGAAGTTTTATTTCCCTCTTGAACACAAGTTAAATTTGATCTTCCGCTGGAAGGAGTGTTAAACAGTGGTTATACCCGATGCTTAAACAGCATGATGAAGCCCAGCAGGCCCAATTTAGTTTGTCTTATGGTGCATGCCTGGCTGAGGGCGGGGGAGTGTGTGCCGGGAGGGGAGGGGGTCAGCACCCTTCTGACCCCTAAAGGCAATTAACTTATACTTCCAAGCAGGGGGTGCCATTATCTTTAACTCAGCAGGCATAACTGTACATAATTAGAGATCATAATTACGGTTCTCTTTTTAAAACGTGACCACAGTATCCAAATTGACCTCTTGTGGCAGTGTTGCCTACATGCTGGGAAGTACATAAAAGTCGGGGACAGGCCCCGCCCACCGGCGTCACAGTGATGGGCAGCCAGAGTCCCGGCGCAGTTTCTGAGGTCGGGCGTCCGCGCTTAATCCCTGTGGAACTTCGATCTGTTTGGGGTTTACTAATTATCACTTTTCACTGAGAAACATTTTACTTCTTTAAAGAGACACAGACTAGTCAGAGCTTTACACGGTCTATTTGACCATGGCAAAAAGGCAAAAGCAACCGCTCACATGAACACGCCGGTAATGATGGGCATCTACTGTCTAATTATCCACGTAACGACGAAGTTGAAGAGATCGATTCCTGATCATCTGCCCACTTCCGTGTTTTGTAACGTTGCTAAAGAGACTCTATTTCAGTTTAAAAATTCTGATTTATTATTTTATTACACCTTATAATCGGCCCCACCTAGCCATATTTCCAGCTTATACAGCCCAAGTCATTAGACAGAACAAACTGTTTTGTGGGGAAATAAAACCTAACTGGATTTTCACACAGCCAGATTGCTTTCAGTTCTAAGCAGAGAATAATACAATGTTTAAGCTAGAAAGAGACCTCTGGAAATCATCTTACATATGAAATGCCCGAGGTGGGTCCAGATAGAGGGGAAGCAAACGAGATGGCAGAAAACCATGAGCAGGGGAACTCACAGAAACATTTCCTGACCATCTTGTGGTTAGTGTCTCATTTGGTAGCCATGTTAATTCCAGTTCCTGCTTCCGACCGGAAGCCCAAGCAGCTAATCCATGTCTCTCATATCCCTTTACGTAGGAGCGTCTTCATCTTCATTCTTCACCAGTAGCCATTAAATAGCCCTGACAAATAGCCAACTTCTTTCCAACAGTATTTTAAATCCTCAGCCAGTGCTTGAAAAATTGGAAAGAGAGATGTTGTAACACCAGCTAATCTCTTCCTGGCTGAAAAAAAATGACTGAAAATTCCAAAGTTTGATACAAGTAGTTTCAAATGGATCAGACAACGTCAAGTCACAATATTTACACGGCGGAGCCACCATTCCCACTGGGAGGCATGAGCTTGGCATAAATGGCCCTGAGAAATATAGTTTTTTACCACTATACGTTTCTTGAATAGAACAGTCTGGGAGTGAATGATGGTTCTCCATACTTGTAAAAGCTCCTCTATTCAGAAAAGAAAAACTTAACTACTATTCAGTGGGGTCCAAAACCAGAGTTTAAATAAAAGAATAATTGCCTTCCTGCTTTTAGAGGCATGTCACTACTAAGAAATACTACTTTACTACTATTTTCTTTTGGTTCAGTAAAAGAAGTCAAGGGAAGGAGTCTAAATACATCACAACAAAGGTATTTAATTGAGACCAGCTCATTTGCATCTAAATGTAAAGTCACCGCATGATACCCAATGCGAATGCATTGATGAAGTTCATTCTACCATTGTGGTGAAGAAGGGGGAATGATTCAGTGGTAAATTCTTCAAGTTTACATTATTTATCAGAACATTTCACGTAGTTACTTGGCCCAGAAACTCCAATTCCATGCTTCACAAGGATTTTGCAAAATACATGCCCATATGTCACAGATCCAGAACTGTGGCTTGACACAGCACCTAGCACACTGTTGTCACTCAAACATCCTATTAAAAGAAAAGGCTTGGTTCCCTAGAGTTTGACTTTACTGGTCAGTAAATCAGCATCCACCATATTTACCCCTAAGTGCTATTTGCTGCATTAATTTACACGAAGAAGCCACAAATTAAATACCATCATTTCCTATTTCAATTACTCTTTGGTTCTGGAGAGCACACTTCATTTAGCTGTTTGTTGGCCATGGCACATGGGCAGCCTCAGCACCTGGTGACCGAAAGGGTTAAAAACAGGGGCGCTGTTAGGACAGCCCCTTCCTGTGGTGGTTCATCCGACGGAGCATGTTTCAAAGTAAAACATTCCTTCCACATCATAAAACCCTGGCATCCGCTGAGTGGCGAATCCTGCTCACTCCGTTTTGCCTCATTTTATTCTCAAAAGAAACTATAGTTTGTACTACAAAACACAATTAATTTTTACATTTCTTCACACTCTCTAGCTGCCTATTTTCTCCATCTGAGCACTTTGCAAAAAACCCAAAACTCAAACAGAATAGCTAATGAATCCAAAGCAGATTTAATTTTATTGATTCCATTTCACACAAAATTGTTAATTTATCCGATTCTTTTCTTTATTTCATTGTCTTTCATCTGGAATACACGATGTCCCACCAAGCCAGCTGATGACATTCTCCACGTTTCTCTCTCTGCAGCTTTCAGTGTTGGAAGGAGGAGAGCCCAAACCCGAAGCAATTTTGGAGATTAAGCTTCCCAAATAAATTCATTTTTATCACAATCTTCATGTTTCAAAGTGGCCAAGTCATCTTGGTCATGTTTATTAACTACAGGTAATAGGAAAGATCCTAATCAGAGCTTCAGCGTATGCAACTACACAAAGCAATTCTCTCTCTGTGAGTGTGGACAGACTGTTCTCAACTCCAACCTCCAAATCTCATTAGCGTCCTGGGACCTGATCAGCAGCACCCCAGCTTCTTGACGACCACCCAAACAAAAGCGGTTTGTGAGGAAGGAAAGAGCTGCCCACACTGAAGACGGAGCAGGAAACCATCCAGAAGGAGGGGCAGGTGTAGGCAGTCAGTCCACGGGAAGACTTCTGTAGAACCTGCAGAAAATGCATTCAAATGCTTGGATTTTGTGCATGTTTCTGGAGAGTACCCATGGCTTTTATCCAGCTCTCTTAGGAGTGGATTATACGGAAAAGGGTAAGAATCACTGGCTTTACACTCACTCATCAGAGATTGACACTCATCCCAGAGCGCATCATTAGAACAGGACTAAATGTGCTCTCCTTGGTGAGAGGAAGCATTATGATTCTTTGATCTGGAATGATCTTGAAATCTTGGCGATGCTAAGAAAGTTGCATCCTAGTAAGAACTGAATGCTTGTGCCTCCCTCAAGATTCACACGTTGAAGCCCTAACTCCCATTGGGATGGTGGTATTTGGAAATAGCGCTGCTGGGAGGGAATTAGCGTCAGATTAGGGCATGAGGGGAAGGCCCTCGTGATGGGATTAGTAGCCTTATAAGAATAGGAAGAGGGACATCCCGCTCACTTGCTCTCTCTGTGCACGCAGAGGAAAGGCCATGAGAGGACACAGGGAGAAGGTGGCCATCTGCACGCCAGGAAGCAAGCTCTCAAGAGAAACCAAACCCTACTGGACCTTGATCTTGGACTTCCCAGCCTCCAGACTGAGAAAATATATTTCAGCTTAAGCTATGCAGTCTGTGGTATTTTGTTATGGCAGCCAGAGCAGACTAAGACACATTCCTTGGGGGGTGTTGTATTATTAGAATTCAACAATTCACAAAGATTGTGTGAGGTGTACACTATAGACTGCTCAGCCCCTATTCCATTCGCCTTCTAGCTGGAGAGGCTGGGAAGCTAAAAAAAAAAAAAAAAAAAAAAGAAAAGAAAAATCTTCATTTTCCAGACTCCCTTGCAGCTAGGGCTCTGGGTGTGAATTCAGCTCTGCCAATTAGATGCAGTCAGGAGGACTGGAGGTCCAGGGGAGGAGAGGTCCCCTTTGGCTGTCTGAGTGCACATGTGGCTGCAGAGACGCTGAGTCTTCCCGCAACAGCGGTTCAGGGTCCATTCTCCAGCACCCTCCCTGGGTGTTGAGCAGCAGTTGCAGGAGTGGCGACATCTCTGGGTCACAGATATGAGGCGTGTTGCTGGCTTCATAGCTTCAGTGATGGTGGCCTCCCTGGTGGTTGGTTCTATAGGATTCTGGAAATCTAAGGGCCAGCCTGGACTCCCCTCCTTTGGCTCTTCCAACAATTTTGTAAACACTTAATTCCCTGTATGGCCTCCCTCACTTAGAACACTTGCCATTCCCTGCTCTGTATCCCAAACCATAGAACTGGGACATCAGTGAAGAGGAGCCAGAGAGCTGTTTGCCTCCAATAGAGCAATGAGGGGATGGCTCAGTTGGTTAAATTAGGACCAGTATGAAGCATTTAAAGATACTCTACAGTTTTTATGAAGCTGGCGGGGGGGTGGGGGGAATTTCCTCACTCGTTTTTTTCTGGGAGTATAGTAACCCCTGGGCATAAGCCATTCAGCATCTTCTACATACACAGCTCCTCCTGAGGGACAAGAAAGTGTCAGAGCAGATCAATGGAACGTGACTACACACCTGGGCTCCAGCTCGCCCCCTCTTTCCACACAGTACGGCCTTGAGAGAACCTCGGTCAGCACTGAATCCTTGCTTTTCACCAAGGGCCTTTTAAGAAAAGGGTACGTGCAGAACCTCTGCATCTGTCTTACAAATCCTCTTACAAAGGCATTATTTCTCATCCTCTCTTTCATAAAAGCCCTAACTGTAGGCTACACAGAAACTGAAATATAATGATGTACACCTGAAATTTATATAATGTTATAAACTAATATTACCTCAATAAAAATAAATAAATAAAAGCCCTGACAGATGATCCTTGTTCTGAGTCAGGCCCTTCACTGGGATGTGTGCTTGTACTAGACATGAGAACCGCGTGTACCACGTTTCTCTCTTTGCCTTTGCTGCTAGGAAGCTCAGAGCTGGGTTTTGAATCAATCACTGTTGTTTTCTTAGCCCGGACCCTTGAAGTACAGCCCCTGAGAGTACCCCTCGCTCCCTTTCCTTCTCACATAGCTACTTTAGAAGAAATGCTACACTAAGGACTGCTGATGATGTTGTTTCTTGCGCTTTTATCATTTTAAGTCACCTTCCTTCTTTTTTTGGAGACAGGTGAGGTATTTAGATAAATAAAACCTTTGCTCTGGGCAAGCCACTGGTCTGAGCCTACAACTCTCCCAGCTGACCTCAATGGAGGATAAATAAGGCCGCTTCCCTTTTGTTCCGGAGGAGACAGGAAGACTGCCACCCAGAGGAAATATGATAACCGTGTTTCAAGAAAAAAATGCATGCAACACCAAAAGCTGTGGTGCAGTTGCTCAAGGGCATATCTAATAATTCATTAGGCTACTCCTTCCTCTAAATTTTATACTCGCTTTGAAAGCATCAAAGATGATGATACTATCAACGCCCGGTGTTATATGGATCTTTCCTCAACGAGCCTTCTCACCGATCCTTGAAGATTGCAAAAACTAAGTCTCCTGGGGCAACACGCAAGCAAAAAAGCAGGAAAACATTCTTGAAGAATTTAGAAAATTCCCAAAGATTAACAAACAAGTCACTGTTCGTTCTTTCTCCATTTTGATGATACATCTTCCTTTTATTATCTATCAACTCGACTCAAGCAAGTTACTTAGCTCGAATGGCTTCTGTCACTTGATCTATTAAAAGAGGGAGTTTCCTTATCTGTAAAAGGAGCTGGACTAAGTCTCTAGGATTGATTCGATCTCCTGTTTCAGCGAGCTCCATCCTACTCGTCCCATATGATGTGAGAGGACGAGGACCGGATGTGGAAGACTACCGCAGCCCAGGCCCCGGGCCTTTTCTACCCTGCGGCTGGCACCGCTGGCTGCGCTTTCCAGGCTGGACAGAAAGGGCGGCCGTGCGGGGCCCTCTTGTTTGGTTAATCTCTTCACATCTATTTGCTCTGCTGCCCCGACAACTCAACAGCCAACAAAGACATGGGCTTCGTGCCGCTGGCTCCAAATTGGGAACCTGCCTGTTTTGTTTGCTTTGGGGCACAAGGAGGGAGCAAACAGCAGCTTTTGTACGTCAAGCTGGTGATATTCTTCACTCAATTACGGCTGTGAAAAGATGGAGCGATGCAAAGGCCCCTTTCCAGCGCAGGCACTTCACGCTGACCCACCTCGCCGCAGTTCCCATTCACTGAATTCACCCCTGGAGGTGGTTCAACTTTGCTGGGAACTGACCATATTTTCTGTATTTTGTCAAGTATTTTTCTTCCCTCAGCCCAGTGGGGACCAAGTAACGTGACGCCTTCTATCTAAGCAGAGAATTTTCTTAAAAGAAAAAACACAGGCTACAACTAGCTCCGTGGGAGGAACACAATTCCATTTTCTGATCCGTATCAGAGGGCCAGACACTGCTTCTGACTGTAAAACTGTTTATCGGGTAAGGTGAGGCAAGCCAAGCCCTTTAAAAAAGCCAGAGAATTCAAAACATTTACCTTTAGATGGTTAACAAAAATGGGAGAAAGTACATGAGGCACGGGTGGTGTATTCTACGGGAAATTATTTTGCAAGGTGTCAAAACCAGATAAAAACAGGATTGGTTGGTTAATTATGTAATTAAACTGCAGTCAGCAATAGGCAGGGCCTTCTGTCTTTCAAATCCAAACTAGTTATTCAAGCTTTTATCGGGTACAGTTTAGAGATTCTATTTGGGGAAGGCGCCCAATTTTTCTTGTCTGGATCAGAGTTAAAAAAAAAAAAGCGCTGCTTTGCAAATCTGGCTTTCTAGTCTCAACGAGAGAACAATCGCAACCCTCTCCTCCTTTTTCAAATACCTGTTTGCTTCATTTCTTCAGAGTTAGGAGAATAAATAGAGTTTTTTTTCTTTTGGAAGAAAGGCAAAGTAATATCCCAGCAAGATATCTGACTTCTTTACAGAGATACATACTGTTTCATGCTTGGTTTTGATTTTCAAAAGCAGAACAATTTTCACAACATTATATAAAAGGCTTCCACTATTTAAAGTGTCGTTTCTAAATTAATTTTATACCCTTGAGGCGGAATGCATCTGACCACGCTGAATTTTATCTATTTAATAAGGTGAGAAACGGTCTTGGATGAGAACTTAGTGAAAGTGACAGTAAAAACTTTCAGTCTGGAACGAGAAATTAAAGTCAGTTGTTTCTGGAAGCTTGGTTTTGTTTTTTCCATAGGGCATGCCCCCAGTTGTTTATCCCTGTCTGCCCAAATGCAGAAGGAAAGTGGCTTCTCTGTGCAATTTCTGTTGAATGGCAGTCAAGAGAATTTGCTGGACCAAGAGGCCCATGGTGACATTCGATACATGTGTCTGATGGTGGTGGCGAGACAGCTGAAAAATTTGATGACTTGCGGTCTTAAAATTTTAACAGCTGGGCAGATGCTGATGGAATAATAAAATGGCTCCCTGTATCTAAAACTCTTCATTTCACCTTGAAGATAGACCAGGATCTTCTTAAGAAAATAACCTTATGGACTGGCTGAGAGTCCCTGTGGAGGCATGCCTCTCTCTTCCAATTGAAAGTCAGAAGTGGGACATTTTTGCCAACGAGCAAAGGGGTTACATGACCAGCCCAAATACCTTCCTGGGGCAGGCCACTGGAAGCAAGTCTGGCTCAGATCACCAGAGGCACCTGGGCTGACACACTCTGTTATATGGAAGTTGGTTAATGGGCATGTACAGAGGACTTAGTGTGGACACACACAAGCAGAGTTTGTAAGGAGGCGGGTGTGGCAGGGGAGGGAGGAATAACACAAGTTACAAAAGGCATTCTGCTCTGATTGCGTGTATACTTTCTTTCATCCCTGTTGGATAAAAAACAAAAACAAAGAAGTCCTTGAAAACACCAAATTTTACTCAAGACACTCAATTTTTACTCAGAATAATCTAGAAAGGATAGATCAAGCTGGAAAAGGTCTTGGCAGATAGGGAGTTTCTAACGCAATCGTATTACAAATGTGTTTCGAACGCCTCTAGGCCACCACCCACACTGCTAACCTGGGAGCTCATCAACTGGTGGCAGAACCTCTGGAACCACCTACAAACAGGTCCCCCTGCTCACCTGCTGTCCACATGGGACTCCTTTCCTTCTAAGCTTCTGGCAACTCTTCTCCACCCTCCAGGCCCTGGTCCAACCTTCCTGTCTGGCGTTCAAAGCCAAATGGCTAGCCACTCTCCCCAGATCAATCTCGTCCCTCCAGCCAGCTTCTCATGTACCTGGGCCAGCCTTGGCTCTTCTCGTGAGCTTTTAAATTTATGTTGCTACCATCCTGGAATCCCTTTCTCATCTTTTCTTCCTAAGGAAACTGTACCCACGCCTTAATGAAAATCCAACTTCCGCACATGGTTTCCTGTTGTGTGGAATTGTCATCAGAACCTTCTACGACCATGTGATTTTCAATCATCATGACTCTACGAGGCCAGATGCTTCTTGAGCGCAAGGAGCATTGAATTAGCATCTTACTGTTCTTTGTAGCCACCCTTCCCTTCCCTGAACTGGACCTGTACTGTGCTGATTTTACGAGAGCACCTTAATTTATCTTTCATGAAGCTCCTGAGCAAATGGGATGTATAAATCCTGAAAACTGCTCCAAGCAGGAGCAGGTGTCCTAGGAAAAGGACGAGAGAGTGAGATCTCAAAATGCTTTTATGTGTTGTCTGTCTCCTTACCCCCAACTGCTAGTGAGAAGGATGCCTAAAAGTCTAAGTTCTGAAGCCAGACACGTCTGGGTTCTAATTCACCATTCAGTTGCTGTGTTACTTTGGGCAAGCCACTTCACCTTTCTGAGCCTCAGTTTCCTTTCCAAAGCGGATCAGGCACCCTAGTTCGTAGGGTGGTTGTTAAGAATTAGATGAAAAAAAATTATAAAATAAAAATTATATTAAAAAAAATTTTTGGTCAGTTGCTTTAGAAATATTAGCTGCCCAGTCCACCAATCAGCCCCAGGAAACGGACAAAGTCCACCTCTGCAAGCTTTGAAGTGGCCCGTGTCCCCTCCCCTGAGTAGAACCCTTCCCTGTGCTGAGCCCGCAGCATCGCTGCCGGGCCTGGCTCACCATGCCGTGGCTCCCCAAGGTGCCGATGCACTCAAGCAAAATGAACCTAACATCTGTATTCTATTTGCTAATGAGCAATCATCATTTGTACCTTTCTCCAGCCTGGGATTCAGCTGCTTGGAATACTAATGCCATCAGAAACTGGAGTCTTTTTTGAAAAGCACATACTCATTTAGCAAAACCCTGTTTAACTCATTGACATTTGGACGGTTCCTGGGATTCCTCGGCAACACATAGCTGGTTACGAAGCTCTCGATTCCCGCCTACCCCAACCCTCTTTGCTTGAATTTTGGGTGTTTGCGTGGGGATCAGGAGCCAGGTGACTTGAGGGGTCCTAGACTTGCCTTGTCAACTAACTCAATGCGTACGATTGGACAAGTCAATGCACCTTTCTTTTTTAACTTAATGTTTAATCACGTGACTAATACAAGGATGCAGTCGCATATTTAAAAAATTAGGCAATTACAAAAAAAGGTCACCTGATCCTATTGCCCTGACCTTTCTCTGAAGGTAACCTTCCCCACAAGCTTGGTGTGTATCTGTCAAGGGCTTTTTCTCTGCAGACAAGAATCTTTATCTTTCAAAACTACATAGTGTTGCTGTCTTACATAAATGCACATAGACTTATACACTGCTTTGCAACTTACTTTTTTCATTCAACAAGACGTCTTGGCCTCTATCCATCTGGGGTAAAGAGGGACGTAGCTCATGTCTTTTTATGGCTGCAGAATTTATTTCAATGTTTCCCTGGCCATGGACATTTATTTAAATGTTAATTATAATTCATTTAAATTTAAATGATAAAAGCCAAAAATTGGGTGTTTCCAATTTTTGGCTTTTATAAAGAAAGCTGCAGCAAGCACGTGTGGGACTGCTCTTCCAGAGAATATGCCTCAAAGAAACTTTCTAGGCTTTCCTTGTCTGCAAAATGAGAAGGTAGGACTGAACAGTCCATTGTGACGATCCTTTCATTCTATGTTTTGTGTCATTAGTAAGAAGGTTTTGTCCCTGCACACAATGTCTATTTCCAATCCGGGTCCCAGCTAAGACTCTCCTTATGCTTCCAAGGTCTTCCATAACTTGAGCTCATTTATCGTTATTTTCTGCTTTTCTCTAACACATCATTATTCCTGATGTAAACTTTGTAAACTTCATTCTTCTCCTAAGAAATTCCTGCCCCTCTTTAATATTTGACAGGCATCACTGAAGATGCTCAGAGCTTCTAACTGGTATGTGCGCGCACATTCATGTGAATGTCAGCACCATGGGAAAAGGCCTTGTCTGCTTGCTCACCGCCATATCCCAGTTGCTGGGAGCAGTGCACCACACATAGTGTGCTCTTATCAAGTATCTGGTGAATGCATGTCTGCTACCCTGGCCAGGAGCTAGGAGTGTAGCCTTCGGGCAGGTTGACCTAACCTCTCTGTGCCTTGGTTTCCTCAACTGGAAAATGCGATAATAGCACCTCCCTCCCTTACAGGGTTGCTGTGCAGATCAAACAAGTTGATACGTGAAAAGCCCTTAGATCAATGCCTGGCACGTAGACATGGTCAATTAACATTAGCTGCCATTACAGTTATCATCATAACTTGTGTACATTTGATACTTCATTTGATCAATGGGATGTTGTCCTTGGGGTGCCTGAGATTGCTGGGGTACAGTACTGAGGTATCACAAGCGAGATATGCCAGAAGCTGTGAGTAAGACATAAGTATGAGGCAGGGTCCTTGTCGCTCACAGTACTAATAACCTCCTTGCAATTTATTATCCTTTTTACTATAATAATGTACAATTCCATATTGATAATTTATGGGCAGAACTTTTTGTTTTTCTCTGTTTTATTTTGCTTTTTGCAAATAATGCTTTCTCGTTTAGTTTCAAAGTCCCTTCCTCCTCCTTTCTTATCATCACATTTTTCTTCTTCCTTTTGCACCACTGATCCCAGCAGTTCTCCCAGGAGGAGCTGAGTTCTCTGGATGCATTTGAGGCCTCCCTTGGTTCCAACTGAGATCACAGGCAGAGGCAGAGCAGCTGGAAACAGAGGCTCTGGAGCCAGCTCCAGCACTATTAGTGTGATCTTAGTCAAGATACTTATCGTCTCTGTATGTCAGTTTCCTCGTCTGTAAAACAGGCTGTGGTGAGGATTAAATGACCTGATACATATAAAGCTCGGAGGGGAGTACCCAGCACTCAATAAGTGCTGTATCATCACCATCAGAGCAAAATGATGCAACCAAAGTACCATCATCTTAAGGGCCTGCGATGTGAGCTGTTTCCAGGTAGTGCGATGGATTCTTCTGAGCTGTGTAGTCACATGTAACCCTTTCTACACTACCTACCCCACACCTTGGTGGGTCAGATGATGAGGAGGAGGGAAGCAGCCATGACGACTGTGGCAAAGACAACTGGTCTGGACCCAAATGGTACTCCTGGCTGTGGTCCCCTTGGACCCCTCTGGAGCTAACCACCCAGGCAATGAACTTCACTGGTCAAATCAGAGGAATTTCCATCAATGTGTATGTGTATGTGCACCCAAGCACATACTCTGAAAATGGGATAGACACACTGGAGACCCCACCAGAAGACTGCCCTGAGAATCATCAGAAGGAAAAGACTAGCTCCAGTTCAGATGGTTCTACTAGAAGAGGTGTTCATGCAGAGTCTAACTTGGTATAATAACAACTGAAAAATGACCAAGGGGGGGCAACCTTACCAGCAAGGAGAAACACGGAAATTAAGGACAGGGCTCTATGGAGAAAATGTTCAAACCCTGAAGCTTATGGAGTAGGGCCAGTGACTGAAAGTGAGTTCGGGGAGGCACTAAAAACATAACCTGTATCTCCGCCAACAAGCTGCAGAAGCAATAGGTGCAAACTCTGAGCCACTGCAAAAGCACGTGTACGTATCGTAAGCCCTAGGATGTCGTCAGGACCACTCAGAATTATCACTAAGAAAAAAAAAATGCAACAAGGATTTTACTCTCTGACAGTAAAGACAGTGCTAACAATATTATTTCGTTATAACTGTAATTCTATACTAGCAAAGGGTCTTATGCTAGCATTTCCTCCCTTCTCGGGGATGTGTTCTATTGCTATGACAACCAGTAACATTTTGCACACCACAGAGCACTATATCATGTATCACCATGGCAGAAAAGGAAATGCCATACTGTACTTAAAAGCCACCTTCTCTCTCTCTCTTTTAAAGTCTGTTATCACTCCCCATGCATTATTCACCACACCGTATTATATATAACCTTTGGTTACAGTTAGATTCATGATCTATGTAGTAAATGCCAGAAAGCCTTGCAAATCCCTTAACATTTTATAACAAACAAATGATAACCAAAGTGTATTATTCTGCTTTTTCTTCAACACAGTTATAAAGAACTTGCTTTTACCAACTTCCTCATTGGATCAAGGGCCTTTGTCAGACTTGTACAAATGTTTGTCTCATGCAGCAAGAACCCACTCAGCCACACTGCTGGGAAATACAGCATTCCCTTTAAGAGAATTTTCCAATAGATGAAGTATTGTCTCTTGAAGTGTCCATTTTTTTTTCCACTTTAAATATTCTAACAAAATTTAAAAATCATACCCGTGTACTTCCCTGTCTACACAATCTTTTCTTGAGGACTTAGTCGTCACCATGGAAACCCACCACTGGGCATTGCTGTAACACATGATGTTCTCCAGGGCTGATGTCACTTGTAGAGTGGCCAGCGAGGGAGGGGGAAGCTCTGGAAGGTGAGGACCTACAGGCCTGTTTTAGCATTTGCATCATATGAAGATCACACACAATCCCATAGAGTTTCAAGGTCTCTGGACTCTAATGGAAAGACATCTACCTATATTAAGATTTAGAAAAATGTAAAATCCACTCTAGTGACAGCCACAGGATAGGGGATACAGACCTCTGTGAGTGGATGGAAGAATCTGGTAACGTTTGCCTTGAATCTAAGGGAGTGGGGCAAGTGTAACTTGCCTCTTTAAGTTGTGGCCTCATTTATAAAGTGACTATAAAAAGGGGCTCAGCCCAGCAGTCAGGGGCACAGATATTCAACCGAGCGCAGGCCAATACCCACTGGTCATTAAGAAATCCCAGCAAGCCGAGAAAGAAGCCCCTCCTCCATCCCCCAGAAATTCACTTACGAAGGCAATGCCCAAAATTATTTGAGATGACCTCAAAGAACAATTAATTGTTCTTTAGTGAAGTAAGCATCTTTTTTTTCCTTCCTTCCTCCCTCCCTCCCTCCCTCCCTCCAAGTTCCTTCTTTTAGAAAATGTAGGCACTTGTTTATTTTTATAACTTGTTATTTGGGAGCAAAAGTTTTGTTGAGAATGTTCGAGCGATAGAATGTACCCTTAATGTTTCTATAGGATAAGAAACCATTTGGGCTCAAATTTTTAAAATGTGAACTGAAGAGCGAGATTTGGTCTGACACTTTAGTAATTTGAATGATCATAATGGTTCCGAGCCAGGCCCACACTCTGAATTTAACCTTTGACCACTGTGTACTACATTTCTGCATGAGGAGAGAGAATGCAAGACTGAGACTGGAAAGGAACCTGGTGAGGCTGTGGTGTGTGGTCCTGACGCCCTGCCTCCGGTGGGAAGAGGGGGGCAGGGGCAGAGTACAGACCATCTACTGTGGTGCCTTGGGCAGACCCCCACTGCCTTCCATTTACTGGTGCCCAGTACAAAGGCCGTCATGAAAACGATGGGCAGGTTCTCTTGGGAGATGCCCAGGTGCAGGTAGCTGATGGCTCCCCAACAGTTTGAGTGGGGCTTGTCTGTCTATCTTTGCAAACTTCTTTAGGGTAAGGAAAATTTAGAAAGCCTAAGAATTAAATTGTGCTCCTGGGCAGCCTCCAGAAGCCTCAAATTGCTCAGACTTTCTCTCTCAAAGCTGCTAGAAGCACCTGCTAGGTCCCTTCAAGGAGCATCTGATGGGGATTTGTGCCAATCAAGGGTAGGAGGTGAATGCTGGTGAACAGAAGTTCCCAGAGATCTTTGATGTGTAGAAGGTTCTGGAAGGTGGCGGGGGGGGGGGGGCAGGGTGGGTAGAATGGGGGAGTGTCCTTCTTTCCCTTCTTGGACAATTTGAATGGGCATCTTTTAACCCAAAGAAGATTCAGAATAAAGCACAGAAATGTTTAAGAAAATCAGGTCTATAGAATTCATTTTTAAAATAAGAAATCAATGCAGATCTAGTATTTTAAATATTTGTTCAATTAAGAGAATTGGCCTATAAGAATAATGACCAGACTTGAAACATGAACGTAAAATGCAGAATTAACCAATTTAGACTTTGATTCTAAGTCGAAATCTCACTAAGGTCATATACAGTACAAGAAAACCTAAAAAGATCATAAGGTGTAACATACTTATAAGCTTAATTAGATTTATATGAATTACTTAAGTGCTGTGGGAGGCTTGTTTGTTGAGCCAGGCAATTGAGTACTTATAAATTTAGTATGTTTGATTTCCTTTACAAACGCAGTTTAAAATGTTTAAAGGAGTTTAATTAACTAAGTTTGCAAACCAGACCAAACATTAATAAAAAGCCTCCTTAAGAGTGATTGTTAAAAATTGCTAGGCTTATAAATAAAATCATGAGATCACTGAACAGCTCTTGAAAGCTAAGGAAAGGTAAGGTTCGAGATTTTGTAACTTTAACTAAAAAAAATTAATTTTAAGAGGTAACTATCAGAATAATCTTTTTTACTCAAAATGCTTTGAAACTCCACCCTGCCTATATGACATTTTTTTTTTTTTTAGCTATTTAGTCTTTAGTAGGAATTTATTGATGTACCTTCTATGTGCTGGGTACTGTGTTAGGCATGACTGGATATGTCCTAGCTCTTCCAGTCATCTGGTAGGGAAGATTAAAGCATGTTTACAAAAAGCTACTGTTTACAAAACAGGTGACTGCTGACTAATGAGGGTATAGAGTGATATGGAGTTCAGAGGACGCTATCAATGAAGGCATCATAATGGAAGCAGTATTTGAACTGGATCTAGTTTGGAATTTCATTTTAAGGTTTGTCAGAGACCCCCTACCCCCTGCTGCTCTGAGTTTGCCTTACACACGTTTGTGCTTCTATTACCCTGTGAACTAGAAACTCAGATTTTAAAAGTCTGTTAGAATTATGCATAAAGTAAGGTTAATAGGATGTGAGTGAAAGCCCATAGGGCTCTCTTAAAAAGGTTTATTTCATGAACGTTGTCACATCCTTGCTCAGAATTCTTTCTGTTTTCATCGTGAGTTTGGTTCTCCATTCCCCGCCCACCTTATAGGTGAGGTTGCCAGATAACTGACCTCTGGACAAGGATCCTACCACCAGAAATAGGAGTACGACTGACCAATTTTAGATGTAGAATGAAAACAGCTTTACTCCTAAAATTAAGTCCAAAAGGCAAGGATGCCATTCTCGTGAGAAAACAGTAAATTCTCAAATGAAAGGGAAGGGGAGGGAAATCGAGTTGTTTCTGCCTGTGAATCCACCAGGGAGACTTCCATTTACTTGCTAGAATAGTATGACTCCCGGGAAAATTTTAAATTATTCTTCATTAAGTGTTATAAATTGAATTATGCCCACTCCCCTCCCCCCACTTCATATGTTGAAGTCCTACTCAGTACCTCAGAATATGACCTTATTTAGAAATAGGGTCGTTGCGGACATAACTGGTGAAGATGAGGTCATACTAGAGTAGGGTGGGTCCCTAATCCAACAGGCAGGTGTCCTTACAAAAAAGGGAAACTTGGATGGACAGACAGAAGCACAGAGGAAACACTACGAGAAGATGGAAGTGATGCTGCCACAAGCCAAGGAACTACCAGAAGCCACGAGAGAAGCCCGGAACACAGCCTTCTCTAGCTTCTTCAGAAGGAGCATGGGCCTGCTGACACCTCAATCTCGGGTTTCCAGCCTCCAGAGGAGTGAGAGAATAAATGTCTGTTGTTCAAGCCACTTAGTTTGTGGTACTTTGTTATGGCAGCTCTAGGAAACTAACACACTTAGTACGGAGGCAGAAGAAAAAGCAACTTTGGGAACATCCCATTAAATTCTACCACAGACCAGGGGCTGGCCCCGTGGCCGAGTGGTTAAGTTCGCGCGCTCCGCTGCAGGCGGCCCAGTGTTTCGTTAGTTCGAATCCTGGGCGCGGACATGGCACTGCTCATCAGACCACGCTGAGGCAGCGTCCCACATGCCACAACTAGAAGGACCCACAACGAAGAATACACAACTATGTACCGGGGGGCTTTGGGGAGAAAAAGGAAAAAATAAAATCTGAAAAAAAAAAAAAAAAAAAAAAAAATTCTACCACAGACCAACTCATACTCAATTTTGAACTTTTTTATTAACTCCAATTAGACTCCAAGTAAAACAAAAATGATCTCAGTCAATATGCTGCTACCCCCTCAGTGCCCAGGAATGAGGATTTCAAGCTGTTTTGGGGTTTGGCTGCCTCCCATTTGTCCAAATCATGATTTTCTGTCTCAAAAAAATAGAGCGAATGTGGCTGCAATATTGACATAAACTGTAAATGGTGTTTGCCATGGATCTTCTTCCACACGACCTAGAAGCAGCTCTTTTCTCTCTTTCAATACTTCACCAACTGGGCTCCCTTCCTGGCGCCTACTCCATGTAGATAAAATGAGACTGGTCAAGTTTTTCCATCCAATCATGTCAGGTTTCTTCCTATGGATGTAACGTAACTAGTCAGTGAACTAAGAAAATGTGCCTAGGACGTCAATCATGTCTTTTTTCAAAGGCTCAAGAGCAGTGGTTCTTCTGAGCTTTCAGGAGATGATTATGGCAGACAAATACTAAGGTGACCCCCAGTGTGTCAAGACCTTGTATAACCTCCTTCCCCTTGAGTACAGACAGAATCTATCACTTGCTTATGGCAAAGGCGACAGGTAGTCTCTCCCAGGGTTCTATTATATCATATAAGACGGTTTCACAGCTGAGTGGAACGAGAGATTCTCTTGCTGGCCTTGAAGAAGTCAGCTGCCACGATTTTGAGGGCCTGTCGGGGCCCATGTGGCAGGAACTATGGGAGTCTTCTCTCTCATCTGAGAGCAGACCCCATCTGACAGCTGGCAAGTAAATGGCGACTTCCATCCTTCACTCACAAGGATCTGAACTCTGGCAATAACTGTATGAGCTCAAAGAGGACCCAAGCTCCAGAAAGGACCTCAGCCTGGTGACGGCTGTTTGCTGCCTGGTGAGATCCTGGGCAGGGGACCCAGCTAAGCAGTGCCTGGACTCTTGACCCCGGGCAACCGTGAGATAATAAATGTGTGCTGGTTTAAGTTAACAGATTGTGGCAAACTGTTACATGACAGAGAAAACTGATAGTGATGATATCTCCTTTGAGGGTCCGACGAAAAAGAAGGAATCTCCAATTAGAAAAACTCAGCAAGGCACATGATTTGAATATAATTTCAGGGATTTGTCAACATCCTCTAAAGCTCACCCATGAGCCGCCAAGATGTTCCTGGACGCGGAGTTGTGAAACTTTCTTTTTGTCTAGTCAATAACATTTACTGCAAAACTTGGTAATGTCTGGGAAACTAACAAGGTCACAGTATGTAAGTAAGGATCACCTGTTTGCCCATTTCCACCGTTTTTAAAATGTGAATTTAAGTCATTTCTGTTTTATTCTTAATCTGTAAGATAGAGCCATTATTTTAATATTATATCATCTTCAACTTAGAGAAACAGAAAAGCATAGATTTGATGAGAAGGCAATTTCTTATTTTATTAGGAGAAAATCTTCAAGCCTGCCTCTTCTAGCTTAATTATAGGAACAACCACCAAAAAAGCATGGCTTATAGGAACCTGGAAGTGTTTAAAAAGGACACTTTCAGGAAGATAGGCTCAGGTCATTTCCCCACAAAAGAGAACTTGTTCAGAACTAATATAGTAACACCTGAAACAAATTTACTACTTTCTAATCTAAACGTCCTTTGGGGTCCAATACCGGAAAGAAAACAAACAAATTTAAAAATCTAGATTTAAGTCCTTGTTCTACTACAGGCCAGCTGTGCGCCTGGGAGGAGGTTACTTTATTTCTCTGAGCCTGGGTTTTCTCAACCATTAAATGGGCTGTTTTGAGGACAAGATGAAAAATAGTCATGAAAGAGCCTTGCACGCTGCCAGGCCTTCTAATAAACACCCAAGACAACTGCCATAGGCCTAATGAGGGGAAGGGCATTGGTTCCGCTGCCCCAAATAAGGGAAAGCAGTCCGGATCTATGGTGGGTGTTGATGATAGTCACTCTCCTGGACTGATGTCTACAGGAAAGGAGGTTAAGAGTGGTCGCCCTGTGGACTAACACAGATAAGGTGAAACTCCCCCCACGACAATACTAATCTCGTGAATCCTGACCAATAGCAAAGACAATTCAGACTTAGTCATGGACACTGTTAGACAAAAGAAGTAGACACACAAACGCAACCTCTAAAGAAACAAAGTCCCTATAGCACAAGAGTACTTACTGAGCCCTCGTGACCCTGAGCCCTGACCACGGGATCACAGTAGCTCAGCAGACAGGACTCCCTTCTATCCTGGTGTCTGTGGGATCATGTAAGTGGGAGAAAAAAGGACAACTGGGATCCATCCATCCTTGCCCAGGTTCACACTGTAACGACATCCTAGTTGCCGAAGGAAGATGGGATGTGGGAATAAATATGCTGGGTTTGGGCAGGAATGAAACACTACTGACCCCCCAACAGCAGGAAATAAACTTCCAAGGGCTTTTCTTTAGGAGGCTGGACACCAAGGGTTGTCCCTCTGTGTGACACTCACCAAGGCCAATGAGAGATGAAAGGAGGTGGGGTGACACTCAACAGAAGGAACAATGACTACAGTATAGGCATCGACTGAAGAGGACGTCAAGGGGAACTGAACTGGCCCTACTGGTGCAGATGGGAGAGATCAGCTCAGGACGGCTGAGGCCCTTGGCTTGGTGCCCTGGACATTAACTAACCAAAGCAGTTGTTGGTTTGATCTGCCTCTCACACCTAGAAGCTGTGCAGTGAGAGGATACACCACGGCTCATCAATGGCCTTCAGGAAAAGGTAAGGCAGCCAATGCCATGAATTCACTAGTTCAAGTGTCCCAGAAACCAATACAGTATCTCTGCTGTCCTAGAAAACCAAGGAGGAAGGTGTATCCCACCATGTTATCACCTGGTTTGCTAATACATCTGTGTACCCCTCCCTCTTCCCTAGACCAGGAACCCCTCCATGGCACGGATAATGCCTCTTGTATCCAACACGATGCCCGGCACAGAGCACTCACAGGTCTGCTGGATGGATGATCCCTCACCCTGCTCTGTTCCTTTTCCCATCTGCTCATCACCTACTAACTTCCTGTACGATATTGGCCAGCCTGCCTGAGATTGAATTCCAGCTCTGGTATTACTAGCTGTGTGACCTTGGGCAAGTCATTTCACCTCTGTATAGGCCCTTTTCCCTCAATGGGGTTAATAATAGTATCCACCTTACAGGGTATTTGGAATTAAATATATGTAAAGGGTTTAGAACCATGCCTGGCACAAAGTCAGCACTATTCAAGTGTTAGGTACTGTTATTATTTTTATTTTGATGACTACTCCTTTTTAATTTATTATACTTACTATTTCTCACTTGTCTCCCCAACAAGACTCCATGAGGGCAAGGATTTGTGTCTGTTTTCTTCACTGATGAATCCTAAGCACAAAGAAGTGTGCCAGGCACATGGTCAGCCCCAATAAACATTTATTAAATGAATAGATGAACTTAACTTCTTAGATCGTAGAGGCCATGTCTTTCTCTATGTTAAACTGTATAAACATCCTTATAATGTTCTGCCTTGTCTCCCAGTGTCGATGAGGGTTCCCTACTTTCTGCTGAAAATAATAGCTCCCATTTATAAAGTACTTTCACATCCATTTTCTCATTTGAGCCTCACAACAACCCATCATAAATCCCCATGGTGTCCGCTGGAGTAGCACATACCCAGGAGCTCTGCAAACTATCAGGACTTGAGGTTGATGGTAATGATGAGAACGTCCCACACCATCTCACCTGTGAAAGGCCATTTATTACTTGATGAGGAGGAGAGAGCCTGCCTAATATTTTTGCATTGATTTACCTTGGATGGTTTTATTGTTGCTGTTGTTATTCTATTGAACGAAAAAGATTACTTGTTTTTATTTTCTGTCTCACAAAATGCTGTTTTAAAGTACTATTTTTCTTTCCAATTAAAAAAAAATTGCACACGTCCACTGTAGAAAATCTGATGAAAAAAAGAGTATAAAGAAGAAAATCGAAATTACCCACAACCCCATTTGGTATTAGTACTTGCTTTTGGGAAGCATTTGCAGCAAAATATTACTGTTTTGCAGAAAGAGATGTTAGCATGACTTCTTGGCTTCATTGGCCTCATAGAATTCTGGGAGTCAAGGGCAGTCCAGGCCTAGGGGGAGGAGAAAGCTGGCCGGAGCGAAGGAGCCAGGGGCCTGAGAGGAAGCGCAGCTTAGGATGAAGATGAGTATAGTGGGTCCAGGTCCAATGATCAGGAAGAGGAAAGTGGAGATCTGATCTGATCTGATCCGCCCGGCAGA
The DNA here is from genome assembly GCF_037783145.1 of Equus przewalskii. Classification (NCBI taxonomy): domain Eukaryota; kingdom Metazoa; phylum Chordata; class Mammalia; order Perissodactyla; family Equidae; genus Equus; species Equus przewalskii. The sequence continues at coordinate 32,315,975 of NC_091855.1, forward strand.
GTGAAAAGAGTACCCTCCTCAGTGACTGGAGTTTTGTTACAGCAGGACGTGGACACCAGTCCCCAAGGACCAGTGGCTATTCAGAAGGTCCCAGCCACACGGCTGGGGTGCGGGAGACCTGGAAGGGACAAACACAGAACCCTCATCTCTGGAGACAGAGGAAGGTCAAGTAATAGCATGGCTGCCCTATGCAATACTGTTTTCTGGATCCTTCCTGCCTACCTAGGGTACCTCTGAGCTGGGGCACAGGGCAGAGTTGCCTATTCTGCAATCCACCAAGACCAGGTAGATGGGAGTAGAGGGGAACTAAGGAGTAATCGATGTCTAGGTCTGCTCAAAATCTGATTGACTTGGGGGACACCAAATTATGGCTACTGAGTTAACATTTGAAAGAGCGGAGAGGGGCCAAAATGGAACAGCTTCTAGCAGCCACTTCTGAGATCTATAAGCTCAGGGTCACAGGAACGTGTGGACTAAACCTCAAGTATCCTACGTGCCCTTAGGTTGTAATGTTTCCTAACGGCATCTGGGCCAGGTCTGGAAGACGTCATAGGAGCCACCTCATGGTAACCTTAAGACATTACTTTATTGCACTTTTCCATTTCTAGGCCTGCTTCAGGTTTCTGATCAGCTAGAGATATGGGCAGAAACCAGAAGGTTCCTATAAGCCAGACTTTGAAGGTCAGTTCTTTCAAACTGCCCCTCTGTAGGATGATATATGTGTCTGAAACTCATTTCATATTCTTCAAACACAAACTGCTCTCATGGACATAGTTCATCCTGCATATAGTATTACTGACAACCAATAGACCCCCATGTCCTTTAATCAATACAGTTACTGCCTTGGCTCTTACAGGAGACTATGAACTGTTGCTGTCTTCTATCCCTGTTTCAATCGATGTAAACCAGGGCAAGAAAAAACAGGACCCTTAATTATATAACCGGGAAGCATTATATAACAAAGGTCCTGATGCAATGTTAACTGTGTCTGAGCCAACGAGGGCTGAAAGAGTACATCTTTGCAGAAGCAACATGAGCCACCAAGAGTTGTGCAAACCATTTTTCAATATTGGTTTAACTAATCCTACTTACTCACCATCAACAAAAGTCTCTGCCCTTCTAACCTTGTTTTTCCACAGCAGTGGATGAAGCAACCCCATTTCAGGGCGATAGTTTATTAAAGTGACAGCACCCCGGCAATTACAAGACATCCATGAGGAAAGAAAACAAGGGTGTCAATTTCTCCGAGAGGCTGGTCTCCAGTGCCTGACATGGCGTTGATAATTTCATAAGGGCTGCTAAAGCCACTCATGCCATTTCAAAATGGCAGGACGCTGATCACTTGTGACAGGAAGCATTTGCACTGAGAGACTTCTGAAAGACATACAGCATTTCTTTGTGGGAGGAACCCAAGAAACAATAATAGTAACAACAAAAAACAACAACCCCCTCCTTCCCTTCGCCGTGTGCTGCCATGCGAAATGATCCCTCTTCATGTCTCCTTTATGTCTTACTGATAGAAATTACATTCGAGGGCACCCAGCACAAAGGATGCTCATGCAAGCAATGTGCCTTGTATATGACATTCCTTAGAACCTTTAGGAGAGATATTGATTTAAAGCAACCAAGATGCCGTGTATGCGTTGCTGCTGCCATAATGAATCTACCCAGCATTCCACACTCATGATTTAAAGCCAGCCTGGAAAGCTGAAATCTATTGAAACAACATTAGTTGCTCCACTTCACCCTGCAGAAGGACAGGAAAGTCAAAACAGGGCTAAAAGTGCTACTTGGTGATGTCTAAGGTCACATAATAGCTGCTGATTTTATAAATTCTACACTCAATGACACCTGGGCAGGACGGGTCAAGGAACGAAGTTGTGGGCTGGAATTTCCCATCGACTCGAGGGGGCGGGGGGTGGATTTTTTTTGCAATGACACATAGTAAAACGAAATATCCATGGGATTTTTTTAAGTCACATAAACGTATTCTTTCAAATCCCTTTCTTGAAGGTCAAGATCTTCCTCTTTTTGCCTTTTCTATTTTAAAATCCCTCTGCTTCCCCCACCCCCTGAACCCAGTAAATACAGAATAGTCTAAAGGCATAAGTTAAAATTCTGTGCCTCAAAGAAAACTTGCACACGTCAGAATCGCAGACTTTAGAGTCGCGAGAAATCTCAGAGGTCTGCATGTGAGATTTAAGATCCGAATTCAAGTCCCGACTTGGCTACTAGCAGAGTGACCTCGGACAGGTCTCGTGATGCCTCCCAGGACAGTTTATCATCTGTCAAGACGAGGAACTGAATAAATGAACTCTGAGGTCCCTCACCTGGAAACCCTGTGATTCCAGTGTAGCTTTCAGTTTTTCATAGCAATCACGTCACAATCAGCTGTGTGTCTCTGGAGGAGAATCTCTGGAGGAATCAGAAAGAAGCTGTGCCTGCTCACTCCCTTCTCCCTCACCAGATCACTGTCCTTCACGAAGATCCCAGAGACCTCAGCCTACAGGCCAGAAAAACCGACGTGCCCTGAGGATGATCAGATTCTCCCACAAAGGGCACCTGTTACTGGTTACGTAGCAGTCGGCATGCTAAGTAACTCAATGGCTATCGCTGAGGCCTGGCCCGCCTCAACCACAAGTTTGACCTAATGTACGCCAACTGGGCATCCGTGCACTGGTATGCGGGCGAGGGCATGGAGGATGCAGAGTTCTCCACGTCTCGAGAGGACCTGGCTGTTCTGGAAAAGGATTATGAAGAAGTGGATGCAGAGTATGTATACAGCGAGGGTGAGAGTGAGGAGTTCTAGGGGGTCCTGGCACCTGCAACAGCCAGTCTCTCTCCCCAGTTTTGTATTTCTCATTCCACTGTTTCCCTAACCCTGCAAATACAATTGGTTTTGCAAGTGACATGGAACAAAAATTGATGTGACTTCAACAGGCACATCTGAGCTTCCCTGACAGACTAAGGCCATGGGGTAGAACCCAGGTACCCAAGCACTACGAACTGGGTGGCTTAAGACAACAGAAATCCATCTCGTCTGATAGCTCTGGAGGCTACAGGTCCAAAACCAAGGTGTTGGCAGGGCCACGCTCCTCTGAAACCTGCAGGAGAGAATCCTTCCTTGCCTCTTCCAGCGGTAGTCGTCAGCCCTGGGCATCACTCAAGTCTCTGCCTCCATCATCTCATGGCGTTCATTCTTTCCGTGTGTGTCTGTGTCCAAATGTCCCTCTTCTTATGAGGACACCAGTCACAGTGGATTAGGGCCCAGCCTAATGACCTCATCTTAACGTGATTACATCTGCAAAGACCCTATTTCCAAATAAGATGACATTCATAGGTACTGGGGGAGGGTCAGGACTTTAACATCGCCTTTGGATGGGTGGGTGGGGGCACAATTCAACCCATACCACTAGGTGATCACATTTTGAAGACTAAACTCAAGTGCACAAATGCATGAGGGGATGACCATAAAGACTTTAGTTAAAGTGGAAGAAAAATGTAAGGGGAAAGGCCTTATGGTTCCAACCGTCATGTGGGGAGAGGATACCTATTGTCAAGGGTTGGGCAGCCGGGAGCTGGTGAGGAAAGTGGAGTTCTCTCGCTAGTCGAGCCCCGCGTGCTCTGTGCTCTGCTCCCTGCTCCCAATGCCTGTGTCTCCCTCTCTTAGTGAACCCAGGGCTGAAATCCTACTCACTCTTGAAGCTCCAGCTCCAATTTCACCAGCAGGAAGCCAAGTCGCCTGCCTCTGACCTTTGATGGCATTTCGTCTGCTCCTTGGCGACACCTGAACTATGGTCGTTTGTACCCTCTCTGCTTACCACTCCTTGAAAGCAAGGATTATTTCTTTCTTACTCAATCACTGCACCCACAGTAGGTGCTTGCAAACTTTGCTAAAGTAAACCAGCAGGAAGATAAGAGGAGAACGGAAAGAAACATCTATTGTTTTGAAAACTTCACCATGGAGAGGGACCTTTGAAACCAGGCTGTAAGAACCTCGTGACCTATTGATTCCCTCCCCAAATCTCTGTGACCTCTACCCACATGCCCTATTTCTTGGAAATCATAAGAAAGCCCAGAAGATAAAGTAACCATTTAAAGTAAAGTACGGGAGTGTGCTGTGCCTGTGCAAGGGGTTCATGCCAACACCACTTGGCACCAGAAGCTCTTGGGTTCCGTTCGTAACTGTGCCCCGGAGGTTTCCAGCAGGGCTGACACTCGAGTCCCCAGCAGGTTTTTGGGACCGCAGCATGCTTAGTTGGAAGGAGTCTTAGACATTGTGGTAGGCAGACTAATGCCTCCCCATGAAGACGTTCACATTTTAATTTCCAGAACCTGTGAATATGTTAGGTTGGTTACGTCAAATGGAGGAATTAAGGTTGCAGATGGAATTAAGGTCCTAGAGAGGGGGAATTTCTCCTGGATTATCTGGGTGAGCCCAGTGTAATCACACAGGTCCTTATAAATGAAAGAGGGAGGTCAGAGTGATTTTCATGTGAGAATCTGATGTGCTGTTGCTGGCTGTGAAGATGGAGGAAGGGGCTACAAGTAAGGAATGCAGGCAGCCTCTAGAAGCTGGAAAAGGTAAGAAAAGAAACTCTCCCTGAGAGCCTTCAGAAGGAATGCACTCTAAAATCCTTGATTTCAGCCCCAGAAGAACCATTTTGAATTTCTGACCTTTTGAACTGTAAAAAAAAAAAAAAATATTGTGATGTTTGAAGCCACTAAGTTTGTGGTTCTCTCTTGGAGCTGCCCTAGGAAACTAATACAGAGATCATTTACTCGTTCTGATGGGGAAACCGAAGCCCAGGCAGGTTAAGACATCTGTTGTCTGAGGGTACACAGCTAAGGAGCAGCAAAGCTGACACTCACGGCTGGGTACACGGCTCCAGGTTGAGCAGGCTTTCCTCTACATTGCCTTTCCTTCTTGAGTACAGTCACGAGGCCCCTGGCTCTCAGCTGAGGAGGAGCACACATCCCTAGTGATGCATCTGCAAACTGTCCTTCTGGAAAGTCTGGTCACAGTCACAGGGTGACTGGACATGGGAGCTGGAAGACACCTTTAAGAGCAGTGGTCAGCACCTCCTTTACCAGAGAGGATTCTGGTGCCTTAGAGAGCTCCAGCATCTTGCCAAGGCATCACGGGGAGGTAACAGTAAGCTAGAAGAAGGGGGTTCCTGGTAATTTGTCCTCAGTTTGCATGTGCTGATTAGAAGCTGAGCTTTCAGTTATCTTGATGGGGTGGCCTTAATGCCCCTTCCTCCCAAATGTATTCCTATATGGTAGCAATGAATGAGTGAACACCAAAAATTTAAAAATGATATCATTTATACTGGTTCAAGAAAAATGAAACACTTAGGTGTAAATCTAACAGAACAGGTATAGGCCTTGCAAGCTGAAAACTACAAAATGCTAACAAAAGAAATCAAAGAAGATCTAAATAAATGGAGAGGCATACCATGTTCATGGATTAGAAGACTCAATATAGTAAAGATGTCATTTGTCCCCAAAGAGACATACAGGTTTAATGCAATTGCTATCAAAACCCCAGCAAGATTTTTTTGTAGATATGGATAAGATTATACATATATATTATACTATAGTTTTGCAAGGTGTTACCATTGGGAGAAACTGAGTAGAGGGTATAACAGGATCTCTCTGCATTATTTATTACAGCTGCATGTGAATCTACAATTATCTCAAAGGTTTAACTGAAAAACAAAAACTGCTCTTTGCTGCATCTACTGCAAGAATAAAGATCATTCTCAGCAATGGATTGTCGACTTTTCAGAAAATGTTGACATCATTCTGAAGGGGGACACAGTTATTGAGATGGGTCCCAGAGGAAACTTGCACAGGGACTTGAATCTCATCAGTAGAGAACTCAGTCTCCTTGGAAAGAAAACAAAGAGGCTCCAGGTTGACAAATGGTAGGGAAATAGAAAGGACTGACTACCAGTTGCATTATCTGTAGTCATATACAGAACATGATGGAGAGTGTTACACTGGGCTTCCATTACAAGACGAAGTCTGTGTATGCTCACTTCCTAATCAGTTGTTACTCAGGAGAACGAGTCTCTTGTTAAAATCTGAAAATTCTTGGGCAAAAAAAAACATGTCCTGGGGCCGGCCCCGTGGCTGAGTGGTTAAGTTCGCAGGCTCTGCTGCAGGCAGCCCAGTGTTTCGTCAGTTCGAATCCTGGGCACGGACATAACACTGCTCATCAAATCATGCTGAGGCGGTGTCCCACATGCCACAACTAGAAGGACCCACAACTAAGAATATACAACTATGTACCGGGGGGGGGTTTTGGGGAGAAAAAGGGGGAAAAAAAAAATGTCCCAGGTTTGAATGAGGCCAGGCACTGCTTGTTCTGTATCTCAAGCCCAGAAAGATGAGTTAATTCTTGAAGGAAATGACAATGAACTTGCATCAAATTCAGATGCTTTGATTCAGCAAGCCATAACAGTTAAAAACAAGGAGATCAGGGGCCCGCCCCATGGCCAAGTGGTTAAGTTCACGTGCTCCACTTCGGCGGCCCAGGGTTTCGGAAGTTCAGATCCTGGGTGTGAACATGGCACCGCTCATCAAGCCATGCTGAGGTGGCATCCCACTTGCCACAACTGGAAGGACCCACAACTAAAAATATACAACTACGTACTGGGGGGCTTTGTGAGAAAAAGGAAAAATAAAATCTTTAAAAAAGAAAAAACAAGGATATTAGAAAATTTTCGGATGGTATCTACATCTCTGAAAAACGAACAGTTCAGCAGGCTGACGAAGAAGAACTCAGTTGTCCAGCTACAGAAACAATGAGATGCCAGATAATTCCCAAGACCTGTTTGTGATTTGTTTTTTTGGTTTTGTTTTTGGTGAGGAAGATGGGCCCTGAGCTAACATCTATTGCCAATTTTCCCCTTCTTGCTTGAGGAAGATTGGCCCTGAGCTGACATCTGTGCCAACCTTCCTCTATTTTGTATGTGGTACACTGCCACAGCATGGCTTGATGAGTGGTATGCAGGTCTGCACCTGGGATCCAAACCTGTGAACCCCGGGTGGCTGAAGCAGAGCGTGTGAACTTAACCATTATGCCACTGGGCTGGCCCCTGTTCGTGATATTTTAAAGATGCAATAAGAGCCTTGTATTGATTTGGGAAAAAACAAAAAACAAACAAACCAAAACTGACCACCCTTCCCTCCCTTCTTTTCTTCTCATATTGCGAAGAACTAGTAAAGCCCAGAAAGAAATAGTAGAGTAGAATCTGATCAACTCTCTTCCTCTACCCTGCTTTACAATTCTTTATAGCACTATACCTGTACAACATTACATTAGATTACACCACATCTAGCTATCTGTCCATCTGTCTGTCCTGTCTGTCTGTCTTGCTTCCTCCCTTGACATGGAAGACCCACATGGGCAGGGCCTCTGCCTTGTTCACACTCTAACACATTAAATAGGTACTAAAAAAAGTTGGTGAATGACTATGAGGGGCTCAATCGTACCCTTTTTCTGATAGAGTATTTCCAACTGCCTAACTTCCTCCAAATCCTTTCTCCTGTAAGGAACTGCTTTTCAGCATGATCTACCAGCAGGACCCTCCCCGACTCCAGTTTTGATGAACTTTTAGTCTTCAGCTCTACTCTAGACCCTTCCTAAGTCCACATCCTTCTCTGCTCATGGCACCGGAACTGCTCAACCCTGGGAATCGTTCTCAGGGGTGATTTCAAGCTAGAGTGTAGGAACCTCCCTTTGAGGAATGTGGCTTCAGGCAATATTAACAGTCACTCTGTTTACCTAGTCCATAAAGCAAGAACATGTCTCCTAATCCCAGCCCTGTTTCTTGATTGGATCAATTTGCTGTACTTCTAATTTAATTTGCACACAGATCCTGGGGATGTCTGGAACTAATCTGATAATCTTTAAATTATTATGTTTTCCAAGTATGTCTCAGTTGCCAATACCATATAGGAGGACTTTAATGTGAAATAATAACTTTAATTGCCAGTGGCTTCTAATTTCTTACCCTATTCCTCATTATTACAGTGCTGGGAATGCACAAGTGTTCAGCAGCCTAGGGGACACAGACTCATTGCCACCAGCTGGACAGTGGCTGTGGGGCTGCCCTGGGCAGTTCCTTCAGTTACAGAGAACTGCAGGATATTTTATTTTTCTCTGTTGTATTCAGAGATATATCCCAAGCACCCTAGTGTACAGTGGATGCTCAAAAAGTGGTTGTAGGATGAATGAATAAACCAGAATATTAGGTAGCTTTACGTTAGAGTATAGTGGCATTTCTGAGCTTAAAACCCTGACGATGAATATCAATAACATGGCATTTACTCAACTATATTGAGAATGCGAGTGAAATGTACCAGTTTCTAAGTCGTCTGGGGAGGGGGGAATTATAAATTAAGATTCTTGCTATTGGAAGAATTCTAGCTTACTACTCTTGCTGCCACAGAAATGACAAATAGACAACATAATTACAGACTGCTGGTAATTAACATACACCCAGCTATAGCAAACACAAAAATTTAAAATGAACAATTATATACCAAAAAAGAGACTGTGAATGATCAACCGGGGGAAAAGGCAGAATCTATGAATGAGATGGTGTTAAACAGTCAGATGTAATTCACTCCGCTTTCTTCCTCCCTGAGAGCTTTTCTAGCCAGGCGCAGTGAATGTTTCCTGTCAAGCCAGCGGAACCAGAGAGCTGAATTGGTATCTCCAAGCAGGCATTTTTCCTCCTTGTAAATAACCAGCAGCTTTGTGGGAATCAATTAAGAGGCTCCCATCTCTTCTGTGGGAGTCTTATTTCAGTCCATCCATCTTCCTTTGTTAATTTTGTAAGTTGGGTTTAAGGGATACAGAGAGAAGGATCTATTTTTTTTTAATCCATCAGACTTCTCGGGAGGGTGGAGAGGAGAGTTTTTACATCTTTCCCACTTAGAATTCAAGTAGAATACTTTCAAGTCACTCTCTCTTTTCAAGGCCAGAAAACTGGATGGGAATTATGTACTATGTCTACCAACAGAGGAATAGGACTGTAGATAGAGTCGCAGACAAATGAAATCGAGATAGGTGCAAATAAGCTTCTATTGAAAAGATACTGATGGTCTGCAGACCAAATGGCATCCTCTGGAACAGGTTCACGTAGTCAAAGTCCAACAGAACGTGGTTGCCTCGTGAATCAGTTGGGTAGTCTTAGCCCATGCCTGTGATTCACTTGATTTATGGTGATGTCAATAACAGCGATGATCATAACAATAATACTGATGCTAGAAGCCATCAATTACTGAAAACCTATCATGCACTAGTTTCCTTCTATTGCTCGTAACAACCTTGCAGCAACAGTATTACTATTCCCATTTTATAGATAAGGAAACTGAGGTTCAGAGGAGGTCACATGGCTCATAAATTCTGGAGCCAAGAGGATTTTAACCCAATCAATGTCTAGAAGACTAGTTGACTCCAAAGACAATCTTGTCCCACGATGCCATGTTCTCTCTTTTGTCCATCCAGTAAAAAGTGGTCAAGTTTCACTCTGTGTAGTGCAGATACTCCCCTTTTCTAAGTATCAAAAGGCTAAGTCTGAGGCATATTAAGGAACTTGGCATGACTCCACCTCAACACTGGAGAAGAGTAGAGGGACCAGGTAAACCAAGGCGGCCTGTGCAGCTGATGCTGGGCCTTTTCCTGGGTACCCGACGTCTAAGCACACACCCATCAGATCACTCTCCCCATACTAAAATATTCCTAATTGCAGAACTGACCAGCACTTGGATCATTATGTCTTTGGAAAATGAAGTACAGTAAGAAAAAGAACTATTCAATAGGAGGAAAAAAAAAAGATGAGCAGAGGGCATAAGCAGGAAATATACAGAAAAAGAAATACAAATGGCCTTCAACCTCACTCAGTGAAGGAAATAACAACAAAACATCACTTTGCAACACTGCTTGCAGAATGTCCACCACTAGGGGTTGCCTTAATCCGGTGGTGCATCCACATAGTGAAATACTCTGGAGCCCATAAAAAGGAGGACAGCTCTATATGCACTAATATGGAACAATCTCCCCGATCAGAACAATGGATGTGGTATGTGTCCGTTTGCATAAGCTGCACACACACACACACATGTAAAGGCACTGGCTATCAAATAACACATAAGAAACTGGCCATGGTGGTTACCTCTAGGGAGGGGGGTTAGGGAGCTATATTTCTTTGATAGGAGGATGACTTACTTTTCATTATATGTCGTTTTGTACATGCTAAAAAGAAAAGGAGCAGTGGCTTGCCTGGGATCTCATGGATGGTCGGTGGTAGGGCTGGGCCTGGCGTCCAGGACCCCCCAACGCCCAGCCCGCTGCTCTTTCGCCTGCAGCAGCATCTCTATAGACAGTGTGATTTTCTACGCCTCACTCAATCCTTGCCACCAACAGTAATCACTCTTGGAGAAATTGCACCGACCTCCCTGGCCCCATGACTTTGTTAGTTAGCACTGACTCTGATAAGCCTCAATTTTCCAATTAGCGCCATCCTCCATATCACTGCCACTGGTGTCCTTTGAGTGACAAGGAGGGGATGACAGCGGCTGAGCCAGACAGAGCTCTATCCTTGTGACACTCTCTACACAAAGTGTAGACCTAGAGCTTGAGGTCCAACCAAACATTTCGATGGGTTTTAGGTTTCTGGACTGACTGTTCATGCCAGGGCTAAGTCCTCATTATGGGCACGAATATAACTCAGTATGTGGATTATTCCCAGGAAACTGTCCACTTCAGGCCAATGTCTACCAGCTACCTCTCTATTTACTACCTTCTGCTCTGTGTACATACCCATGAGGAGGTCACTGCGAACTCATGGAAATGCCACTCAAACCTGCCACAGAGGCTGGAGCCGACAGACCTGGATTCTGCATTTTGGAGTCAGCCAGAAGTGACCCAGCTTTCTGCTTTCTGGCTGTATGACATCAGGTGAAGCATTTACCTTCCAACTTGTTTCCTCCTCTCTAGAGACCTCAGTACCTAAGGAAGGAACCAGAAAAGTATGCTGGTTCTGCAGATACAGTAACTGGAGTTATTCCTACCACTGATTCCTTTCATCCAGCAGAGCAACAGGCAGTTGACTAGAAATCATGCTTATGGGATTCCCTTCAGAATCCCACGTTCCTCCCCTGAGAGTGGATGCTCTGGGATATGGCATTTGGATTCCTGGAGGAGAGTAGGGGCCATCATTGAAGGCTGCACAAGGTTGGAGTCACTGTCCTTCTCACAAGAAAACACGAATAGGACTCTATTGGGGTTGTCAGCCCCATCCACAATGAAGCCCTTTCCATCCCCCACAGGGAGAGCCCCCTGGTCACCAGGTTTTGGCTTCATGACAATGCTCTCCTGGACCAGGTGACTAGACCAGGGTGGTCACATGACTTCAGCTACTCCAATCAGGATTCCTGCTGCTTCTGCGAACTTGGAACTGAGACTAAAAGATGGCCAGTCCCCCTGGGCTACTCTCTTCCACAGAGGATATTTGGCTTGAAAGCTACAGACAACACACAGAAAGAAGCAGAGAGAAAGCACCAAGTGCTGCTCGCATTCCTGGCAGCCTTCCGGTTCCCAGTTTTGACCCCGGCTACACACTTGGCCTTGGGATCCCAACAGCCCCTCAGTTCTGCCTTCTAATAGGTCTCCCCTCATCCCTACTTCTTCGTAAACCAGTTGCTTTCTGTTACTTGCAACCAAAAGAAACCTCATATTCCTAATCCCATCTTCCTAGCTCCCAATCAGCATTTGAGAAAGGCCTGCAGATGGCACTTTCTATTCTGAGGCAAAGAATTACTACAAAAATGCTGAATTTATGGCATTACCTTTATTTTGCCTGATTGCATTACTCAAACAGAAAGAGCTATGAATAATAATAATAATAAAGATACCATTAAAGTAAAATATTTGACACTCACAAGATTAAAAGCTGAATACAGTAATCTTCTCATAATCATCGTGGGATATGCAGCACTTAATCAACAATTACACTGGGAAAATGCCCGAGACTTGATGCTTAAGTACCAGGAAAAAACAAAGGAGAAAGTCAGAAAATCAACGCAAGGGGAGAAGGGAGCATACCCAATCTAAATACTGCATGTGCTACTGTAAGAGTTCTACATTTTCCTATCAATGCTATGCATAAAAAATAATACAAACAGCCCAAGAATACACACCCTGAACCAAAACACTCTAGCAAAAGAGCTATTTTGAAAAACCACCTAAAGTATTCACATAATGGTGGCACAGTCCATTAATCAGGGTGCTTGATTTTTTTTTTTTTTGAAACAGCTCTATTGAGGTATAATTCACAGTTTCTTTATATAAGAGCTTTTTCAACCAGTCTTGCCCCCTGATGGGAGAGAAGTAGAACAGCCCAAGCAGGACACCAGAACCTGGGAGGGCCACAGACTGGGGTAAGGCCAACTCAGAAAGGACACCAACCCTCCCTCCTAGGAGGCTGGGCGCTCATGTTCCCAAAGAGCCTGCCAAGTCTTGTCAGCAAGTACATATGCATTTTCATACCTAGAACATTAAAATAAAATTAAAAAAATAAAAAGCAAAGCCCAGAGGCCAGGTCAAAACATCTCATGGCCAAGAGGAAGCGTCTGAGCCACCTTGGGAAATGAGTAGCCATTTACAACGCCCGCAATCTCTTTTGGCTGTCTGAGTCAGATTTCTACAACATGGATTTTATTTTTAATGTTCTTTTTAAAGAGCTGATTCTTCATTCAGGATGCATACAATGCAAGCAGCACAAATACCCACACTGTATTATAAATAGCCTCTTTTAGGGAGGGTTGGGAGTATAGCAACATTTTTTAACCTAGATTTAAGTTTTGACAACCCACGTATGTTCTCTCATCACCTCTACGCATCCGCTTGTTGTGTTATTTTATAAGAATACATCCTAGATGGCTGCAACGATAGACAGTGAGGCCATATTATGACTTCATGAACACATAATAATGCTGCCCTTTTCTCTTCTGAGAGGGTTTATTCTCCTTCTATAGGTAAATACAGTAAACCTGAAAGCATAGAATACAACTGAAGTAGCACAGGGTCAACCACAATAACAGTGATTCAAAAAATTACCTCAACAATCCTATATTTGCCATTTCCCATGACCTATGGAGGTAAGGGAGCTCCACGAAGGGGCACTTGGCAACTCGGAGGAAAGAATCTAAACATAGCTGAGTCTGCATTGCATCCGCCGACGGAACCACGTGAGCGGTCTCCCCGGGCTGCATCAGTTCACATAAGGGCTCCCCTAAGCTCCATCTCGCAGGAGAATGAAAACAATAAAAAGCTATATTCAGCCCTGGCTACACAGAAAATCTCTTTGCACTGATGCTAACAGAGACGCTCCGAGAGAAGAGTTACAGCAAACCAACACGCAAAAGCCAACTCACAGTCAACTACCAGAGACACGCAGTTAATCTTAACGCTGGGTGTCTGGAAATTCTCTTCACATAGAATTGAGGCAAAATCACTCTGAGAAACCAAGCAGAATGAAATCAACTTTCTGCAAAAGACAAAATATGTTCTTACACATACATATAGTATATTGCTAACGGCCTTTCCTGGCCTTAAATTTGACCTTATAATATAAATGCAACCCAAGGCAAGTTCCCAAAATATCCCAGGAGTCTTCAAATATTTTCCCTTGTCTAACCCCTACCTACAAATGTCTTCTACAAGTCCTTCCATTGTATCTTCAGCAAGCAAGGAGACACGGGAATCTGCCTGTGGCCAGAGATGTTCAGAGTTCACCTACCAACTGTCACGAAAACCATACATATACATAGTGTGAAGGGTAGGAAAAGGCAAAACTATAAGATTTCTTTTAGGTCTGTTGTCTGATTTCCCATAGGCTCTGGGCATGTGCTAATACATAAGCTGACAGATATGTACAGAAAGAAATTTGCCCTTCAGGATAAGACATGTATAAGAATTTCACTTCAAAGGAGACTATAAGGAAAACCACTTACCTTGTCTTCTTTAGCTACAAAAATGAAGATTCCCCAGACTTAACTTTCTTCTTAAGATGACAGAGAAGGAAACACACAAAAAGTGAAGATTGGGGCATGTGAAAACCCAGTTACCCTTCATACACATCCGAGAATGTGTCCAAAGTTTCCAGAGAGAGAGATTCTGGCATCGATAATCAAAGGCTAAGGCTGGAGGCCCTTCCGACTCATCCAAGTCCAGCTTCTTGACTTCATTTAGCATCTTGTATGTTCATTTCTTTCAGCTCAGACTAACCAAGCACCCATCACATGCCAAGTACCATCCTAAATGCTGGACACACAAGAATGAACGGAAAAGGAAGTCCCTGATATTTAAGAGCTGATATTCTAGGGGTGTGATGAAAAGATGGAAAATAACAAAGACATACATTGTCGGGTGGACGGAACTGCTACGGAATACACAGCAGGTGCCGCTGAATAACTTTTACAGTTAAGCAACTTGAAGCTTCAAGGCGCAAAGCCAGTTTGAAGGCTGCAGCCGAATTAGATAAGCTAAGTTTGGGGCTTTTCATGTTTTTATGCAGCAAAAGAACACTAAAACACCAATAAAGACAAAGGAAAAATTGAGTAGAATGAACACACATCATATTTTTGGGAGCAAAGGTGGGCATCATTCAGAGGTCTTTCCACTTCCATCTTTATGACGTCGCACTAATTTATTGACCAAGAACTGACAATCCTCACCCTGAAACTTGAAATATCAAAAAAGTGTTTCTGGGCATAAAACGTCCCAGGGCAAGAAATGCTTTCTTTGTTTGAAAGCAAGCAACAACATTCACTGTAGGTTTCTCATTTCCAAATTTCTTGGCCTTTTAGTGCTTTAAAAAAAGGCGTTGGAAGGGAAAAAAGAAAGATGGAAAGAAACAGGAGTTTGGTTTCTCCAGTCTCCTTCTCTTTAACTGGATATTTCTTGCTGCATACATTTCCCCCTACTTTGGAGCTTCTCAGCCTCAGGGTTATAAACACTTGTGAAATCAAGTAAAGAAAGCTGTTCCATCCTCCATGGCCCTCATTTGGAAAAGTGGTTCAGTGAGAAAGAAGAAATTTCCAGGTAAAAGGGACATCATAGAAGGCTTCAAAATTCACATTTCTCCTCCTCCACAAGAGTGGAGCTTTGTGCCTGTGCTCCGTAAGTGGCTTGATTAAACAAACAAACTCCTGAGGACACCAAGAGAACAGGGAATCCCATGAGACACGTTGCAAGCAGCGAGGGGATCAGAACCCCACCTGCCCCATCTCCCACCTTGCTGGCTGGAAGCCCACAGGGTGCTCTCTCTTGAGTGCTCAGAATCAGAGCTCAAATTCCAGCAGGTCAATGACTTACAAACTTGATTTAATAAATGATCATTTGGGTGGGTGGGGGAGGAGGTGATGGCTAAAGGGGATGGGTTTTTTTTTTAGATGATGAGTATATTCTGAAATTTATTGTGGTGATGGATTCACAACTCTATAACTATATTAAAAATCATTGAATTGTACGCTTTATATGGATGAATTGTATGGTATGTGAATTATATCTCAATGAAACTGTTACCCAAAAAAAGGTCACCGTTTTCATCAACCCCAAATGTCAATGGTCTTTCTCATTACATCATCCTGACAGTAACAGGCTAAAGCTGAGAACTGCTGTTTACATTTTAATTGTTTTAATCTTTAAGTTAGAAGATATACTTTCCCAAAGCCTGATGTCCTCCAGGCCTGGGTGTCTGCATTACAGCAGGTCACAGGCCCACAGGGAAGACACCCTAGGGGCTAAGGTCCTTTACCCCAAAGCAATGGGTTTCATATATTCACAAGCACAGCGTTCTGACAGCCCCAGTGAAGGGCAGCAGAGAGAGCGGGCAGAGAATCTCGTCTGAGTTCCCCATCTCTTTTCCCATGTAGTTGGGGGATGGAGCTATAGAGCTGAGGAAAAGAGAAGGAAGGCATGATATTGTTAGAAAAGCTCCAATCTTCATTACTGAGAAAATCAAATTAAATGAATAATGATTCCTCTCCCAATTCACCCCTCTAATTTTGAGGAGGTATAGGAGGGGGACGGACTTTATTTCCTCCCTTCCTTCTACCCATCAAATGTTCACCCACCCTATTCTGTCCGTCTGTCCGTCCATCCATCATCTATCAAGAGTCAATCTCCTGTGTATCACTGTGCAAAAACAGTGATGTAAATGAAATAATTTTTGTAAATTGCAAAGTGTTATAGAGAATCTAAGTATGAGTACTGTAATAAAATCTGAAGGGTATCCTTTTTTACCTCTTTGCCCCATCCCTACCTGAAAACCAGTCAAAGGTTATCACATACCCATGCCTGGGGAACAAGAAAATTTTGATGAGTAAAATCCAAAAACTGGGTTGCTAGTGGATTTTTAGGAACCCAGGGAAGCTAGGAGAGGCCAGGGAAGAATTACTAAAAGATGTCAGATTAAGACCTTACTTCTAAACTCAATGAAACAATAAATTCAATAAGCTTAGACTACAGACCTGAACTATGTTAAGGAGAGAGAGAAAAAGATGTACAGCTCCAGGTCTCCACTCTCTAAGAGTTTACGGCGAACAACCATGTTTACCACCCCTACCCCCAGCACCCTGGGCAGACTGCCCTCATTCTCGTCCAGATTATGACAATAGTCTCGTAAGTAGATTCCACTCTTACTTCCCCTGCCACTCTGCCCAGCTACTCTGTTCTCCACTCTCCAGGGTAATCTTTATAAAAAGTCTACCAGATTGAGTCTTGCCCCTCGTCAAACCTTCCGGCGATTTCTCATCACAATTAGAATAAATTGCAGCCTCTTTTTCATGATGTATAATGATCTGGCCTCTGCTCACCACTCCCAATTCCTTCCTACCTCCTTGTGTCCTGCTCATCCCTCTCCAGCCACACTGACTTTGAGATTCTGTCAACAAACCATGTTTGCTCCTGCCACAGGGCCTTTGCACTTGCTCTCTGCCCAGAAAGCTGGTACCTTCTCATCATTTTGGTCTCTACATCAATTTTTCAGAAAGGCCTTTCCCGGCTACTTTCCCTAAAATAGCACCCTATGACCACCACCTTACCTTGCTTTATTCTTCTTTATGGCACTTATTGCCACCTGAAATCATATTGCATATTGTTTCTCTACTTGTTTGCGTTCTGTCTTCCCACTCCAATATAAATGCCACAGGGCAGACATTATTATTTATTCACTGCTGTTTCTAACTTCTTCACTCCTGCTTCCTCAGAGCCTAACACAGTGACTAGTATACAATAAGCATTTTCTAAACACACACATAGATGATTCTGGTTTCAGTTCCATCCTTCACACTTTTGGCATGCTAGTAATATTTTGCTTTCCATCAACAGAAGCAAATCATCTATCATAAATGTCCAGCAGAACAACTTTATAACTTTGCTGTTAATATTTTTCCCATCCCCATCTTCTCCCTTCCCCAATGGCTGGTTTTAGTCAAAGACAGCTTTGAGCTGATATGGGGCCCGATACCTTGAAAACGTAGTAACCATGGTATTTACAGATATGATGCCCAGGGGGAAAAAAAGCCAGAGCCGAAATCCTAAGTACGTGCGTGTGTATAGTGAGCTCTGTGAGGCTTGTGGAAAACTGCCTTGTTTTCACCTGTTGGGGAAGAGATTGAAGTATGAAATCTACTCTACCCATAAAATTAAAACTTCCTTAACTATAGAAATCATTTTGATGAAGTACAATGAAAAGGCAAAAACTTCAATTAAGTAAATCTCAGGAGTAAATGATCCAAGAAAAGGGTGAATTTTTTAAAAAGGCATTCTATTGGTTTAAACAGCTTATTCAAGTGGTCTTACTTTAAATGCCAGGAATTCAATCCTTGATTTAAGAGCTCTGGAATTCAAGTGCTGCAAATTGAGAAAATAATACACAAGCAAACGGTCGTAATTTCTTCTTTGTGCATCCTGGCATTATACCCTCCAGACACACAGCTCTGTGCAGAGTTACCTTCGCTGAGTGCCTTCCACCTCTCTCATGGGAAAGCGGAAGCCAGCACAAACCCACTGTACTCGAATACTGAACATCATGCCTTAGTTGAAATTAGAAAGCTCTTGCCTTAAAATTATAAACAAGGGATAAAATAAATATTTCAGAGGCTCATTCAAACGAGCCTCTCGAGAGGGTGGACTCAACAGATAGGCTGTGCTCTCAAAAGCTTGCCAACAGTGGAGAGGAGCTTATCTAGAAATTTGTGTGGACCCACATGGTATATTTATAGAGCAGCTGTGGCAGTCAGGGCCACTGTTGCTGTCTTCCTTGTCTCTCTTCCAGCCTCCTTTCCAAAGCCCTTTTCCCCCTTTCACCTGACAGTGTCTTCACTTTCTTGGAAGCACAGACACAGAGCTCCTCAGCTGAATAACTTAGAACAGTGGCTGTCAGGTAAGGAGAATTTATTTACAAGCGTTACAGCCTTTGAAAATGCTGGGAGAGCAACTCAACAATGCAGACACGGCGATACTACTAAATACACTTCAGTGTGGATCTATCCAAACAGATGCTGCATTCTAGGAATGAAACAGTAATTTCCCAACGTTTCATGCAGAAACAGTCGTCCTGCAAGTGGAACAATTACTACACCGCTCATTTGGAAGGCATTCAGTAAGCACCTACTATAGACGGTCTCAGAGACCCTGCTCGTGAGATGCTCAGGAGAAACAGACACGATCCAAGGATGGTAGGATGCCATAAAAGACACAACGGTGTTCAGGACTACAACAGGAACTTGGATAAAATCCTGTGGCTGCAGAGGAAGGACAGACTAATTCAGAAGTCAGCAAACTACAGTCCACGGGTCAAATTTGTCTGTCTTTGCCTAAGAGCCAACAACGGTTTGTATATTTTTTAATTATTGAAAAAAAAAATTTTAATGTTTTGTGACACATGAATATTATATGAAATTCAAATTTCAGTGTCCAAAAATAAAACTTTATTGGACAGCCACACCCAGAGTTGAGAAGCTATAACTGAATTGTGTGATCTGCAAAGCCTACAACGTTTATTACTATCCACCCTTTACAGAAAAGGTGAACCCATCCCGGGACTAACGCAGTTGAGTAGGATCGATGTTTGTTGGGTTTGTATTTTAAAGTAAGATATAAATATATTAGTAAACCTCTAACTCCCATTTATCATGTGATAGTTAGCGATGGAACAATTTTGAGAGAATCCACAAAAACACTCGTTATTTATAACGGAAAGCAGCCTTTGACATCCCCTAGACCAACGCTCACATTTTACAGATGAGGAACTGGGCCCCAGGAAATCAGGTTACTCTGCCAGCGCCACAGAGAAAGGCACAGCCAAGAAGAAAAGGTCTCTGCTGTCCTCAAACCCTTAAGTCCCATCCCGCTGACTGAAAAAAAAAAAGAGCTTTACTGAACTATCTGCGGAAAACAAGATTAAGATTTGAAAGTGTGAGTTTATGTTTTTGTCCAACAAAACACCCCTACTGGCGAACTGCTTCTGGAACTCACCATTTCCTCCTTATCCGGCCTCCGATCCTCTTCCCACTACAGCCTACACTCCCCAGACGCCCCCACAGCCCTGCTGCACCAGATGAAGCTAGGGTCCCGGAATACGTCCTAGGCTACCCGACCTCACTCACAAAAACTCAACTCAACCCTTACAGAGCTTACAAATAATGCTATCTCACATGGGAGGTGGGTGCACTTCAGTTAGTTTACTATGATACAGGGTGGGGTTTCCAAATATTGAGAGGACTCAGAGCTAACAAAGTACTTAGATGTCTTGTTGTCCTTCTATATAAAGATCCCTCTCAATTGCCAAGTCCTTTATGCAATATTTCTTTTTTTTTGAGGAAGATTAGCCTTGAGCTAACATCTGCCAATCCTCCTTTTTTTTTCCTGAGGAAGACTGGCCCTGAGCTAACATCTGTGCCCATCTTCCTCTACTTTATACGTGGGACGCCTGCCACAGCATGGCTTGCCAAGCGGTGCCATGCCTGCACCCGGGATCTGAACCTGTGAACCCCGGGCCACCGAAGCGGAACGTGCGCACTTGACCGCTGTGCCACCGGGCCAGCCTCAATTTCTTCATTTTTATGTTATTTTCTTTGTGCCCTAATAGAACATGCTGCTTTAGATCCAGAAACTCATTTTTATACACAAATACTATAACATACTTACAGAATACCAACGATGTGCTATGAGAAATACCAAGTAGTCTTAATACATGGCCCTTGACCTTGAAGAATTTATAAACAACAGGACAAAAGTCGTATAACAAATCCAAAGTTAAACAATTCAAAGGCATAAAGTAGCTTTGCAATAGATCAGCTAAAAATTCAGACAGTAAGGTTTGGTTGAAACTGTCAGGGAAAGTCCTTTGGAAGAATTGCATCTTGAATAACAACCATTTATTGAGTGACTACTAGGTGCCATTTACACACACAGCCATTTAAATGATCATCTTTAATCCTCATAGCAACCCTGCACAGTATCAAGTCTTATACCCATTTGGCAGATGAGGAAACAGAGGTTAAGTAACTTGACAAGTCACTCAGCTAATAACTTGGTGAACTACAAGCCAAACCCAGGCTCCAGAGCCCCGGATTATTTTTATTACACGAGCTTCTCAATGTGGGCCATATGCCAAGCCCAAGGTGTGTGAACATATTCAGGAAGTCAAGATGAAAATGATACATTTTATCTGAGCCTCAATTTTACATGAAAATCTGGGGATAGTAAAAACTAAGCAAAAACATTGTATATTAATAGACACACGGAAACAGTACGAAATAGAAGATAAAACCAGCAGGGGTTTTCCATTAAGAGCATGGAAAACACAGCAGTGAAGGTGCTGCCCTAAAGCCTGAGCACGTTTAGGATGGTGGGAAGCACCTGGTTCACCTGGAGAGGGCAGTCACTTTACAGAGAGACAAGCCACCAGGTCGGACAGAGCTTGGAAGGGGGTTGTCAAGGGCACTGAGGATCTGGTGTTTTGTCTCCGTGTTGACCTTGGGGGATCGTGCCAAGGAGAAGAATGTGCCGCACTGCGTCGGTCAGCCTGTGGCCACCACAGTTCAGCTATAAATGGCTCCCCTGCTGCCCCAGGTTGTCAGGGCTCATCAAGGCATAATGTGAGATGGCCTGGGCCTGGGGGACCAAAAATGGAGGGCGCGTGCATTTGGAGGCATCCTCTTGCCTTATTCACAGAAGGGTTCGTGGGCACTGTGGAAAAGGGCCTCTGGCAGGAACTTGGCATTCACTGTACACAGGGCATGAAGGTTCTGGAAGAGTGAATCCAATGGGCTCCCCAGGGAGAGCTGCCCAGGGTTGAAGCATCTTTGTACTGCTTCGAGGAGGAGATTAGGTTCAAGTTTTCATCACTTGATTAGACTTGGTCCCTCCTGTTTGCCCTGAAATGCTGCCCAAGTGAGAGAGCAAATGGCTCTTTGCCATGAAATAGACTGGGTTGCAGAAATCTCAGTTGAGAACACAGAAAAGATCAGATCTTATTGCATTCCCGAAGTCATTTCTTAAGGTAAAAGTTTGGATAGCGAGAGCCAATGCCTTTGGGCCGGAGCACCAAGAAACATGTGCCAAATGAACAGAAGAGAACCACAAGTCAATGCTGTTTCAAAAGAAGGGAATGTACAGACATGTTTGTCTGGATCCTTTTAATAAATCTTTTGCCTCCTCTTTGCTCCTTCCAGTCTCTCTGTACCCTTCTCACTAACCATCACTGTGTTTTTTGAGCTGCCAATTTCCTTCTTGAAACCCCCTGGGATTTCCTGATTCTGCCACCCTCATGCTGTGTTCCCGAGGAAATTCCTTATCCTTTCCAAGTCTCCATTTCCTCATCTGCATGACTTCCTCATCTGCATGTGGTGCCTGTCCCAATGGGTGGGTAAGAATCTATGGTAATAGCCTGCACAAAGCACGAAGCACGAAGCACCAGTGCCAGCCCATATGAGCGCTCAATGACAGTTAATTTTCATCACTGATCAACAGCATGGGCCCTAGGAGCCAGCCTGCTTGGGCGGAAATCCCAGCTTTGTCACTTACGAACTACATGCCATTGGGCAGTGACTTCCAATTATGAAACTTGCGCTCCGGTTTCCCCATCTGTAAACAGGAGTCCTAACAGCACCTGCCTTTGTAGGTTTTCAAGGGGATGAATGAGTTAAAGCAAGCAGAGTGCTTAGAACAGGGTCTGCACAGAGTGAGCAGTTCTACTTGTCTTCGCTGCCATCATCATGTCGTCTTTGCCATCACCACCGTCCTATCCTACCTTCATCCTACCTTCTGCAGGGGCCCTTTTATTGCACAAACTTGGAATACCTCCCCAACAGAAGCGGAAGCTGGCTCTCTGACCAGAGGCTCAAGGTCAAATGCCTGAGTGAAGCCGGGGGTGTAGTGGTAAGGATCGTACACCTGGACAGCAGTGTGGCCACTCAGGTCCAGCCAGCTGCTGCCCTGCGGCTAGGCAGGCCCAGTGCTGCCACATCTCTTAGTCATCAAGAGAAGCCAGACACCTGGATAATTATGTGAAATTTCCTGATTTTTAAGCATTAGCAATGAACTCAAATTTTCAAAGTCGCTCTCTCTGACAAACAAAACCCACGTGCCAGATCTCTCCCCTTAGGTCATCAGTCCGTGCCCTCCGCTCGGTGGGGTCATTTACAAACTGTGCTTCTGGATACTCATCTCTTCCATGACGCCTTCCCAGGTGGCACTGGAAGAGTCGTTTGTCCTTCTCACCTCCTCAGACCCAGAGCCCTCAAGGCCACCTTCGCTGACCACACCCTCCCGCTGCAGCCCAACACCGACCTTCTGTTGATCGGCTCCCCCCAACAATGCATTAGAGGCACTTAGCGGGGATCCGCAGGAGAGCTAAGTGCTTTAATGAAACTCGTGTATCGATTGAGAGCTTTTTTTATTCCTCTCCTTGGATTTCCCGAACACGGGGCATGTGCAGCAGAGGCCAGGGGCTGCTCCGTGAAGTTCTTCCTGTGGCACAGAGTGTGTGTGACTCGGCATCAGCGAATCCTGATGAAGGCACAGAGGGCTGAGCATGCAGTGCACTGTTAAAGGTCTTTGGGGAGAAATTCACAGTCATGCCCAACACTTCTATCTCCACTAGCCATGAGCCTATCCTGCCACTTTCTGGTCTCACTTCTACAAATGCAGTGTTTCGAGCAGTGCCCAAATCTCCAACTGTGCAGACTCAAGTCAAACACAAGGAAACCAGGCTCTCTGTATTTAAGTCAGGCACAGGCTGCCTACTAAGATGAGTTACTGTTGGTCAGTATTCACTCATTCATTCAGCCAGTCATTCATTCACTCATGCATTCACCAAGCATCGGTTCACTCGATGTCAAACACAGGACTAGGCTAAGGGAATGGCGAGAAAAATTAAGCGCAAAGGTCCTATGATGAAAGGATCTTCCTGCAACCACAGAACACCAGAGGCTCGATGGGACTTTAAGAAATGATGCCACCCAACACTCCCATCCATTGAAGTCCTGAGGCCCGGAGAGTTGAACATCAACGGCACGTGTCCACTTCCTATTAAGGAGTGGTGCAAAGATCAAGCCAGAAGTGCTTGCTCCTGGTCCAACGATCTTTTCAAAGCACCCTACAGTACATTCTAAATAGGATTCTAACTAAACCATTAATGAGGCCTGGTGTCCAGGCTCAGATGTCAGCAAACTGTGACCGTCAAGGAAACAGGACGTTCATCAATGTCCTCAAGGAAAAGGTCTTTGTGAGAAGCCATCACGCATTCTGCATAGTAACCCTTCCCACCACCCTTCTGGAACCATCCTCAAGCTTCTTTTTTTCAAACATCCCAAAGCACCTAAGGGACAAGACCCCTGCCCCTGGGTGATGGAGATTCAAAAGGAGTCTGGAGGACAGAGTCGGGAGGAGGGTCTAAACACTCACCCAAGGGGCACACCCAAGATGCTCTTAATAAAAGGGACCAACTCTGGTTGCCAACAAGGTGGAATCAGTGTGCTGGCACAGCCCTGCCTCCTGAGGATGCCTGCTGTCATTTTCAAAGGGGACATGGAGGAATCTGTCATGGAACAACTGGCACAAAAAAAGGGTCTCCGTACAATGTGTTTCAATCTCCCTCAAACTAAAGTCAGTCAATCAGGAAGACTGTGTCTCCAGTCACCAAAGCCTGTTTTCGCGTGCTCCCAACCTGGGGTCGGGGGGCATTAGACCTGAACAGATGGCTGCGGGACAACTCAGCGGCACAGATCACGGATGTCCTCACAGACCTTGGGGTCTTGCCTTGCTCCATGAGGCCAGGACTAACAGACTACGCATGGATCTATTTTGGTCACACAGCTGCAGACACAGGATTTATGAAGATGTTTGGCGCCTGGCTCCCGAGAGATTTGTGCATCAAGCTGCTGCTCCACCGGCCTGGAAAAAGCTAACACCAGACTGTCTGCCCAACCCCCTTATTCTAAGCGAGCAAGGTCTATCTTCAAGTTCTGATCCCTTATGACTCTCCCCAAGTTACAGGTTTTCTTTTTTTTTCTTCCTTAATTCGTGAGAGTTTAAGGAGGTACATTATCGTGTTTGGCATCCACCGGCCTCAACGCTCTCTATCATTCCACTACAGGCCTGCCGCTTCTTGGTGGAATTTAGCTGTATTGATTTCTATTTCTGACTTGCTCGACACTGACTCATTCATTATTCAGGGAAAAGCTGGCGATGAGACCACAGTTTGATATCCTGCCAACAGGAACCTAGGCAGGTGGGACCTCTGCGACTCTTCTTTTCAAAGAATCAGAATCCATAAAAAGCAGTATAGTTCAGACTTCTCAAGTTCTTCACTTAAGACCTGGTCATTCTGAAAAAGATTATTTTCTGTGTGAGTGGCAGGTTAGCTCAGTAGGAAAAACATGGAATTAAGGACTCTAAGGCCAAAGGTTTGGCTATTTTTGAGCAGAGGAAAACTCCACTGTTTAGCTGGAAAACTAAACATCCATCCTGCAGGTATGCAGTGGGAGTCCCCAGGGACAGGGGCAGGAGGAGGCGGCCCCACTGATCACCATCATCAACTCCTCTGCTGACTCCTATGGACAAAGGGACACACACGGATACATATCCATTCTACTGCTAGAGGCTGAGTCCCACCATCCATCCATGCGGCCCACGGGTGTTTGACGGTGAGGGTGGCATTTTCAAGGTACAGGGGACAAACTCATTTTGTTGTTTTGTCGTTTGTTTTCTTCTTCACAGAGCACAGAAGTAAAGGAAATTGTACTCAAAGCGTAAGAAGAGAAGTTCAAATTAAAGAGTGGGAAGAAGTTCCTTCCAGAAATTCAGGCTTAAACATACTATTGAAAAAAGTAGTAAAATGATCCTCTAGAGAAATATTTTAAGAAGCGAACTAATTACCACCTGTAAGTACCAATTTGTGCATAATCCCATCCTGGGGGAGGAGGCTAGATGAGGAAATGTCTCCGAATCCCCCCCGGGCTTCCCCACTAGGTCGAACCTTCACCATAAAAAATCTGAAACACTCTGGCTGATCTCCGGTTGAGGTCCTGGTGGGAGACGCCACCTGGTCACAGATCTTCGGCCGATTTTAACCTCAGCTCTGCATAAAGGGTGTGGTTAGGGTGCTGGGGAGCACCCACTAAGGTGCAGCATTTCTTCAGGACACAAGGATGAAAAGACAATGAATGGTATGTACATTTTCACCAAACCTTGGGCATCGTATCCTAATGCCATAATAGAGACTTCATATTTGTTTTTCCAGTTTGTAAAAGTAAATGAGATATTGTAAAGAATGAAATCGGAAATAACCATCGGTCTCTTGACTGAAAAACAGACTGTCTTTGAGCACGAACACACACACACACACACACATACGAGCTAGGACAAGAGGGGCTTAGAGTCACATGACGAAAGTGCTGGGGGTCCTGCTCGGGGAGGCAGTAAGATCTTGGGTCAGTGGTGTTTCCACGGCCTGTCGGTGGGGGTGATTGGAGGTGGGAGGCTGAGCCAGGGGACTCTGGGCCCCCACACTCCTCAGTTCAACCAGAACAGTTCTGGTTTCATGTTTTACCTTATTTCCACTCCACGGAAGGTTTCAGTGAAAAAAAAGAAGAAAGAAAGGGAGGGAAGGAAGGAAAAGGAAACCGTGACAACCACAAATGGAGTGCCAAGTTCATGAATTCCCCTAGAGTGGGCAAATCTAGAGTAAATCCCAGTTCCTCCATTTCCCTCCTTAGTTGCCCGGCAGTGACGGGGACAAAGATGGCGCCTTTCCCCACAGGCCTATGGACAGGCTCCTGGGAGGGCACGCAGGCACGCGGCAGGTACAGGCACAAGGCAGGCAACGTTAGCAAGTGGCAGACCCTGTGACACAGTCAGCACCACTGGAGCCCTGTTTACTGGAAAACATCTTCTCAACCTTACTATATTTTTTAATTTAAAGACTTCATATTCAATGGTGATAAACAGAACTAACAGCTAAGGTGGATCCAATTTAAAGATATATTCAGAGTGCTTTACCATCAAACATCTCTATTCACACTACAGTCTCTCACCTATATGGCTTCCCCTTCTAAACTATACTTCTAAAACGAGGTAAGAAGATATGAAGAGGGCTGCGACGGGAATGCACCCGGTTCTCCTCCTCTTCCGCTGTCCATTCAGGCTCATTGATTCCCATCCTCGTTTCTCTCTAGGCTTCCTTCCTTGGTGAGCTTCACCTCTCATAGGCTTGTTACCCCCTGTTCACCAACAACTCACCAACTCAGTGTTTCTAGCTCTGGCCACTCACCTGATTTAGCTACATATTTCTCACTACCTAAAACAGAGGTTATCAGGTCTGCCTGTGGATCAGAAGAGATGTTACAGAAAAGTGCCTATGAAATTAGGCATACTCTTAAGAATGCCTCTTGCTATATAACTAAGGATTTTCTCTCTCTCTCTCTGAGGATCTAAAACACAAATTAGCACCAGGGACCTCTGTGTTTCTTCTTAGTAACAAGTCAGTTTTAATCTTCTGAACATTTAAATCATACAAGTGATCATGTTTCTCTCTTTGCCTTGGCTACTAGGACGCTCAGACCCAAATTCATGATTGACCATTCTACTCCTTAAACCAATACATAGAACTTATGATATTAATTTTATATATTAATGTTACCCCTTAGTTTATCTTGGGTTTCCTATCTTTATTTTCCCTTTGTCTTGATTTCTGCAAGTGCTTTTTGAAAGAATTCTAGTTACAGCACATTTTTATAAGCTATTGCAAATTCTTTTTGGAACAAAATGGGATATGTTAGACAAACTAATTAAACATAGTCATTGACATGCAGTCCTGCATAGCATAACAGCTCTCAAGCAGATGGTAATGAGCACCAAAGTACAGACTAGGGCTCCGAGGAAACTTTTTGGCTTTGGGGTCAGCTCCCCCAACAGAAGCCTTTCTACTGGCTCCAGCTGTCATAAAACATCTGGAAGCATATTGGCACTACATATTAAATATGTTTTAAGATAATGAAACTCTTTTAGTAAAATAAAAACAGATATACACGCAGCCAGCCTGGTGGCACAGCGGTTAAGTTCGCATGTTCCACTTTGGTGGCCCTGGGTTTGCAGGTTCAGATCGCGGGTGTGAACCTATGCACCACTTATCAAGCCATGCTGTGGCAGGCATCCCACATATAAAGTAGAGGAAGATGGGCATGGATGTTAGCTCAGGTGCCAATCTTAAAAAAAAAACAGGGGGCTGGCCCCGTGGCCGAGTGGTTAAGTTCGCGTGCTCCACTGCAGGCGGCCCAGTGTTTCGTTGGTTCGAATCCTGGGCGCGGACATGGCACTGCTCATCAAACCACGCTGAGGCAGCGTCCCACATGCCACAACTAGAAGGACCCACAACTAAGAATATACAACTATGTACCAGGGGTCTTTGGGGAGAAAAAGAAAAAAAAACAAAAAAACAAAAAACCAGTTATAGACATTCAAAATCTGGAATCCCGACATTCAATTCCGAACCTACTGTCTCTCAACTCCATCCAGCAGATCCACACACAGAACTCCTAAAATTCTGGTCCTTCCGGAAATGTATCATGTTGGTCTACAAAATTATAAACAAGAAATAGTAGATACTGGAAGTGCGTGCCCCCGTGTATGAGACAATATGAACGGATCATTTAGAATACCTCAACATTGCTCCAGTTGTTCAAAAACATGTACTAATTTTTAAAAGTCCTGAGTACTCCATTACCCTCCTCCATGCCTTTCACTGAACTAACTATTCAAATACTACCTGTTCCCAGACGTGATCAAAAAGATTGTTATCTGCCATTGAAATGCCTTCCTGTATCTTTGTGAGGATCTCTTCTCTTGGGCGCAGAACCAGGACCAATCCTGATGCAGCCAGGAATCCCGGGGGGGCCAGCCCCCGGAGCAGCCTGGACCAGAGCTCTGGGCTGCAAGGACGACTGCTGTGCTTGTGCTGACTGCCATGTAGTGCTAAAATACAGAGGGGCTCCTGGCCCTTCTGAGCCCTAACCCAGCCCAGCTGCATCAGGAGGGTAGGCACCAGGCAAAAATCTTCTGGCTGGTGTGGCCTGGGTGCCTCCGGCCTTGCCCCTGGCCTCAAGTGTCGGTGCTATTAGCTTCTTTCTTTCACACAACAATTTCAGGATACGGATCATATTTATTAAAAAGTAAGAACTCTCAGGTACAAGGAGGATGAGACCTAAGGTTTCCCTATTCTCTCAGGTTTAAGTAGCCCAGAGTGCCTTAAACTATCATTTTACATTTTTGCAAATATTGCTTGACCTTTGATGACCTACACTAACCATTAATAATAACCTAATGAACATAAACAAGCAGCTGCAAAATTTATTTGATTCTTTATATATTTCAGTTGTGTAATCAATATACCCTAATTGCAGCCAGTATAAAGTGAGTACAAAACCAGCCATCATTCCATGGCTCAAATAACTCCAGTTAGCACGTCAGCATCTGCCCTTCTAGTCTTCTGCTTATGTATGTGTGTTCAGCATCAGTCAGTCATAAGCAGCGAGCTGGATTCAAACCCAGGGCTGGCAGGGGTGTCCAATTTTCCCAGAAGGAAGCTAAGAAGAGCTAGACCCACCAAATGATGGCGTGGTAGTTTCTAACTATGGAGTGCTTACTGTACGCCAGGCACTGAGGTGATATCATTTAAAACTTCCCTGCAACCTACCATAGTGGGTCTTGCTTCCCACTTCACAGATGGAGAAACTGAGACCTGAAGAGACACAATACTGCTTGTGAGAAGACAAGCTGGGATTCCAGGCCAGGCCTGGTGCCTGTATGATGAGAAAGAAGGGTCAGTTTTACACTACTGCCTTTGATTAGGATATAGAATTTGGGGTTTCTTTTCTTCCTTTCCACATCTCACAGCATACCAAGACAGGGGGAGTTTACTCCAAGTTGACAGGATGGCAGGAAAGGAGAGTTGGACTGGCCTGAGGAGGGGCTGGTTTTGCCACCAATTTGTGCTGAGACCCAGAGCAAGCCCTGACTCTCTGGGCCCAGTTTACTTGTCTGTTCATTGAGGGTGTCGCCAGCCAGGTGTCTCAGAAACCTCCCAGCTCTGAACTCCCGTGACTCTAGCTGGCCCCTGCATAAACGCACCCCATGCAAACTGGAGGCCAGTGAGACGTGGGGCACTCTGCTACCACCACAAAAACAACGATCCTAAATACATAGGAAATACTATCTAAATTACTCTATTCTAAGGAAAAACAAGTACTTTTTTATTAGACGCGAGGGGAGGATGAGGACAAATTCGAACAGCGAAAATACGCTAAGACATGTAAGAGACATAAGCAGAAAGAACCTCCCACAACTTAATTTTGTACCATCATGTGACCCCAAAACCCAGGTGTGCACTTTCCTTTACCATCACTGAGATGAAAATAATGGAACACCCGATGTAGGGTCTGAATCCAGGCCTCACTACTGACACCTCAAAGCCTGGGGTAAGTGACTGTCGGGGTGAAGAAAGTCCTTCAGAAACATTTAACGTGAAGGCTCTAATGTGTATTACAGTTAAACAAGTCAAAGTCAGAACATGTGGGTACTTAACTTTAACTAAAAAAAGAAAACATCGTGTCATATTATCTTAACTCTTTTGGGAAAACAAATACAGAGCATACGTGAGATTCCCTCTGCCCCTGAAATATGAGTATCACAGCCTTTGACTCCGGAACATTCGAGACAAAAGCCATGCTTGAGCAGGAATACAAAAATGACACTTTTTTTTTTATGGTAACACATTCTTAAGAGATTTGAAAACTTGAGAGGCAGTATTAGCCACTTAGACAGTATTTACAAAGCACCGATGAATGAAGACTTCACAGTTTACTGAAGATAACAAATGGTGCGGTGATGGGACAGGCCTTCCTGAACATCTCAATCCTTTCGACAAACAGCTCAGAGGAAGGCTCTTTTCTAAGTCGACCTTCAAGGTGCAACCGCGCCGAGAGGAGCTTTCAGTTGAAAAAGGTCTTGGTTATTCCACATTTCACTGGAATGTAACTGGCCTGCTTGCTTTTATTGTTTATCGAGATATAACTGACGTACAACCTTCTACTACTTTCAGGTGTACAATAGAATGATTTGATATTTGTATATATTGTGAGACGATCCGTCACCACACAGAGTTACAAACTTTTTCTTCTTGTGATGGGAACTTTTAAGATCTACTCTCTTAGCAACTTTCAAACATACACCACAGTACTGTTAACGCCTTGCTGAACCGTACATCCCCAGCACTCATTTCTATTTTATAACTGGAAGTTTGCAGCTCTTGACCACCTTCACCCATTTTGCCCGCCCCCCCACTCTGGCCTGCTTGTTTTAAATCTCGAAAGTTTTTCAAACACAATGCTTTCCCCACTGGCAAAATGCTCGCTATGAAGTTTCGAAATTTAAATAATGATTTCTAAATAAATTACTTCACCAACATATTTATCCATCAAGATACTACAGTGGAAGGAAAAACCACTTTGGGTAGAATTTTAAAGTTTGTATGAGTCTCCTGTGTGTTTTGGCAAAGACTTTCTCGAAGTTTTTGCTAAAAAGTTTTCATTTTTTTTTCCAAGTTTCACTAATAGGCGCATAAATCCATCTTAATCTACGTTTAAGAACCTAACTCTGGTTATGAATGTTAAAAAAAAAACCCACTCTCAGTAGAGATTGACATTTCAGTAATCTTTGCGAGCTGGCATGTTCAAAATGGAATCTAAATATTGTATTAACAATATCAATAACAAGCAGGTTCGGCGGGCCTTAATAAAACACGCTTGAATTGGGAGAGAAATTCTTGTTATTTTGTGTTTCACCCAGCTTTAATTTACATTGATTTAATAAAATCTATGACAATCTCACTTTTTAATCACATAAGAATTCTGAGTTTCACTACATGTGCATAATAAAAATGTGAAACCTAGCAGTAGGTGTAATGAAATTTTTGTTGCCCAATCATTTTTGAAACTTTCAACTGAAGTAACAAATCCCCAGCAAAGCCCACATCCATGTCCAGCTCAATTAATTTTCACAAACAGTTTACCCATGTAACCAGCACCCAGATGAACAAACCAGCACCTCAGGAGCCCCCTTCCACCCTCCTCCAGCTACTACCTTACACCCCAAGGATAAGCGCAACTTAGACTTCTCTATGCACACTTTCCCTATGAAGTCTGGCGGGGGGCCACACGGAGCCAAGACCACCCCTCTAGAGCCACAAAGCGCTGGCCTGCACATTATCTCATGTACTTCTTGAGAGGTAGGTGATATCCTCCTGGTCTTACAAATGAAAAACAAGCTTAAAGTCGAGTATTTGACCAAGCCAAGGGGCATATATGTGTATGTGTAAATGAGTGTGTGTGTGTGTGTATATTAGACAGAGAAAGAGATTATGAGGGATTGTCAGAGTCAGGACTCAAAGCTAGGTCTCTCCAATGCCAAACAGTTCTGTAGCACAAAAGCTATTTTAGGCAGTCCCATTTTCCTCCCAATTCACTGACTCACACGTCCAACAAATGCCATTTATAGTTAAATGGCCTTATATAGAGAAGAACTATCCCACCGCCTAGCCCCCAACACACACACACACACACACACACACACACACACAGAGTATGACAGTTTTTGAAATGAAACCCATTTTCTCATTTAGCATCTTATCTTCCCCTCACTACATCCTGGATTGTGAACCATTCTGAGTCTCATTAGAGGTGTCTTAATTTTAAAAATTAAGTTGGGAACTAGCAAGTGAGATTCAAGAGGCTACATCTTTGGCTCTGAACTGGATTTTCATTATTCAATTACTCTTCAAATTATGCTGATTTAAGATGTGATTATTATTATTTTTCCCAAGTAGACTGGGTAATGACAGAAACACAAAGGCACCCTAGACTAAAGGTGATCTGAGGCTTGAATACCTCTCTCATCTGTCCAGTCGCCCCAGCCCCATTTTACTTCCACCCAAACTACTTCTTGGTCTGCTGCTCTCCTCTGGCCTGGTCCATACAGCTGCTCACATCTCCTTCCACTTGAGCCCCAGGTATGACCGCTGCAATTCAAGTTACCGTGACCACATTCCACTGTGATCACGTGACACAGCGTGCATCCTGCACCAGTTTCCCATGTTTATGAACATCAGCTCTTAGTTCTTTACCCTTCTTTCTATGCCTAATTTCAAGGTAGGACTGAAAATGCACCATCTGCCCCAAGTCCCCACCATCCAGCCACCCTTGTCTCCTCAGAGTCAAACCCACTCTCCACCACCTTAATCAGAAGCTCCCCACAATTCTGCCTGGGACACTTACCTTTCACCTTCTCATCTTCTTTCCTATAAGGGATAAAGTAAGTTACCTAAAAAGGACATGGTGACTTTTCCCATCTCCATCCTGGCTCCTCATATTTCTCCTTTGCTTTCAAACACACACACATCACATACCGACGTACTGTCTGTGCACTTATTTGGGCCCTGTGCCTTTGGTGTGGGCTTCATTATTTTGTGCACTTAGCTAAATGAGTGTTTTTGCCATGGCTGCAGTACAATGGCGCCTCTTTTGTATTGGGGCCTGGAGCGACACTGTGATTGAGAAGAGCACAGGTGACCATGTTGAGTAGTTCAGGGGGGCAGATTTAGGAGAAGCAGGGACAGCAGCCTTGCACTGCCCAAGCAACACCCCTCAGTGAAGTCTTCCCTGACTTCCTTCCCCTGAAATCTGAGCCCTCTTGCGACGGGATGAACCACCAAGGCTTCTCAGTGATTCTCTCTCCCAGCTAGATGGAAAATTCCTTGAGGGCAGTGGTCTTCTTATCTCTATCCCCAGCACGTCCGGGGGTACCTAGCTAGCACACTATAGGAAATCAAGGAATGTATGTGAAAAGGATGCATGTAATTCACTGTTATGAACTGTCCCCCCCCAAAATTGACAAACCCCTAATATGACTGAATTTAGAAATAGAGCCTTGAAAGAGGTAATTAAGGTTAAATGAGGACATAGGGTGGGACTCTAATGCAATAGGACCCTAATCCAACAGGACTGGGTCCTTATAAGAAGAGGAAGAGACCACAGGCAACACCTGCACAGAGAAAAGGCCATGTGAGGCCACAGTGAGAAAGCAGCCATCTGCAAGACAAGAAGAGAAGCCCAGGTAACATCAACCCTGCCAACACCTTGATCTTGGACTTCCAGCCTCCAGAACTGTGAGAAAATAAATGTCTGTTGTTCAAGCCCCCCAGTCTGTGATATTTTGTTATGGCAGCCTAGGTGATTAATACATTCACAACCATCCAAGCATCCTGGACTCTAAAGCTGGGACTCCAGGGATCGACTCTGGCTGCTGAGGGAAGTTTGCGAAGACCCCGAGGTTTGCTGCTCAAGGTTAACCCTGAGCCAAGGGCAGCAGCATCCCATCTTCCGTCTCTCCTGTGTCACCAAGTCTAGTGAAGGCAATCGTCTCAGCAATCCCCACTCTGCCAGGGAAAGCAGATGTCATCAGTAACTAAGATTCTGGGCCTCTGGAAATTATTTTTAACTTGACCGACACCACCATATGCCCTGAGACTTTGGCACTCCTGTACACCCTGGATAATGGCCACTATCATGAAAAGAAAGCTGGAAGGGTCTCAAATGGGAGGATGTGCATTCTGGCCTTAGACCTTCCACTTACTGGTTATGTATACTTGTCTAAGAAACCTAACATTTTTGTGTCCATTGCTTTGTTTTCTAAAATGGCTGTGCTGTTGTAATGGATAGTTCCTTTTCTCTTCTTTGGGAACTGACCCTAACTTGCTCTGGAGAACCTTCCATCTCCCCATCCCAATGTGCTTCGAAGTGATGTTTCCACCCCCAGCATAAACCAAACCACCCCTCCCACTCCTCTGGTTACAGTGATGGTTCCAGGCGGCCATGTGATCCAGGCTAGTCTAATTACAGTGCATCTCAGGGCTCTTCCTGGGAACACTGGGGAAACGCCAGATTCAAAGCTGGTGTTTGTAGCCCAAGAGGCTGCCGGCAGCCACTCTGTCAATTCAACGTGAGCCTCTCCGAGCCTATTTCCACCAGAAGCAAAGCTGAGCAGGGAGACAGAGAGAATAGGTATTATGATCATCGTGATCCTACTTTGTTTGCTTAAGTCAAGTCGCCATCTCTGAAAAGCTCTCCAAGCTCATCTTATATTCTTTCAAGAGACAGGCAAGCCACTAAGTGGGCCTCCTCGGAAAACAGAGAGGTTGGAACTTCACTGACACCCAGAAATCATCAGTGATACATATTTAACTGATGCTATTCATTCAGAAATTCTTTATTAGTCAGGACTCTTGGATGCACATACAAAAGCCCAAATCAAGCTGCTTTAGGTAAGAAGGGGAATTTATGAGCTTATCTAATCCAACCATGGGAAGGACAGATGTACAACAGCCCCTCCTCTCTGCTGCTTTGCTTTGGGGCCATTTCTTGTACTCCGGTCAACTCCACGTGGTAGTCCTTGTGATGCGAGCATATCCTTTAGAGCTCCCAGACGCAAGATAAGAAGTACCAGAGCGGAACCCTGGCCTGGACTGGGTCACGTGCCCATCCCTCAACCAGTCACTGAGGGCAGGGAGCTCCCATAAGTTGGAACCTCCCATTTGGAATATACGCTGGAAGTGGGGTGGACGGGTTGGCAAACTGTAGGTCCCAGAAGAGGAGAAAGATGCCCTAGAGACCCTGGTATGGCTGTTAGTACCTGTGTTGTCCCTGTGAGCAACCCAATTGGGGCCTGCTTTCAGTTATGTAAGTTTAAAAGTGAAAACTTCATAATTATTTCATTTCCCAACCACGGCAAAACTTAAAGAATGAAGTCTCTCAGAGTCTCAGAAATTCAGTACGCACGAATGATAAACACAGAATTGGCCTTTCTACATGTCAGGGCTTCTCATCTCTTGTCACAACACCCTTGCAATCTTGCTCAAAATGTGGGAAACGAATCCACAGCCAAGACACTGGGTTAAAGTCGCCCTACAGGCAGATGTCATCAGACACAGACCTGTGGTTCTAACACCTCACTGCGATTTGTGTCAAAGAAGCAAAATGAGATCATCCTGACCACGTCCCATGCAAAAATCACAGTCCAAAGAGTAACCAACTTGTGTGTGCTATGGTGACCATTAGGTGGGGGACAAGTTCAACACGACCCTTCAAATGATGTCTCAAAGTTCTTTATCACTGCAAGTATGTCTCTCCTTCTTTCCTTCTCTCCCTCTTGCCCACCTCTGAAATGAATCTTTGCAAACAGTTCATACTCTGACACAATCAGAGACACTAAGAGGAAGAAACAGGAATAGAGAACACAAGTCATTCGACTCTGTCCCCAAGGAACCTTCTTTTTCTGTGCCACGTTTCTGCAAGATCTTAGTTACTCAAGTGTCACTGAGAACAGCTGGTTAGGCCTCAAGTTCTCCTCCTCCTGTGAGTATCTCATGGGTATTGGTCCCAATGTAGCAGGAGCTTCAGAGAGATTGAACACGGTCTTCAACATTCCAGAAGGCGTAACTTCGGTTCAACTGGGGAAGAAGTTTTTTTATGTTATTGTTGTTTGGGGGTGGAAGGAACTGCAGAAAGGCTAGCATAAACAACGAATTCTATTTACTGAACACTCAGTAATCAGCAGGCACTGTGCCCACCCCGGTACACACACTATCTTTCAATTTGCACAAAATCCCATCAAGTACCACTATCAGTTTGGCTGGAAAGGAAAGGCTTAAACCCATCAGATGAGTTGCTCCAGGTCATACGGCTGGTGGGCAGCAGAGGTTGGCCTTTGCACCCAAGATGGCCAGCTCCAAGGACCATCCTCTCTCCCACTCATGCTGCCTCCTCCAGAGTGAAAGCAGTGGCAATGGCACCTGCTCTTGGAGCACCTACTAAGTGCCAGGGATGCTCCCTAGATTGTCATCATCTAACCCTCACAATAATTATTCTGATCTCGCGAGACTGGTATTTTTGCATTTAACAGTAGCTCAAAGAAGTTTCCATAACTTTTCCGAAGTCAGACAGCAATTAGGCAGCAGGAAGGGAATGGAGCTGGGTATGCTTGATGGGAAAACTGAGGGCTTTTATGCAAAGACCAACAGGAGAGCTGGGTGGCATGGAAACACCAGAGAAACAGGGGCAGGAGGATGGCAGGAGAGATTTATTCTTGCAGACCCACAACGAGCAGTGATAAATCAAGCAGCCTTTATCCATGAGCCACATTCACTCATGCACATGCACACACACACACCTACACACATGCACACACACACACAATTACATACATAGACTCCTAAGCTATCCCACACACTGCAGCGAGTACTACCCAGGAGTTCTCAGCCACACCTTTTGGTCGTCAAGGGAACCAAACAAGAACACAAACTTGACCTCTTGCAGTTTATAGGTGGATGCTTTGAAGTTCACTTCTGGGACTCGTGTGAACAGCTTGCTTAGAGTATATTCCAAAAAATTCTTCTTCATTGTAAGCCTCGTGATAATTGTATGGAAATACTTCTAGACTTCCATCCAAGCACGCTTAAACAGAACTTCAAGGGGAAGGACTTTTCCAATTGTACTTTAAGATGGAGCACTTTGATAAAAGCCAGCTCTGCAGCACAACGTGGTCCAAGGCTGTATAAGCTTTATATTTTACAATCTAAGTGATACAATTTAATAGACAAGAAAAACATTTTAAAATGCTCAAAAAATTCAACTGTAAGGAAGTATTCCTATTGATGGATTATAATCAGTATAAAAATACCTAGATCTAGCTATCTATCTACTAGCAGAAAATTCAGATAGACTCAAATAAAATATTCTGTTAAGGGATGCGTTCCTCTCATTGCATTAACCTTTGAATGACTCATTCCAGGATTTCCCTTTTTCTCTAGCCACAGTCTTTGAAATATCTTAAAGTGAGCTATTTACAGTAGTCACGTGTGGGACAAGAAGAGAAATGAAGCACCTTAATCACCTGAATGAAAGAAGACAAAGAAGTGTTCATTTCTACCTTTTTCTCTTGTCATTATAAATTTCTTTTAGGCATTATAACAGGATTCTCCCCAGCCTCAGTCTGCAAAACACTGCAGAACATCTAGACATCTAAAGCGGAAACTTATTTAGAAGTAGGTATGCCATTTTAAACCAAAGATTAGTGTGAGTTCAGGTTTGTGACCCTGGCTCTGCGACCTTAAGCAAGACAACAGCGTTGGGCCTTATTTTCCTCACCTACAAAACGGCAGTCATAATGCCTAAGGCATAGGCTAACATAAGAATAATGTAAAGATCTCCAGCCAGACACAGAAGGGCACACACTGTATGATTCCAGCTACGTGAACTGTCCAGAAGAGGCACGTCCACAGAGACGGAAAGCAGATCAGCGGTTGTGCCCTGAAGGTCCCAGTGCCACCTTAATCGTCAGAGCCACCAGGTGGCTTTTCTTCAGTCCCATCCTCCCTGGTTCCTCTGCCAGTGGGTGCTCCTGCCTCTCCCCTCTTTCTGAAACTGCTGCCCTTCATTTCAGTGATTTTCCCCCAGTTTCTGACTCAGCTGCTTCTTTGCTGTTATCGTTGTTGCCAGCTACCACCCCGTCTTTCTAGCACAAATGTAAGTCTTCAATATGGACATTTTTCCTCTTCTTCATTCTATATTCCCCTGAAAATCCCATCTATGCTGTAATTTCAATGGTCATTTCCGGATTAATAACTTCCAAAACTCCCTCTCCAGCCCTGACCTCCGTCTTGTGTACTCCAGCCTCCGTCTCCACCTTCTCCGGGACACTCCCCTGAAACAGCAGGGCCAGCCCGTACACGCCCACCAGCAGGTGCCTGGCCCAGAGGACGCTCTCAAGACATGCTCTCAAGGCCATGTCCCCAGCTGAGCCGGCAACTCCTTCTGACTTCCTATTTCTGTCCATAGGAAGAAACACTGGATTCAGGGTACAACACTGGATTTTCACAAAAATGGTTACTACAGACAGTAGTTGAGAGACCAGCTGGAACTGAGGTCAGACAGGAAAATAGGGGCTATCCGACTGATGCCTTCTCACATCCACACCAGGCTGCAGATGCCGGGGAAGCTGACGTAACTGCAGATCGGGCAAACTGGGATTCCTAAGAGACAGGGAAGATCAGAACTGACCAAAGGCTTCTTTTAAAGTTGCATTTCCTTATATTTTTAACTAACTTACGAGCATGTTCTCAGTGACCACATAGAACTTGAGTGATTAGAAGAGCTGAACAGCACCCCTTTAAATCCACCTGACTGTAAACAAAACAGCCAGCCGACTTTCTTATTGTAGTTACATAAATATCTTTACAAATAACTCAGCGCAGAACAATAAGACAAACGATGCCAAGAGAAAGGGACCCCTCCTAAAGACCAAAGGGCTTCCACAGACCAAAAGAGGACAGAAGGCAATTAGGACTTGCGGGGAAAATGTAGAGAGGGTTTCTTCTCCACCCCCCTTTCTGTTATTACTATTTTTCTTGAAATGTGTGTGCCTGGGGGCAAGAATCAGGAGATTTATGCATTAGGTGGATGCCCTTGTTTGCAAATGGACAAAAGAGTCAGCTTGTGGAGCAGATTAGACGAAAGGAGCCAAAGAGCCCGGGGGCTGCAACCAAATGTGAAAGAAATGAGTGGGGGAGGGTCAGGGTAAACCTGAACAGAACCTGTGATCCTGGGTCTTAACGGAGAGGAGTAAAGAAGCACCTGGGACTGGAGACCTGAGGCCGTGGCAGACGAGGGAGTCCAGTGGCGCCATCCTGGTTCTATCAGAACAGAAATGCTGGTGGGGCTGGCAGAGAGAATGGAAATCACGCAAAGGAGAGGAGTTTGGGAACTTTTTCACCTTGAACATACCTGCCAGGATTAATAATCAGAAACCTTGGGCAGGAAACAAAGTCAAACATTAAAAACCTTCACTTTTATCACATATTTGCAAGGTGCCACGCACTGGACCGATGGATGTTTTCATGTTCACACTCTCCTTTAATCTTCACAAAGATTGTGGAAGACATACCTCACAGCCCCATTTTAAAGACAATTGAAACTAAGGATCAAAGTCCATCAGCTGGTGCCCAGTTTGGAGGGGTTCAAACCCAAGCGGATGTGATGTTAACTCTGTGTTCTTTCACATGGCCGTCTACACACCTGCTGTGTATATACAATTTTAGAGCAAGTGGTATAACTGGGTATTTGTGGGCTGGGTGACCTCCCAAGGAAGCAGTCCTATGTAAAAGGAATCCGAGATGAAGAAATGAACAAAAACTGTCTTTCAGATCTGTGTATAAACCCAACAGGATGTGGGGCGCCCCAGTCTCTGCCCTGCTCTGAGAATCGCTAGCCCCAGCAACTGGACACAGGAAACTTCAGCAAGGAAGGTAAAGAGCACGGGGAGACCACATTCAGAGGATTTTAGCCCTTTTCTCCTAAGATTCACAGTCTTGTAAAATGTTCTAATAACTAACTCTGTCAGGAAAGCATGTTCTAGATGCTTTACTAATATGAATTCATTGAATCCTCACAAGAACCCTATGAGACAAGCGTTATTATTAACATCCCCACAGAGAGGTGAAGCCAGTTGCCCAAGAAGCCAAGATAAGGTTTGTTTCCAGTTGTCCAAATCTGTAATATATGGCCTCCCTAAGATCCAGGAGACCTTTGAGCATCACGTTGTTCAAGGATCAGGATCTCCAGCCAACTTGCCACCACCCTATTTTCTCTCCTTAGACCCATCTGCAGATACAGCTGGCTGAAGGCAGCACCCTTTTTGCATTGAGGTAGAGCTAAACCCCAAGACCATTTTGACCTACTTTTAGGGAAGGTGCTAGAATGGAATAGAGCTGGTACTCCACAGGCAGCCTCTGCCAATGCTGCAGTCCACTTCTCCATTCACAGGTGAGAACATGCAACCCTAGGGATGTCATGTGACATCCAAGGTCACAAAGTTCACCAAGTATCAGAGTTGGGACCACAACAAGGTCTGCTTACTTGTAATCCAGTGCTCTTTCCACTATAACTTGTGTCTGATATACTGAGTACTTGCTCTTGAGCCTTTCATGGCATGAAATACAACCAAAGTGAGGTACTGCATGTGTCTTAGCAGTAAAAATGCACAGCAGAGCTATGGAGACGGTAAGGGGTGTGGAGAGTGGGGGATACACAATAATACTCCCAGGAAAGTAAGTACATGAAGTCAACCTAGAACTTGGAAACTGGCATTCCCCAGAGCAAGTCATCTAGTGGTCATGACTTCATGCATGTTTTACCGATGGCAGGCACTTCCTGTGCACTCATAGAACATGCATCTGACAGCAAAAGATCTGGTTTCCTTTTTCCCTGTCTGCTTTCGGGCCTGCAGCAGCACAACCCTGCTCTGTGCATTAAAAATGCCTTGAAGGTCTTCTTTCCATTTCATTAGCTCGTCCAGTGGATTGTCAGAAGTGAATGGAAATAAAAATCTGCTATGCGTGTTATGGAATTTATTTTAATTCTACCAGTGCATCCTACAGAAAGAGACTTAATGATAATTAGTGGCCCAATACTGGAGTCATAGAGAAAACGAAGGCAGATGGAGGGCCAGGAAGGCTGGGGTGGGGAGTTAGTAAGTGGGCAGGTTTGCATGACCAGTGGTGGCATCAGTGCTTGAGCAGCTTTGCAAGAAGGCTGGGCCGCACAGTCTGACCCCAGAATGGGCTGTAAGTGGACAAGCAGGCAGGCCCTGGGCCTCCCTGGGTAACTCCAGCCTAATCCAGAGCCTGACACACAGAGACGGATAATCAATGCTTGCAGGTGGGATAGTGTGGGTGGGCCTGGGGAACACCTGCTCAGAGAAAGAGCTAGAAATAAAAAGATACGTGGGCCCAAATGGTCAGCAGGCATGGAGCTGTAAAGGCAGCAGCTTCTCTCTGAACCAAACTCCACGTGGAGCTCTGAGGCCTACAGGGCCTATGAAGGCCAAAAGGGCAGAAGTGGAAGATCAGATTGGGGGCTGCTTGCAGCAACCTTCTGTAGGAGGCATGAAGTGAACAGGAACAGTGATGCCATATGTAGCTCTGGGACGAAACCTCCAGGGACCAGAGGAAGGGTCAGACCTGGGGTGAGGAATGTCATTAATTAGGAATCACCGACTCATTAAAATAATTCATCTGAGGGTGATGTTTAAATAAAGTAACCTAATTTTAAGTTTGATGGGTGTATGCAATGTGTGTGTACATGGGGGGGCGGAGTTAGGAGTTTGGAAAAGGCAAAAAATATAAAATGCTTTACGCTCTTAATTAAGAAAATCAGAGACATTATTAACTAATACAATAAAAAATGTATTTCAAACACATAGAGACCATAACAGAGACATGCAGAGGGGACGATTGGAGACACGTCTGAATAAGCCACGCTCATCTGTCTGGACTCTTCCTGGGTCCTTTAAACAAAGGGTTTGTCCCCTTTTGGCGCCCAGCAAGGTTTCTATTGTACAAGAACTGAAGTGCTCTCTAGTCCACTGAAACTGCTAACACGCTAAAATTGTCCCTAGCAGCCTAAATGGCATTTAAAATAAATACTGGGAATTGATGAAATGACCAATTATGTTAAGTACTCATGCCTGGTGTAATCCAAACCAAATCTTACCCCATTATCCTCAAAACTCGAGGCGATTCAGCAGGCCCTCTTGCCAGTGATTCTGCAAGAACCAAAACACAGAGGCCACACTAGGGTAGGACCTCGAGCGCTTCCAGTTAATTCTTGCAATTGGTCTTACGCTGGAAAAAAAATTACTGTGCCACATTTCTGCTCAACAGCTTATAAACCAAACAACCATTAGACAGCATACACCGCTTTCCCACTGGAACCATTATGTCACTTTGTTCCACTGATTTCAGGTTTTAACTTCCATTATTCCCTCTTCAGACATCACAGTGTTCTTCTTAAACATACCTGGGAGCACATGATGTCATGGTCCCAGAGTGCCCATGAATCACTCATTTTCCGTCTGCCACATCAAGTCCCCACTGCCACCTCTCTGTGATGCTCTCATGCTCCACGCTCTTGCTGTTTCCCCTTTCTGTTCCCACACGCCCACAACTATTTTTCAAGGCCTCGCTCAAGCGTCAATTCTTCCTCGAAGTGACAACCCCTACGCTCTCACCTCCCTGACAAACAGTCAGTCTCTCGCCTCTAAACAGTGTGGCACGTCTGCTTATTGTGTTGCTCCTGCATTCTTTGAGTCTCATCCCCTAGGGCCACTCCACATGGCAGGTTCTCCCCAACTCCTGTGTGGCCCAGTTCAGCCAGTTCAGACTGTGTTCAGGATCCTCAGTCAGGCTGGGCTCTGTTGGTTGGTCCCTGGGCCCCTGTGTCACCCTGTGTGAGCAAGCTTCACCTTCTACCCCAGTCCTAGGAACTGGTTCTTTAGGGTGTCCTGCTTGCCTTCAATACCAATGCTGGGAGCTGGTACCTCTTAACAGAGTTCTTTCCTGGTCTGATTACCTAGACAAATGCCCACCTGCTTGCTATAGGGAAAAAGAAGGAATGCGTGCATATTTTGCAAGTGTGAAGTACGGAAAGATGAGACAGGGAGCATGAATCAGGCACATTTTCTTCCAATTGAGTCCTACCTAAACCTTTCACCGGCATGACCAGGCAGCTCTCTTATTTCTATACCCCTATCTTTACCATAAAACTTTTGCTCGTGGACACCGGCAACTTCTTGATGAGCCACACCACCCACCAAAGGAATAGAAAAATATTAATTAGGAAGAACACCCACGTAGTTCGAAAAATCTTATTGCAATAAAAGTGTCTCAAGAACTCTACATACAGATACAGCAAATGAAGAAACATCACAGGAAAAAATTGTTAACGCATCCCCGCCCACACTCCCAAACTCTCAGCAAGATTCTTCTGAGTTTCACGTTTATAAAAACATAAATGGGCTGCACTGAATTGGATGTGCATTCAACGAGCATCTGAAATCTGTAATCATTTAATCCGCAATGCCTGGAACAAAGAGAGAATTTTTAACCCAATCAGAAAGACAAAGAAAGTCTACCCCTGATGAGATGCAATCTCATAGTGAAGTCACTCAACTTTAGAAACCTCATGGACATTTCCCCTCAAGCTCCCACCCTGCAGAAATAACCAAAAACTGATTACAGCAAATCTCACCTTATGTGGAACTTAATGAATGAAGATCCCATATGAAAATGCTCTAAGTAAATGAAACCCCTTTCCTGAAAATAATCCACACACGGATGATATTCATATCATTACTATAGATCTAGAGGAAAAATAAAGATGCACATAACTGCAAAATTCACTTGGAAAAAACCCAAAGGCTCATCATAATCGGTTTCCACTTATATTATCAGAAAGGAGAACAGATTTTTTAAAAAAAATTGTCAATTTTTGAAAGCGGAAGCAGTTCCCTTTTTTCTTAAATATTTAGGATATCTATGACAGTCATTAAAATTAGGATTGATCAAATGTGCCTGCCTACATTTCACTTGGACAAAGCAAAAAAGCAAAGAAATTCTTAAGTTCCTGATTTCACAGGCTATTAAAAAGACAATATGCAATTGCATGGCCTATAAAACAACAACAAAAATGTGATGACATCTCTCCCAATTGTTTGAGCTACTCTGGAAATGTGAAGATAAATGTTTCTTTTCTTAGCCACATTTATATTCTACTCCTTCACACCCAGCTGGCCCTCAGAATGTACTTTTCAGGAAAAGAGGCGTCACAGCTCTAAACCAACCAAAATGCACTAAAACTCCCCACTATTGGCCCAGTATAGTTCTAAAGCTCTTGGTACAACCAAATTCATCTGCTTTTGGCCAGTTGTGCCATTCTGACACCTGGCCAATCAACAGGGGTGAAAGGGGACAGGAAACTGGAAGACCCATGGAAGCCAGCCGATTCCAGCTTATCTGCAAAACAGACATCCAAAAGCGATAACCCAAAAGCAATTCTTAAAAGTATTTAGGATTCATCTTATTGCTATTTTTATCCATTTATTCTTCTTTAATTTTATCTGGCCATTTCGAAAGAAACTTAATAGCAGATGCAGAGGTGAAAGGCAGTTGGAATTCCTTGAGAACACTGGACAGGGACTAGTGCAAAGCAGCTAAGGTGGGCTGGACAACAGGAAGGATGTCACCGTGCAAATGATGCTCCTGGGGACAACGATGGGGTGACTGAACTCTGAGC
Organism: Equus przewalskii; assembly: GCF_037783145.1. Taxonomy (NCBI): domain Eukaryota; kingdom Metazoa; phylum Chordata; class Mammalia; order Perissodactyla; family Equidae; genus Equus; species Equus przewalskii. The sequence goes on from NC_091855.1 coordinate 32,360,801, forward strand.
CTCAGAAAAAATCACAGTCAAACTTCCAGGCACACATGGATGTCAGGGGACAGCAAGGAACGAGTGGACCTCCATGATGACCAAAGTGCCAGAACACCCAAAACATTCCTCCTTAGCCCAAGGACTGGAAATACAGGCCAGTTTATGCTACTGTCACATCCTAACTACCACGTAATTCCAATTTCACCAAAGCAAGCTGAACACTTCTGGAATGAGAACTAATGATGATAAACCAAAGAAGCAGTCCTGGTTTCAGACTAACAATTCTCAGTAACAGGAGACGTGAGTAGGAAGAAATAAAGAGAGCTGGACAAAGAGAGCCTACCCACAACAGTCACCCATCTCCAGAGGGTGCCCACTCCTCAACAGGACAGAACTCTCCTGATTGACACCAAGCACCGAGGAGCAGTGAGAGGGGGTGGTGGGAAGGGGAGAGGCGCTCCTAGAGACCTACCTTGCAGGAGGGCTCCATTTCTCTTGAAGAAGGTACTGCCCGGCCAGATGGGTGGACCTGATGTGCTGTAACAGAAGAGAAACCAGCATAAGGGCGGGCTCACTTACACTCACTCACTCGCACTCAGAACAGCCCCTTCTCCAGACATCACCCAAAATGGCCTGAAAACACTTTCCCAGTTAACGCATTATTTACACTCACTGGAAACGCATCTTTAAAAACCATTAGGTTTGTTTTATGATGAATGGGCTTCCTATTTCACAGGGCAGAACCTGTCTGTGTGGGTACTCTGGTTACTCTCTTGACCCTGCTCCCACCTGGGCACTGAAATCATTCGCAGGTTAAGAAAATGGCATATTCACACGGTTCAATATCATAGCTTATAACTTAAGAAAACTGGCTATTTTATTCACAATTTTATGAATTTATGTGGCAAAGAACTCCTATCCACATCTTCTGAGACCAAGTGGGTTGTCCGACACTTCCTGGGGCCACCTGCCTGTTATGAATGCAAACTTGCCTTTCTTGGCGGCTTTTCTACCACCAAATCCTTAATATACAGAAATGACCTTGATCGACTCCCTCCCTCCTCCATCTTGTTTTGTATCTTGTTTTCAATTTCTTGGCTTAAAATGTTGCACTCCATACCCTATAAAACATTTTGCAGATACGTTACCACCCATAGTCTGGTAACAAGAGAGGCAAGAAAACAAGAAAGACCAATACATCACAAAGACACTGTACTGCATTTATAGACGAGCATTTTCACTGTTTTAAGACACCCCGTGAAAAACTTTATAACCAAGCCAGTCTTAGCAAAATATCCTTAGAGTGGGAAGTAGGTTATTTTAAATCAAGGATTGGTTTAGATTCATGGTAGAAAGCACTTAGTCAAAAATGTTATTACATTCAGCCCAAGAGGCAGTATAAATTACTTTCACCAAAATGGTACATGGCAAATGATATTGGTTAATGCATAAACAATCACCTTCAACACGAAAAAAATAAAAAGTTGGTGTGAACAATACATTTGTAAGTTCAGCAGGCACACACATATACAGAATTAGAAAACTGGAGGGCTCTATAAGGAATGCTTCACCAGTCAACTAGGGTCTAGAGATACAGGAGAGCAATACTGTTAACAAGGAGAAATGCCAGTGACACATTCTGCCGACCCAAATTTCATCACCAGAGGTACAAACAGCATAGCAGGTACAGGGACACGTTACATGACTGCGAAGGAGCAGAGAGGGAGGAAGAAAAGAGCAACAGCATAAAAATACTATTAAAAATCAAAATAATGTCAAATGTGCTAGAAAACACACACTATGAACCTTGATGTAAATGAATCTTCTTGTTTTATTTTGTTTTGGATCCGTGACACTCAGAGAAAGCGAGAAAAACGAGTGTCAGCCATGGCTTCTCCTGCAGCCCTGATTCCCAGCTCTGGCAGCTGTGGCCTCCGAGTGGCCAGGAGTTGCACAGGATAATAGTAAATCTGGCTGGGGTCTCAGGGCCACAGGATAATGGCAGCAAGCTGATTTCTCTTCCATCTGATTCCTGGCCTATTCTGCTTTGAGGCTTTTAAGGCTCAAAGTTGCATGAAGAATAATGTGCATTAAAATGCTTAAGATTATCTTTTAACAACTCCGGCCAGCTCCCAGGATTTTACCATCTTCTTTTTATAAGAAAGCAGGAAACAGCAAGCCGGCTGTTGCCAACACTGAATCACCTGATGTCTAAAGATATTTAAAGACTGAGGACTTCATTACAGGGGACGTGGTGCTTCCAGAGAATTCAATAATTGAGTATTACTGCAGGAGCCTGAATATCCAGCTTACTTCCATCCAAATCTCCTCTTTATCCTGATCTTGATTGGGCTGAAAACTGAGCAGACGCCAGGGAGGGAGCAAATGTGGGGAAGCGAGGTCGGGTAAATCCAGTGGTTTAGATAAGGAAAATTCTCTGTATGATAGAAATCTACTTAAAGATTTCTACAACATCCTTCTAATGTACCTAAGTCACTGATCACTATTCTAGTCGCTCTGCCCTGCTGTTCATGTAATCTCTACCCTAGCAGTGGAAAGAGAGTTGGACTGGCCCACCCACCTGGCTCTTACCTGCCCCCAATGTCACTGATGAATTCACCTGTGGTCTCTTGCTAGCTCAAGGTAAGCTGGTTCCTGCCATGCTAAAGCTTTTGAGCTCACTGGCCCCTTATTCTACACTTTTCTTTTGGATGGTCCCTCAAAACGACATCTTCTAACTTAGGAGATGCAAGGATTTATTCAGTGCTTACTGAGGACTGTGCTTGTTGTTGAGAAGGACACAAGGGGAAAAATTAAAAGCCATATTTTATGGCCTCTAGGAACTTACTGCCGTGCTTACCTAGCTTCAACCTCCTAGGATTCTATCTAAAGTGATAAGAAATGCCTATGGAAAGGTTAGTAGTTGTGGATGGACCTGGTGGCTGCAGGTTGGGGAGGCAGCAAACTGATCTTTTTCTCCATCTGGAGATGTCCCTGGCTCACAGCCCTTTAAAGCTCAAAGTTGGTTTTAAAAAATTATACACAAAATTATTTAAAAGCCTATCTTAACCATAGTAACTCAGAGAAGAAGCTAATGGTCAAGGTCTTTATGGGAGGAGCTGAGGCAACCCTGGGAACCAATCATTCATGTGGCAAATCAAGAGGAGGGGAGGGTGGGGGACTCTCTACATCCAGTCACTTAAATGTTGGTGATTTGTGAATGGTAACAGCCATGAGAAGTGGCCACGAGGGCCCCCTTAAACCTATTGGAGCGGGCTTTAGTCACCTTACAATGATGGTTACATTGCTCAACACTGGGAGGGCAAATTATCATTTACAGAGCCCAGTGATCAACACTGTTCCATGGGCTCCTTCAATCCTATGGGTGGGCAGGGCAGGACCTATCTTCCCCATTCAACAGATGAAGAGATGGAGGGACTTTCCCAAGGCATCTCTTGGTTGCTTAGTGATCAGCCCACCATCCCAACACATACACATCATTGGCCCCAACTTCATTGCTCATCTTCCAGCTTTCATCTTCCAGTCTTCTGGCACTAAGCTCTTCGCTACCCTTCTCCACTGAAGAAGGTTGCGGATGGTATTTCACTAAGAATCTCTCCAAGGTAAAATGCCAGGCTAGGCTAGAAAAAGCAATCAGGCTAACCATATATGAAAGACAGATCCATGGGCTCATATTAGCAGAATCAACACAATGCTGGTGCCACAAATATCTCATTTCCATAACTCTAACAAACTCTAACACGACCTTTGGCACTAGAAGCCAAACCCACTTTGTGACAAAGGAAGCTGACCAACAGGTTAAGAGGGCCTTGCCTGCCAGAAAAGCAGTTTGTGAACTGGCATTTGAGCACATTGATCCAGCTCATCACTAAGACCAGAGCTAAGCCAGCAAATCCCAAGAGATGAGCAATACCGTCCTGAACAGCATACCCAGCATCTGCCAGAGACTCACAGCCCTCCATCCCTTCCTGGCCTCACACTCTCAGCTGCATTACTTCCCACTCCCAAGGGAACACCGTGAGTCAACGGGTCATGCAGCCCTAAGGTGGCTCTTGGCATAACGATGTGATCTGTCATGTGTTTTCTCTGTGTCCATGAGCTTTCATCATTGTGAGAACCGGCTGGATGGTAACCAAGACCCTGGGAGGTTCTGGCAAGACCCACACCTGTACTCACCAGCCTGGACTTTCTGTAAGTTTACTGAAAACCAAATTAAGAAAAGTACTTTTTTCTAACAACCCAGCCGCCAAATGTAAACTGGTATATCTAAAAGAGAGTAAGATACTACAACATGGATGAACCTCAAGGACATTAAGTGAAATAAGCCAGACACGAAAGGACAAAGCCTACATGATTATATGAGGTAGGAGAGTGGTCAAATTCACAGAGACAGGGGCTAGAGGGAGTGGGGAATGGAGAGTTCTTTAACGGGTACAGAGTTTCCATTTTGCAAGATGAAAAGAGTTCTGGAGATGGGTTGACAACAGTGAGAATGAACTTACACTACTGGACCGTATGCTTAAAAAGTCGTTAAGATGGTATATTTTGTTATGTGTATTTTATCACAATTTAAAAAAAAAATTTAATGTAAAATGAGAGCGAGAGACAAAGAGAATGAATATAGGAAGGACTCCAGGAGAAGTGAATCAAAGCCTAGAGTTTTAGGCAGGGAAGGACCAACCTACGTGCTGTCGCTAAGGGTCCTGCAGTTGGCATCTCTGCCAGAATGATCCACAGCACGGTGAAAAGCAGAAAGCCCAAACAGACTGGGGGAAAGGAAAGGGATGTAGTGAGACCAGCCTATTCTAATCTTGTACTTTCAGAGGCCAGAGCTTGCCCACTACTCTTTAGGCAACTAAGCAGATTCCTGTCCTATTCTTAGCACTGGAAACAGCATGCGAAGGCAGTCCCTCTGGATGTGTGACACCCACCATCACACTGTGTTTTCCCATGAGAAGTCAGAGCATAGTAATGAAGGAGGAATCCCGGAAAAAATACCAGGAATTCTATTGTTTTCATTCTAACTGTGGATTAATCACCAGGAAATAACAGAAAAACAAATACGACCTATGCCACACACTAGCCCAGACCCGTTGGGTGAAGGATGCCAGTCGCTGAAGTTTGGAACGAAGGAATCAGAGCAGCCTGGATGGACAGACATGTGTGAGAAGGCCTCAAGTTTCACAAAATCTGGTTCACTATCTGAGCATCACCACTAAGCAACACGCTTCAAAGTTCAGAATTCTTGAGGATATTCCTGACGCTTTTATAATCTTCCAAATAAAATAGAAGCATGTTGACATTCAAAGGGAAAGTGGCCACCTGGTCCTATCCGAGGTGTGGTGGGGAGAGCACGAGATTTGGAGTCAGGGAATTTGTGCAAATACGCTAAAAGTCTTAGAACTTGTCAAAGTCTCCATTCCAAGCCTGCAAACGGGGCCATAACAGCATCTAGTGTTTAAGGATAAAATGAGATGATCCATGTCAAGCGGATATTCTAGGAAATGCAAAAATCCCAGTGGTAGTCTTGATTACAAGACGGCTACAGTTCAGAGAAGTTAAGTGACGTGCTTGGTGCCAGCACTTCCTCCTACACTCTGTGGACTCTCCCAATTTGGCTCTTTTCTTCATTCTTGTGATGGAAGAGGTAATGGCACCTTCATCTTCTTCTTTTCCTTAAGGATGCTTTGAGATCATCTCATCGCAAGTGCTCCTCCGTCCAAAGCAGCAATGAACCATTTCTAAGAATCAACAGGTGGGAAGAAGCAGCATCAGAGATGCCACCAGCTCTAAAGAAAGCTAACAAGAAACAGATAACTTCACGTAGAATCCTGCAGAGATCCAAACTGGCAAGGACGGCTGCCCGCAGTGACCTTTCAGGGTCGTGCAATCAAAAGGCAGAAGAGACCGGGTGGAAACATGCCAACCGGCCGATGTTCAGAGGCTGGCAATTGTTGGGAAGGCATTACTGACGTGAGAGCAGGACCTCAGAAACCACAACTGAGAGTGTGGCAAGATCACTCTGAGGAAAAACACGAATTGTGGTGAGGAATGGAATCGCTGTCACTTTAGCCAAATGTTAAAAGTGGAGACTCATCCTGGCTCCAGCTGGATCAACCTGCAAATAGTTCTTGTGCGCCTATCACAGCCAAGGCCCCAGATATGCTGGGGGCTGAAATGGTGTGAGACTCAGACAGAAGCTCTGGAGTAAGAGCTAGAGCTATTTTCAATACAATCACGTGACACCAAACGACATCTCGGTCAACAACAGACCACAGATACGACAGTGGTCCCCTAAGATTAATCAAGCGGTCTCGCCTGACCAACCCGGTTAAGTTCCAAGACCCCCAGTGGATGCCTGAAACGGCAGATAGTACTGAACCCTATATACACCATGTTCTTTCCTATACAGACATACCTATGATAAAGTTTCATTTATGAATTAGGCACAGTAAGAGATTAACAACAATAATAATACAATAAAACCATTATAACAATATACTATAACAAGAGTTACCATCGATCTTAGCAACCTTGGCATCTGATTTTTTTCCTTCTTTATTAAGTTGACCATTCTTACCTTTTCACTTAAAGGAAAAACAATTTACTGCTTCTCTTTGCCATATCTGAATTGCCAGCATCCCTACTCTCGTGCTTTGGGGCCATTATTAAATACAGTAAGGGTTACTTGAACACAGCACTGCAATACCTCGATAGTCGATCTGATAATCGAGACAGCTACTAAGTGACTAACAGGTGGTTAGTGAACACAGTGTGGATGCGCTGGACAAACGGGTGATTCATACCCGGGGGGGACGAAGTGGGACATCACCAGATTTCACCACGCTCCTCAGACGTGCAATTAAAGACTTACTAATTGCGTATTTCTGGAATTTTCCATTTAATATTTTCAGACCATGGGTAACTGAAACTACGGAAAGCAAAACTGAGGGTAAGGGGGACTACTGTACCGTATAGCCTAGGTGTGCAGTAGACTACACCATCTAGGTTTGTGTAAGTACGCTCTATGGTCTTCGCACAATGAGGGAATCACGAGATGACACATCTCTCAGAACGTATCCCTGTTGTTAAGCGATGCATGACTGTATATCAATGTTTCATAACGTTCCACCAAGCACGCTACAAAGTTTAGGGCTTCTCTCCTCAGACACATTTGAGAATTGCTGTTGACCTCCGGCAGGGTTTCTTAACCCCGGCACTACTGATATTTGGGGCTGGATAATTTGGTGTCACGGGGGCTGCCCTGTGCACCGCAGTGTGTGCAGCCACCTCCCTGGCCTCTACTTACTAGATACCAGTAGCACCCTCTCCCCAGCTGTAACAACTAAAAAGGTCTCCAGGTACTGCCATGTGTCCACTGGAGGATAAAACTGCCCCCAAATGAGAACCACTGACCTAGTGGTCAGCAAACCAACTAAGCTGGCCCCAATCTTCTCTCCACTCACCAAGTCCCAAACGTCCCTCTCTACACCTCATCAGGCAACATCACCTCCTCTTTTCTACAACCAAAGCCACTCTCCCTAAGTTCATTCATTCTCTGTTATTTCCCCCAGTGTCTGTATCTTCTTCTCTGCCAAAGTAACTCCCCTTCGGCCCTTCTTTTCCTCTAGAATCTCCTTCCCTCCATTACCCCTCGCCTCCACTCGCCTTCCTGTTCTCAGGACTAGGAGTTTGTCTTATCCATCATCAAACATCCCCTCGCGTCCAGATCTCCCTCTTGGCTCCCATAACCCTGCTGTGCACTAACAAAGCCCACGAGTTGGGAACTGCGTGCCTGACGTCCACCGCTTCACGTCACAGTCTCCCTGGACTGGCTGCAGTCCTCTTCTATCAGGGGTCACCAGAGGCCTCCAGTCACCCAGCTGTCCAGGCCTAACAGCCCTTGAGGGCACTACAGTCTCTCCCTTGCCCCACTCCATACCCCCCACATGCGCTCACATGAGAGGCTTGCTTTATTATTTTTTTCTGATTATATAAACTCCCTATAATTTTTGACATTATCTCTTTAAAATCCTTTCCAATTTTAGCCTCAAAACACCCTCCTAGCCTGGTTCTTCTCCTCCCATCTCCTTTCTAACATTCTGTTAGCTCTTTGTCCAGCCTTGGCCCCATAATTATGAGCATTCCTAGAGTTTTAGTCCTCTTTTCTTTTCTACTCATTTTTCTTTCCTTGGAGAGTTCATGCACTCATGGGAAATTTGGATTTTCCAATTCTGCACCTCCAGCCAACCTTGTCTCCAGACTCTGGAACGTACCTCCGGCTGCGTCTTGATACCGTACTCGGCTGTCCCCCCACTACTGGTCCCCACGGGCACCTTCTAGACTGCCCTGGATCTCTCAGTGTCTCCATTAGTTCTTGAGGGCTGCCACAACAAGTACCACAGCTGAGAGGCTGAAGCAAAAGAAACTTCTTGTCTCACAGTTCTGGAGGGTAGAAGTTCAAGATCAAGGCTGGTTTCTTCTAAGGGCTTAACAAGAATCTTTTCCACGCCTCTCTCCTAGTTTCTGGTGGTTGCTGGCAATCTTTGGCCTAAATATACATCATCATCATCCAGATCTCTGCCTTTATGTTTACGTGGCATTCTCCCTGTGTGTTCTCATCTGTGTCCAAATTTCCCCTTTTTATATTGGCTTAGGGGTCCACCCTACTGCACTATGACCTCATCTTAACTAATTACATCTGCGATGACCTTATTTCCAAATAAAGTCATATTGTGAGGTGCTGAGCATTAGGACATCAACATATGAATTTCGGGGGGACGACAATTCAACTTATAACAGTGTCCACAGCTGCCTTCCTTTCCACATGGTGCACAGACTCCCTGCAACACGGAGACACATGTGTCTTTCTTTTCCTAAATCCCTAGCACCTGCCACAGTGCTTGCAACTTGGCTGGCAACTATCAACGTTTGCTGAGGGAATAAAAGTTTACAATATAACTCATTCCTCATAAATACAAAGACGAGAAAACTCATTCAGCCCTTGCTGACCTGTAAAATTTTTAAGTCAAAAGTCCTGGAGTCTAACTCATTCCTTTCCCACACCCCTGTCTGCTGTCACCCACTCCCGTCAACTCTTTCTTTCAAATGTCTCTGGCACTTTCCCTTCCTTGTATTTCTACTCTACTGGGTCAAGTCATGGTAGATGTTCCCAGTAGGATCTTAATAAGTCTTCCCGCCTCCAATCTCTCCCTTCACCCCAGTCCACCCTGCCTAACACCACAGCAGCCTTCTCAAAGCACAGCGTCTTCATGAGCTCTCCCCTTGGTTTACAAGCGGTTCCCCAAGAAACCCCCAAGAGTTGCCTACAGTGCTGTCAATGGTGGGGGTGGAGGGATGGGTGTCTAGAAGAGGTCCCGCCCCAATGAAAACAAAGGATCTCTTTTTAAGTGCCTTATGCATTGAGTTTTCATATCATTTTTCATTTGAAGAGTTTGCTGGTTACAAAAGTATGTGAAAACCAACAGCTTACCAGGCAGAGTCAAGTCCAATAGGTTCCCTGCCTGACACAGGTCTCCAGAACACACGTGTACCCCATCTATTTCTAAGGGCCCATTCAAGCCAGTTCTGTTTCTGTCTGCCTGGAATGCCCGGCTGCCCTGTTCTCTTTCCTATTCAAGTCCTACCCCTCCTTTATGGGGTTCGACTCAAATCCCAGATCCTGGAGAAACTTTTTCCGGTCAGTTCCACCCTGGGACCTCTCCCACCTCTGAATTGTCTGATAATTACTATCTGCACAGCCAATTTGGGAACTGACCACACTCTGTGGTATTTCCTGATCTGACGTCTTCTTATACCTTTAATTCATTTTCTACAGGTGTGGGTCTTACTTTTCCAAAGAGCGGAAACCCCATGTGGGCAGAGTCTAAAGGTGACTTCCGTCCTAGACCTTGGCCAAGTTCACTGCACACAGAAGACGGTTGTCATTATTCTACTAAGTGATTTTATAAAACAGCAAAAATGCTACCTGCATATCATTCACAGAATTATTTCAAACACTAAGGATTAGAAAATACTCTTGCAGACATTTTTAAGTCTCTTACAAAGGAACTAGCCTATATAGTAACATTTCTTCTTTTACCATCATCTCAGATAAAACCTTAAAAATCTTTGAAAATGGAAGCAAAATTATAAATCTCATCAGTGATGCTAAGTAATAGGTTAGGTAATTTGGATTACTCTTTTCGGTGATTTCTTGATTACTTAGGAATATATAAATAACTAGATAAGTACATGTATAGCTCTCATAACATGGAATGCATGTTTGGGTATACTGAAGACATTCTGCTAGAAAACTCAGCTTCAGTTTTAGATGCATACAGCTCATGATACATCTTATGAACAGATGCAAAGGTGTTTATCATTATCTTCGTGCTACACAGTTTCTAATTTTACATATGAAAACCAAGACATCATTCAGCATAAAGTACATTATTTGCATGATATATTTGCATTTGTAAAACACCCACATTTACTTTTACTGCTTAATGGGCCTGGTTAAAATGGGCCACTCTATATAAATGGAGCACACTGGTTCCCAACTCAATGGTGCTGATAAGAAAACTACTCCTTTTAGATGCAAATGAACCTACTAATCACAATTAAAATGGTGGAGTTGAGGAAAGCAGAGCAGCTGTTCCAAGAGCTACACGTCCAGGGCCAGTTTGGTTCTAGCTTAATCCCTGATGCAGCCTGGGACTCCCCCAGAGAACATCTCCCCAGGGGCCAAAGGGATAAACTTAACTTTTCCAAAGGTAAGGTTGAGAAGAGAATGGCAGTAAGTTCCTGAATCCAGAATCTGGGCTGACTATGGCCCAACCAGTCGATCCACGGTGTTAACCCAAACTTGTCCACAGGGCCAGAATTTTAACCAGTCCAGTTCAAAGGACATAAGTGGAACAGAGGCAGGAGGATTGCATTTGTAAAACTCACAGAGGAGAGGCAAGACATACATACGAAAAGTTAGGTAATTGAGACATCCCCTTAAAACAGTAGTTGCTAAGCAAAACAGTATGGCGCTTCCTCAAACAATTACACACAGAATTACCACACAATACAGTGGTTCCATTTCTGGGTACACACCCAAAAGAACTGAAAGCAGGAACTCAGAGACACTTGTACATCCATGTTCACAGCAGCATATTCACAACAGGCAAAAAGCAGAAGCAACCCAGTGTCCATCAATGGATGAATTGATAAGGAATATGTGGTATATACATACAATGGAATATTATTCAATCTTAATAAAGAAGGAAATTCAGACACATGCTACAACACAGGTCAACCTTGAAGACATGATGCGAAGTGAAATAAGCCAGTCACAAAAGGTCAAATACTATATGATTCCACTTATATGAGGTACTAAGAGTAGTGAAATTCATAAAAGACAGAAAGTAGAAAGGCAGTTGCCAGGGGCTGGGAGGAGGAGAAAGTGGGGAGCTGTTATTTAAAGGGTACAGAGCTTCAGTTTTGCAACGTGAACAAAGTTCTGGAGACGGATGGTGGTGATAGTCACATGACAATGTGAACGTACTCAATGTCACTCAGCTGTACAATTAAAATGGTTAAGATGATAAATTTATGTTATGTGTATTTTACTAGAATTTTAAAAGATAGATAGATAGATGGAAAGTAAATAAATGAACAGACATTTCCTAATGGTCAGCCAGACACTACCTAGGGCAGGTGGCACCTTCTGCTCCTCTGTCCCAAGGATCTGGAAGTAGGAGCTGGTTTTCCCACCTTCTTTTCTCTCACCTGTCCATCCACTGAACAAACATGTTTTTACACCTGCTATGGGGACATGGTAATGAAAAAACTATCCTGTTGTCTAAGACGAAGAGACACGGATGCATAAACAAACAAAAGAAAGGATCTGAGGTTGCACAGAAGATGACAGAAAGCTCTTGATAGACAGCTGTGAGACCACTGCCCTTGGGTCCCTTGATCATTATGCCATGAAACTGGACACTAGCGCCTTCTGGACAACGACCCTCTTGTTGGGCAGAAACCACTGAAAAACTTTCTTCCACGAGGCCTACCCTGACTTGACCCTCATCTGTCCTTTCTTTGAGACCCAACAGTGCCGCCATTGACACATGGACTTCAACACCAACCACCCCCTACCACTGTCCAGCTGTCTCCCTGGGAAACCAGAGATCCTCTAAAGGTGTCATGCACCTTGCTGGGTGCTCAGCACAGGGCCTGGCACCCGGTACCTGCTCATTTAACGCTGGCTGTTATCACAGCCCAGAGAGCAGGCCCTTCATACACTCTCTTGGGAGCACTCCTGGGGCAGTGAAACCTGGAGACTTTCTCAAGGAACTTCCGTCTGAGCCACTGCTCAACGACTATAGACACCGAGCCCTTCAAGGAGCAGCCTGTGTGATGATGGTGGTCTCTGAGATGGAGATGGCTGGAGGCGGCATAGGGAGAGCTCTTAGGCCTTGCCCTCTGGCCGTGCTGGGGTGGAGGGCCTTTGAGACTGAGGAAGCCCAGCTTGCTTCTCTCTCCTTCCTTTGGCAGTGATTTTGTGGAGGTCTTCACAATGGTGCAAAAGGGCTTCAGTTTAACAGGTAGAACCACTTGGGGACTCTAGACAGAGTCAGTGTAATTGGAGACAAGCAATAGTGGGAAATTTTCATCTAAAATCCACTCCTTTAAGAGGAAATACCTCTTGGGCCAGCCCAGTGGTGTAGTGGTTAAGCTCGCACATTCTGCTTCGGCAGCCCAGGGTTTGCTGGTTTAGATCCTGGGTGCAGACCTATGCACTGCTTGTCAAGCCATGCTGTGGCAGGCGTCCCACATATAAAGTAGAGGAAGAGGGGCATGGATATTAGCTCAGGGCCAGTCTTCCTCAGCAAAAAAAAAAAAAAAAGAAAAAAAGAAAAAGAAAAAGGAAAAAAAAGGAGGAGGATTGGCAGCAGATGTTAGCTCAGAGCTAACTTCCTCAAATAAAAAAAAAAAAAGAGGAAATAGCCCTTGAGTGAAAATACCATTTCACCTAGAACTCAGTGGCAGGTTTTAGAAATCCTTGGGCCATCTCCCATGACTAAGAAGTAGGAAAGGCAGGCCACACTCGTATCATCTGTCCCAGGATAACAGTATCCTTTGAGTCCATGACAAACAACCACACTCTGCCCAATACAGATAATGCTAAGGACGTTACCCTTCATTATTCCGCTGAACTAATACAACTTTCAGAGAAAAACCTCAAAAGTCACTAGGACCTATTACCTTTCAGGCTCGTAGAGATCAAGAGATGTAAGTGTTTGATCCACGTTTTTGACCCAGTGTGATTCCCGATACTTCCTGCAATGCTGAAAACCTGTCACAGACAGGAAAATGACCTATTTGTGGGAAAATTGTGATTTACCTTGATTATTCATTTCCTCCCTTCGAGGGCTACTCCCATCCCACACCCCACCACAAAGAGGAGAGATAGAAATGCTGATTTTAGAAAGCTGATGATACAGAGCTGCACACCTCTGTCTAAATATTACATCAAGGGTAGAAATCCAGACACACAAAAAATGCTAACGTTGTACGTAACAATGCAGAAGTTTATTTTTTATGAAACATTTTCCCTCTGGTTTATTGGATCTATTTATGGTTGGCTTTGAAGTGACAAAAAGCAATTTTCCATTTCCAAAAAGTAATCTCTTATATCTGCCAAGGCAATAAATATTATGATTGGCATTGACACCTAAACTGTGTCTTTGTCCTGATACATTCAACTCAGCATAAAGAGCTGGCCCTACCTTCCAAAGTGCTCCCTGCTCTCCACGTGATCCTTGGCCACTGCCCTATCACCTGTCATTGCTTGCTTGTGACTTTCTCCTCTTCTCAAAGCACCCCATGTGTACTCTGAGCCCTGCTCAGGAAAACCAACGGAGCAGTGGTTGGGAAACCCAAGTGCAGTGGGCCTCTTCCCATCTCATGTGAGCTAGGGCCTAAGTAACCGCCTCTTATATGCCTAATACCTGACATCCATTTGATTCTCCTAGAAAACTTACAGAAACATCCATTCCTCTCCTTAAAGGGAAAGGAAGCAAATAATTTTGCTAAACCTCCTTGACAGTATTAAACTCAAAGAGAATACAGTTTCAAAAAAGTAACATTACTTCTTGGCCATAGTTATAGATATGGAGGTGTGCAGATTTCACTTTACCAAATTTGGCAGTACGTGGTGACTTTCTGGACCATTTTTTCCCGGGTATAACAGTTAAGTGTAGCTTTGAATGAGGTTTTTCTGTTTTGCTTTCTTTTGCCCTGCACTTTCCTCTTCTTTGAATCCCCACGGCATTGAAGAGTTACCCCATAACTGAAGCTCTAAGCATATTCGGGACAACCTTAGCCTCCTGAAACTTTTTGGGGGAAACTCGACTCCCAAGTACAGACGGTGCTTCCTGGTGCCCAGTCACTATGCTCACCCTCACGTGTCCACTGACCACATGCAGCACGCTTGTCACATCCAGGGCTCACACCCTCCTCATCGGGGCTAGGTGGCCTGAGGACTCCTGAAGGACACAAGCCATCCTTCCCACTCGCTTGCAGAGACCAGCACTAAATCCAGCTTGCAAAGGTCTTCCCAATATGCTACTTCTGTAGCTTCGACCTGCCCCTCTTCAAGGACAATGCCCAAAGTCCCAGCCTTAGCCTTTCTCGGGAAGATACTTTATGCCCAGGCCATCCTTACAACGCTTGAATGAAAATGCTACCACTTCCTATCTGCAGATGCACAGACTTTCACTCGCCATGGCTCCACTTTATTTTTATATAATCCGGTCAATCGTGTGTTTCAAACCACTCTCTGGCTCCTGGTGGCCTGTGTCACTTCCAAGTTCCTTAGCTCTAAGCAATTGGCTCAACTTGCTCCAGCTTCATCTCCTGCCATCTCTTGTCTTGTTATTTTGTTGTTGTTCTGGCAATACCAAGTTGCTCAGGGTCCCCAGACACACCAGAATGCCTCTTCCCTCTGTCTAACTCACTTGGCTGCCCCTGCTTGAAATAGCCCTCCCACTACTGTCCTCTTTGCAAACTCTTAGGCCTTCTTGAAGATTCTGTTCATCCTGTCTTCTACCACCTCCTTCCATGTGCAGAGCAGATCCAGCCTCTCCCACTGTAATCTATTTGTTTATGTAGCTAGACTGTGTTAAAATCAAACACAAATGGAGCCCAGACTTGAAAATTCCCTGAGCAGACAAAACCAGTTTAGTCATACCAGCAAAGCTTAATTTAGCTTATTTTGCAAGACAAAGGAGGCTAACTTGACCTGGGTCACTTCTTGCTTATGTCTCCGAAAATCATAAGCGAAACCTAAACTGTTACCAAAATTGATATGAGGGAACTGCTAACCAATTCCCTTTCATTTAAGAAAATTCTAACATTGTAACCAATCACTGTGCAGAATAAACAGTCATTGCCTCCACACCACATAAGCTGGGTTTTAACAATACACCTCGGAGCTTCAGTCCATGTTTTGGTTTGAGTGTTTCCAGTTTGCAAACTGTCTTTTTGGTGTGTGCACAATAAACTTCTACTAATTACTACTTCAGGGATTCACTGGTTTTACTTCTGGTTTTTTCTGAACTTTTGATAACTGTGAAGTCTGGGGAAGATTACTGTTCTGTTCGTCTAAAGTTCTCAGTGGCTGGCACAGAGTTAGGTGTCCAATAGACGTCTGCTAGAAAAACTAGCCTTATCAAGTACATAGAACTGATATCATCATCTTCATTTTGCAGCTCAGAACACTTAAATGGGAAAGGTGAAGTCACGAGGGCCCTTCAGCTAGTAAATGACTTGCTCCCTCCACTGTGCCATGAGGAAAATATAGCCCACCTCCCACTTCCTGTTGTCTCGATTTTTGTGATCTACAGGAAATAAAAATTTACTGGATGATTCTGTGCATCTATACAGTGTCTTCTTTTCAGAACGGACACCTAGAAGGACAGTCCTGTAATTCACTATTATCTGCGCATCTAGTTTAACTCAGAGCCAGCGCAGCCAAGCGCTAAATTAACATTACTCTTCTCTGCAGAGGTGACGGGCTCTGAACAGGCACAAGATGCCTGCATAACTTTGAAGAAGAGATTTACACACCCCTTTGTCTCCCATATAAATGGACTCAAGAGCTGCAGCAGGGCATAAATGATCCTTTCTTTCCACTGTTTATAGTTGAAAGCAGCCGTTTTCAGCTTCTTGCTGGTGATCACTCCACTAAAAATAGCTTTGATGCTGTCACATGCAAACTTGAGCAGAACCTGAAAGCAGCTCCCCTCTTAGTTCTGAGCAGGTTTAACTTTAAAAGAGAGGCAGCTGTTAACATACTCCAACGTGTTTACATGATGCTGAAGTAGTTCGGCTCGTAGTAAAAAAAAAAAAAAAAAAACACTGAAAAGGGACAGAAATGGGTTTGCAGGCTCTGGTGATGACGCTTCTTTCTGCTGAGCTGGAGCCCCGGGAGAAACACTGAGGCTGGCAAGGAAAATCCAAAATGTCCAGGTTTAAGGGGAAACTGTAAGCACATCCGCGGTGAAGTCAAGAGAGAGATGCTCCCAGAGATATGAGAGTCTCGACTCTGCTAGAGGTAGTAGCAGGGAAGGTGGCAGAGAAAATGATAATACAGAAAAGAGGACTAATAAACGTGGGGTACTTTTATTTATCTTGCTAAAATATCTAAGAGCGGGTTATAGAAATCAAGAAAACAAAGAAGAAGACATACTCAACATCTTGGCCATTCCTTTGATGTCTTATATTGGTTCCCCAGGCAACTGGACCTCTCTTCCCAAGGTGTACCTTCCACCTGCTTGTCTTCAAAGACAATGCCCCACGGAGTCACATGTCATCCAGTTTCAAGACTGCTATTCCAGCCTTAGCCTCTCCTGGGAAGATATTTCTGAAAACTAGACCCAAACAAACTGAGGGGACAGCACAGCATGGGCCTGGAAACCAGAGGAAACTCGGGCTTTCAACCCAGCTCCTCCTCTTGTGACCCAACAGACCTGCTGTGTCTCCCCTACCTTCCGTACAAGGTGTTGAGGGTTAAGCGAGAAAACGCGCACCAAAGTGCCAGATGGAGCACGCGACCCAGAAGAGAAAATCAACGTCCTTTAGAAACATGTAACCAGAAAAGAGAGTGCCTACAGCGGTCTGGGGTCAAATCTGGGATATAGTGCAGTTTCGTTTTAAAAAAAAAAAAGTACCAACCAAATAAATAGTGGTTTTTCTTCCTTCTTCATTCTACATGTCCAAAGGATGACTCACACCATGTTTGCTAATGAAGTGAGAATTAGTTTTACGAGGTTTGGTCCTAGAAAACTTGCTCTGAGCCTGGCTGAGCCGAGGTGGAAGGGGACAAGGGCCCCGGCTGTAGCAGGACTGAACACCTGCATTAGGAGCTCACTCTCGGCCACAAGGAGACAGAGACTAAGGTCAAGAATGGTGAACTGGTGGCACGTGCTCATGAACCAGAGTCCTCACGCGGGGTGTTTATGCAAGAAGTCCAGATACATTTCACAACTCCTAATTTAACAAAAACCTCAGATTCTTTTTAGGAGACCTTGAGAAAACAATGCCTCTATGACATCACCGTCCCATTCTATGAGCTTAGGTGCATGAGTGGACGACCTGTGACTCAAGCACAAGAACGAACGAGTTCTCTAAATACGCTATAAATTTTAGTAGCACACCAAGGTTATATTAGTGCAGGAATTTATCGCCTAAGTTATATATATTTGAACAACAGAACAGACTTTATATACTGCTGCATCGTTAACACTCATTTTTTTTGTTAACAAGACAAAAGAATTTACAGTTACTGCCAACAGCTTGCTGGCAGCTAATACCATGATTAGCTGTTGCCTGGCAACAGTCAAGCAAGCTTCCTCCCAATCAGGAAGAGGCACTGCTAAACTAGACTAATTATAAAACGGGACAAATGTTTAAGAGCTTTATATTTATTAAGGATTTGGGGAAGTGCATCCTAATAAGAATGACTCCTATTAAAAAAGATCTAAACTAAATACAATGCTTATCTGTCTTTGTTTCATTGTCACATATTATGGTGATCATTTTAGGAAAACTTGAGGTTTTTTGCAACTTTCCTAATTTCCCTAAATATTGTACTAAACACAACCATGTGCTTGCATGTTACGGGAGCATGTCTTCTGCCTACTCCTCTAAGAATAGGATGAATAGTGACACCTAAGCCTTTTAAAATATATATGTTTGCAAAGAAATTATGAGGATACAATCCCCATTTTCACAACTCTTATAGAGGTATCTGGAGGAAAAGCCAAGAGCTTGGCTCTTAAGTTTCTACCTTCGCCTGCCTTCTCAATTCCCTCTATTTCAAGCGTCACTCAGAATTCTCTGCATAGAGAAAAAATGGAGAGTTTTTCCAGTCCATGAGGCTGGCGTCCCTGCCATCGGGGCTGTGTTGCTGGTGGCAGTTCTGAACAATCAAAGTGGTAAACTTTAGAGACCCTGCTTCATCTCCTAGAGGGGAGGCTGGAGGAGCAGGAGAACACACACACACACACACACACACACACACACACACACAGTATGGCCCCTTTTCATATGCAAAGTGTAGGAATACTCTCCCCAAAAGACAAGACACCAACTAACAGTAGAATAGAAACCAGACAGAGGTTGGCCAAACCATGGGCCACACTGCACTGCTCTAGAGCTAAAAACGGCTTTCACATTTTTAAGTGGTTAAAATAAAAAAAAAAAAAATCAAAAGAAGAAGAATATTTCATGACACATGAATATTATATAAAATCCAAATTCCAATTTTATAAATAAAATTGTATTGGGATACAACACATTCCTTCATTTATCTATACCCTATTTTGTGCTAAATATTTAGTATTTGGCCCTTTACAACAAAGGTTTGCAGACTTCTGAAGTGGAATAAAGACCAGTGACGTTTTACTTCCTGAAAAAGAAACTGATTTTGGATTATCTCTAAACACAACCAAAACAAAGCAAATAAGCCATTTCCTACCAAATGGCCTCGAGTCTGGGCTGTTTAGTGAATGCACTACCAAAACCCCCCTGAGAAGAGTCTCTGTGGAATGCTAATTTAATTAATATTAAATTTAATATTCAGTACTTGGAATCTTTCTGATTTCAGCTAACCAATCCTTCCTCCCTCTCCACACACACAAATTGTCTCCAAAATGTTTTTCTTCGATTGTCGCTCCTCTACGTTGTTATCACCGGAACAATCTGAGTAACGCATCGGACGATCTAGGTAAATCTACACCATTCTCTAAACTGAACTAATTTTATTACTAAAAACAAACATGAGTACTGTTTTTAGGTCTGAGAGGAATATGGAATCCATTATATTGTGAGTGTAAATAAGCCTGCCCACCAGATAATGCTGTATGTCCATGAACTTTCTTAGGAAAGTGCTGATTCAGATTAAAATTTGGATGTGCTCTCCCCGAAGTCTGAAACAGCCAAAGGTCTCTGCTTTTGCAACCCTCTCCCTCGAGTTCTCCATTTACCAAGCCACAGTCTTTCCTTGAAGGCCATGAGCAGCCCGCACTTCTGCTTATATTTTAGAGACATATGTTTTGCATCACATTACAGCCCATGGTTTTTGCATGACTATGGTCCTCACCATCTAACTGTCCTTCCCAATTTCACTGTCAACTAAAGCTTAGAAAAAGTGTCATTTTTCAAGCCTTCCAGGATCACTTACATACATGAAATCCTAAAGCAGTCTCCATTAATTACAACCCAAGTGTCCGCCAGATCTAAGTAACTTTTGGACACGCTGCACCTGACATAAGAAAGAGAAAAGATCTAGTTCTGTCTGCATTTAAGACTGGCAATTTTGGGAGAAGAGCATGAGAGGAATTAATACCAAAATGAAAAATAAAAAATTGTATTTATCCCCCACCCCACTCTCCTAAAATGCCCTTGAATCTTCTGGAATTACCTTAGGATGTCCTGCGCTCTTCTCTGCAGATGGAGACAGTTGCTAGCGCCACTGTAGGCCCACAGACTTCCATGAAAATAATCTTAGTATTTTCAGGCTGAAGTGGGGAAAGTGCTATTCTGTGATGGAGGATACCTGGTGAACTCGATAGCTGGAGACCTCGGTGGTCTTCTGTGGGCCACACTCCACTCCGGAAAATGACCCATCACCACATGATGATGTATGGTGGCCACGCTTTATACCACACGAGCCTACATCAATGGCCACAGCTGACTGGGCCAGGGTAGAACCTGACCCAGGGCAGACCACAAGGGACACCAGTTCCGGTGACCTTTAACCTACTAGGCCTAGCTCAAAACGAAGAGCTGAGATACTGAGTTCTCAGTCCTGGAATTATCTGAACAGACTCTGAGGAAGGGGTCATGGAAGCAGAAGCCGCTAGGAAGCCAGGAGGTAGTTGGGGTGTGAGCGAACTTCACGGGCTAGCTGGAGCTGTGAGGTTCTTGGAGGTTCAGCAGAGGCCTGGCCACAGGCAGAGGAGGCCAGAGAGGACCGAGGAGGAGGGATCTGAAGCCCCTGAGGGAGAGCTCGCTGGAGCCTAGGTATTCCCTGTTCCAGGTGCTAGTTCCCGTGACACCTAGCTGCATTGTGGTCCCAGTGCATGTGTATGGGATTTCCTTGATGGCTACAAAAACCTTTTTTACTTGCAGCAGTTTAAATGCTATATATATATATATATATATATATATATATATATATATATATATATATATATATGGCATGCTGACATGGAGTATATTTACTGGTTTTCGAAGACTGAACCCACCTTGCACACCTGAGATAAATGCCACTTGGTTGTGGTGTATTACTCTTATACATTGTCGACTTATTTGCTAATACTTTGTTGAAGATTTTTGGATCCTTGTTCACGAGAGATAGTGGTCTGTAGTTTTCTTTTCTTGCACTGTCTGTGTCTGGTTTTGGTATTAGAGTAATGCTGGCTTCACAGAATGAGTTAGGAAGCATCCTGTCTGCTTCCATCCTCTCAAAGAGATTGTAAAGAATTGGTATAATCCCTTCCTTAAACATTTGGTAGAATTCACCAGGGAGCCCATCTGGGCCTGGTGTTTTCTGTTTGGGAAAGTTATTAATTATTGATTCAATTTCTTTAATAGATACAGGCCTCCTCAGATTGCCTATTTCTTCTTGCATGAATTTTGGTAACTTGTGTTTTCAAGGAACTGGTCCATTTCATCTCAGTTATCAAATGTGTGGGCATAGAATTGTTCACAGTATTCCCTTATCATCCTTTCAAGGTTCATGGGCTCTGTAGTGCTATCCTCTCTTTCATTTCTAATTTAGTAATTTGTGTCCTCTCTCTATTTTTCTTAGTTAGCCTGGCTAGAGGCTTATTAATTTTACTGCTCTTTTCAAAGAACCAGCTTTTGGTCTCACTGATTTTTCTCTACTGATTTCCTGTTTTCAATTTCATTGATTTCTGCTCTAATTCTTATTATTTCTTTTCTTCTGCTTACTTTGGATTTAATTCGCTCTTCTTCTAGTTTCCTAAGGCGGAAACTCAGATTATTAATTTTAGGTCTTTCTTCTTCTCTAACATATGCATCTGATGCTACAAAGTTCCCTCTAAGCCCTGCTTTCACTGCATCCCACAAATTTGACAAGTGTGTTATTTTTAATTAGTTCAAAATATTTTTAAATTTCTCTTGAAATTTCTTCTTTAACTCATGTGTTATTTATAAAACGTGTTGTGTAATCTCCATGTATTTTGGCACTATCTTTCTGTTATTGATTTCTAGTTTAATTCTGTTGTTGCTGGAGAGCAGACATGGTATGATTTCTATTCTTTTAAATTTGTTAGTGTGTTTTATGACCCAGAACATGGTCTATCTTGGTGAATGCTCCATACAAGCTTAAGAAGAATGTGTAATCTGCAGCTAACGGATGAAGCAGACTATAGACGTCCATCATATCCAGGTGGTTCATGGTGTTGTTGAGTTCAACTATGTCCTTACTGATTTTCTGCCTACTGGATCTGTCAATTTCTGAAAGAAGGGTGTTGAAGTCTCCAACCATGATAGTGGATTTATCTATTTTTCTTTGCAACTCTCTTAGTTTTTGCCTCACATAGTTTGACTCTCTCTCGTTAGACACATACACATTAAGGATTGTTATGTCTTCTTGGAGAACTGACTCCTTTATCATTATGTAAGGTCCCTCTTTGTCCCTGACAACTTTCCTTGCTTTGGAGTCAGCTCTGTCTGAAATCAATACAGCTACTCCTGCTTTCTTTTGGTTAGTGACAGCATGCTATACAGGCATACCTTGTTCTACTGCATTTTGCTCCATTATGCTTTGCAGATACTGTGTTTTTTTACAATTTGAAGGTCTGTGGCAACCCTGGATGGAGCAAACCTACTGGCATCATTTTTCCAACAGCATTTGTTCATTTTCTATCTTATGTGTCACATTTTGGTAATTCTCTCAATATTTCAAACTTTTTCATCATTATTATATTCGTTACAGTGATCTGTGGTCAGAGATTTTTTTTTTTTTTTTTTTGAGGAAGATCAGCCCTGAGCTAACATCCATGCCCATTTTCCTCTACTTTCTATGTGGGACGCCTACCACAGCATGGTGTGCCAAGCGGTGCCATGTCCACACCCGGGATCGGAACCGGCAAACCCCGGGCCGACGAAGCAGAATGTGCGCACTTAACCGCTGTGCCACCGGGCTGGCCCCACGTGGTCAGTGATTTTTGATGTTACATTCTAATTGTGACCATGAAGCGTGCCCATATAAGACGGCGGCGAACTTAATCGATAAATGTGTGTGTGTTCTGACTGCTCCACTGACCAGCTGTTCCCGTCTCTCTCCTTCTCCTCAGGCCTCCCTATTCCCTCAGACACAATATTGAAATTAGGCCAGTGAATAACCCTACAATGGCCTCTAAGTGTTCAAGTGAAAGGAAGAGTCACACATCTCTCACTTTAAATCAAAAGATAGAAATGATTAAGCTTAGTGAGGAAGGCATGGTGAAAGCTGAGATAGGCTGAAAAGCTAGGCCTCTTTCTCCAAACAATTAGCCAAGTTGTGAGAGCAAAGGAAAAGTTCTTGAAGGAAATTTAAAGTGCTACTCCCGTGAACACACGGATGGTAAGAAAGCAAAACAAGTTTATTGCTGAAACGTAGAAAGTTTTAACGGTCTGGGTAGAAGATCAAACCAGACACAACATTCCCTTAAGCCTAAAACTAATCCAGAGCAAGGTCCTAACACTCTTCAATTCTATGAAGACTGAGAGAGGGGAGGAAGCTGCAGAATAAAAGTGTGAAGCTACCAGAGGTTGGTTCCTGACGTTTAAGGAAAGAAGCCGTCTCCATAACATAAAAGGGCAAGGGGAAGCAGCAAGTGCTGATGTAGAAGCTGAAGCAAGTTGTCCAGAAGATCTAGCTAAGATAATTCATGAAGGTGACTACAGCACACAGATTTTCACTGTAGACAAAACAGCCTTAGATTGGGAGAAGAGGCCATCTGGGACTTTCATAGCTAGAGAGGAGAAGTCAGTGCCTGGCTTCAAAGCTTCAAAGGACAGGCTGACTCTCTTGTTAGGGGCTAATGCAGCTGGTGACTTTAAGTGGAAGCCAGTGCTCATTTACCATTCTGAAAATCCTAGGGCCCTTAAGAATTATGCTAAATCTACTCTGCATGTGCTCTAAAAATGGAAAAACAAAGCCTGGATGACAGCACATCTGTTTACAATGTGGTTTACTGAATATTTTAAGCCCACTGTTGAGACCTACTGCTCAAAAAAAGAAACCATTCCTTTCAACATATGATTGCTCATCGACAATGCACTTGGTCACCCAAGAGCTCTGATGGAGACGTACAAGGGGAGCAATGTTGTTTTCATGCCTGCTAACACAACACCCATTCTGCAGCCCATAGATCAAGGAGTCATTTCGACTTTCAAGTCTTACTATTTAAGACACACATTTCATAAGGCTATAGCTGCCACAGATAGTGATTCCTTTAATGGATCTGGGTAACATAAAGCAAAAACCTCTGGAAAGGATTCACCATTCTAGATACTATTAAGAACATTTGTGATACATGGGAAGAGGACGAAATATCAACATTAACAGTTTGGAAGAAGTTGATTCCAGCCCTTATGGATGTCTTTGAGGGGTTTAAGACTTCAGTGAGGAAGCAACTGCAGAAGTGGTAGAAATAGCAAGAGAACTAGAATGAGAAGTAGAGTCTGAAGACGTGACTGAATTCCTGAAATCTCATGATAAAACTTTAATGGATGAAGAGTTGCTTCTTACAGATGAGCAAAGAAAGGCGTTTCTTGATATGGACATACTCCTGATGAAGATGCTGCGAAGACTGCAGACACGACAACAGAGGATTTAGAATATTACATAAACTCAGTAGATAAAGCAGTGACAGACTTTGAGAGGATCGATTCCAATTTTGAAAGAAGTTCTACTGTGGGTAAAATGCTATCAAACAGCACTGCATGCTACAAAGAAATCATTTGTGAAAGGAAGTCAATCCATGCGGCAAACTTCGTTGTCGTCTTATTTTAAGAAATTGCCACAGCCACTCCAGCCTTCAGCAACCACCACTCTGATGAGTCAGCAGCCATCAACATCGAGGCCAGACCCTCCTCCAGCAAAAAAAATCATGACTTGCTGAAGGCTCAGGTGATTTTTAGCACTTTTTAGCAAAAAGGATTTTCAATTAAGGTATATACATTGGTTTTTTTAAAGATATTTTTTAAGACATAATGCTATTGCACATTTAAAAGACTAAAGTATAGAGTAAATAAAATTTATAGGCACTGAGAAACCAAAATATTCATGTAACTTGCTTTACTGCAATATTCGCTTTATTGTGCTGGTGAGGAACCGAACCCGCAATATCTCCAAGGTATGCTTGTATTTTCCTTTATCCACGCAGTTTTAATCCACATAGGTCTTTGTATTTAAAGTGGGTTTCATGGGGCTGGCCCTGTGGCTGAGTGGTTAAGTTCGCGCGCTCCACTGCAGGCGGCCCAGTGTTTTGTTGGTTCGAATCCTGGGCGCGGACATGGCACTGCTCATCAAACCACACTGAGGCAGCGTCCCACATGCCACAACTAAAAGGACCCACAACGAAGAATATACAACTATGTACCGGGGGGCTTTGGGGAGAAAAAGGAAAAAAAATAAAATCTTTAAAAAAAATAAATAAATAAATAAATAAAGTGGGTTTCATGTAGACAACATATAGTTGGATCCTGTTTCTTGATCTACTCTGACAATCTTTCTTAATTGGTTCATTTAGACATGCCATTGAAAGTGATTACTGATACAGTTGGATTAATATCTAGTATATTTCTCATTGTTTTCTATTTGTTGCCCTTGTTTTTTGTTCCTATTTTTGTTTTCCATTCTTTTTCTGTATTTTGAGGTTTTCACTGAGCATTTTATGATTCCATTTTCTCTTCTCTCTTAGCATATCAGTTATACTCCCTTTTTTTACTTTTTTTCAACAGTCACCTTTGCTCTTTATGCTCAAGAGCCCAAACTAAAACACCAGGTTTGAGTCTGTTCCTCCAACGTCATTCCTGATAGGCCCTTGAACCTCACCAGGCCTCTACTCGGGTAAGTGAGAGGACTGGACTTGCCATTCTACACAGCCACTGTGGACTAACATTCTGGAACCCTACTTCTGTGCTTTCTGAGGGCACCTCATGCCACCACTTCATTTTATAGACGGGAAAACAGAAATCAGGAGAGGTTCTGTGACTCACTCACAACCATGCACTGGTCAGGAGCAGAGGGAGACATGGAAACCAGGTCACTGCTGTTTCCATTACATGGGTTGCCTCTGGTATTAGAATTAAACATTTATTTTAGGGGCTGGCACCGTGGCTGAGTAGTTAAGTTCGCGTGCTCCACTTCAGCAGCCCAGGGTTTCACCGGTTGGGATCCTGGATCCTGGATCCTGGGCACGGACATGGTACCACTCATCAGGGCACACTGAGGTGGCGTCCCACATGCCACAACTAGAAGGACCCACAACTAGAATACACAACTATGCACTGGGGGACTTTGGGGAGAAGAAGGAAAAATAAAAAATCAAACAAAACAAAAAATTTATTTTAAAAAAAGGGGTGGGGATTTATTTCACATTAGAGTCTATGCTTTAAGCAAAGAAAAAGGAATTTTAGTAAAGTCTTCATTAACTGGGCATAGTTAACCATTTAAGCAACAGCAAAACCCAAACAACGAGAGGCTGAGGAGGAAAGGCACTTTAGCCAAGGGCGGGGGGAGGTCTCCGGCTTTCTGGCCCTGGGTGTGCAGTTCACCCCTGCACGGTGAGCTGATGCCCAGCCTCTGGAGAGTGATTCCTCCAGGGGTGCTGAGGAATCACCTTCTGGTTTAATACTGAAATGGCAGGCTTGAACTCTGCCTCACTCATTAAAAAGGTGAGAACCCCACTAAGTTCTGCCAAGAGTCACTGATGGCCTCAGCGTCCCCAGGTTCTCCAGATGGTCCACAGACACAGAATTACTTGAAAAGGGGATTCCCCTGTCCTCAAGTCACCAGCCCCGGGCAAGCCCCATTCTCTAAAAACGGTTTCCTTTCTGAGGCTGACATCAAGAACTTTCTCATCGTGAAAATAAAACATCAAAGCTCATTCTACCAACGCTGAGTGTCGAGGGCATTCGCTGATATTCCCTGGCCAGCCAGCATCCATTCCCTCTTCTTCCAGCAAGAGCTCCTCAAATTCCCCTGAGTGGCAGCCCTCCACCAGGGCAGTGTGGGCAGAAGTCAGAGCATGCACTGTCCTTTGCTACGGGGACTGCTCTTTAGGCCAATGGCAGACAGGCCCAGATTTTGGGGTAGGAGATCCACGCTTTTTCCACGGGACCTGACTTTCAAGGATTCTGGCTGAACTGGGCAGCCATCTTGCCTCCAGGAGGTGAAAGCTTGCCTAGGATCGGAGCCAACACAGAAGAAATGCCAAACGATGGAGAGGGAAAAACCGATGACTGTTGAGCAACGGAGCAAGTTTTGCCTGAAGTTAGACCTACTTGGGTGTTCTAGTTGATAAAGCTACCAGGATTTTCATTTGTATCTAAGCCACTCTGCGTCAAATTCTCTCTCAACTGCAAATTTAGTACTAACTGATAGACTGAGCCTTCAAATGGAGACTAAGTTCAAGATTACTTCTCCCACGACCTTTAAGGGAAGGTTCAGTCCTGCAAATGGAAGTAACACAGACAGGGCTGAAAAGAGGAGTGGTGCCCTCACTAAAGAAAAGTCTGCTGATGCCCGAGTGCCACACACACCATTACTAATGGCTAATAAAGGAGTTTTACCTTTTCTTATTTGGGGCTGGATGATCTATACACGTCCTAGACTTGGCAGCCTTTAGTTAGGTTAGCATCTAGCTGACAAGAGAAATCCTACAAGTTTATGTCTTTCAAAATAAGCTCTACAGCAATTAAAAGAGTATGCTCCTAGCAGAAGACTAGACGGAGAACTCAGTGGAAGTCTAGAAATAGCACGAAGAAGCACTGGTGCGAAACAAGTGTACTATAAATGCAGCATTTCAGATCCCCGGGGGAGATCCGGAAGATTGAAACACAAGACCAAAGGACCATCGAAAATGAGCAAAAAGGCCTTAAACCAAAACCAGGGCCTTGAGAAAAAAATACAGCTGGCTAATAAACACGGGGAAGGGTGCTGATCTCAGTGATTATAAAAGGAAGGAAAATCAAGACACAAGTCTACCGATTGGATTAGCAGATATTTACAAGATTGACAAGACCCAGGGATGGCAGCAGAACAGTCAAAGTGTTGGCAGGAATATAAATTGATAGCACTTGGGGAAGGGGTGGGGAGAGAAACTTGGATATATGTGTGTATCTAAAATGTCTATCTCTTTGGTCCAGCAATTCCTCTTCTAGGAGCTAATCGTTACATTCTACAGCCCGCCAATAAAGAGATCAGACTCTAGTAAAGGACAGACCCGAATCTGCTCGCCAATTCTAACCACCCCTTACCAGCTGCGGGTCACTAGGAAAGGCACATACTTCTCCCAATTTCAGTTCTTCATCTGTAAACTGGAGATATATGAGCACCTGGCCCACAGGGCTATTAAAAATGCATTTATGTACTTAGCATCATTGCAGGCATATAGAAAGCACCACAAATGTTTTTAGCACTGAGGTGATATCCTCAGTACCAGGGGCTGCCCCACCCCCCAACTGCTGTGAGGGCTGCACTAACAGCCCACACTCAGCACCTCGTCAGAACCACCCTTGGCTGATGGCTACAAGTCACAAGATAAGTGGCTGACAGGCCCCCTGAACCCAAGGAGGATAATTCTGCCAGTGTGATTACATTCCCATCAGGCCTAGGCCAGACTTCAGGACTTCTTCGCTCAGCCTCTTCCCCATCCTGCCTCCCTCACTCCTTTTCTCCTGACCACACTCCCTTAAGTCAATCACTCACACCCAGATATCCCTGTCTCAGGCCATGCTTCTCCAGAATCCAGCCTGAGACCCGACTGTGAGGACTTTTATTACTAGGCAAGGGGGCAAAGGTCTAAGTCATGGCATGTTCACTGAGGCACGGTTATAAATCAAGAAATGGAAAACCACCTAAATGTCCAACCACGAACAGATAAACCCATACAGGTGTGCATACGTTATGCACATAGTCAGAAAGAGTACTGCATATCAATTTCCATCAAGGGAAGATGCACATGGCACAGTGCTGAGTGAAAATGCACATGACAGAGCAGTACAAAGTATCAGCCCACTTACAAATAAAGTTCGTGTGGGTAAAGGGATGTGTTAAAAGGTGTTAACACCCATGTTCACAGCAGCATTATTCACAACAGCCACGAGGTGAAAGCAACTCAGGTGTCTACAGACAGATGAACAGATAAACAAAGTATACATACATACAATGGAATATTATTCAGCCTTAAAAAGGAAGGAAATTCAGACATACAAAAGACAAATATTGTATGATTCCTCTTATGTGAGGTACCCATAGCAGTCAAATTCACAGAAAGAGAAAGTAGAGGGGGGGTTGCCAGGGGCCAGGGGGATGGGGGAATAGGGAGTTGTTTAATGGGTACAGAGTGTGAGTTTTGCAAAACAAAAAAGTTCTGGAGGTTGGTTGCACAACAATGTCAATGTACTAAATGCCACTGAACGCTACACTTAAAAATGGTTAAGATAGTAAATTTTACATTATGCATATTTTACCACAATTAAAAACATTTTTTCATAAACGTTAACAAGATGGAAATAAGGGTACTTTCACTGAATTCCCTACAGTGTTTCACTGTTTGACCATTCTACAGAAGTATGTATTAACTTAATAATCAGAAAATACAAGGAAGCCATTTGAATTCTAGAAAATATAAACACACTACAAAAAGATGGTGTGCTTTTACTATAGTAGGCTGATAAGCTAAATAACTTAGGTTTTTGGGTTTTCAGCAGTTAACGTGTGTTTGTTTTTAATAGTGTATAAATTTAACTTTGGTCACTTGTTCAGCCAGCTTCCTTTCATTTCTTATCTCACCGGCACCAAAAGAGCTTAAAAGACATCAACAGCCGTTGTTCTGTGACTGATTAAAATGTCCAGGTTAATTCTGTTAAAATTACCACGTAAAGATGCTTTTAAAAACACTTCCCTTCCAGCTTTTCTCGATTCGTTTCTTCAACAAATATTTAAGTACGTAATAGGTGCCTGGCAACACACAATGCCTTGGGGACACAATCGTGGCCAGGATGAGCTCAGTTCCTGGCTCCCAGAGCTTGGCCATAACTGAGAAGACAGACATGAGGTGGACGGGCTGGTATGGAGCTCCACTGTGTTTCCACAGAAGGCTATGTGTGCGCACATGCACGTGTGCACACACAGTCCCTCAAGGCATCTTTCACACTCAATGATATTGATATTATCCAAGCTAGAACATAAAACCTTCATAGTTCCCACCAGTAAGGGCTCTTGACTTCCAGTGACCATAACAGTTGAACTTGCTCAACATGAGACAGTCATAATCCCAGACTAAAGGAACAAAAAATTCATTCTTGCTCAAGTTTAATTATTCTTCCCTGCGGCAGAAGTCACCTCCCCAGTGATCAAAGCTCAGAAGCCTAGTCATCTCCTTGAACTATTTCCCCAAATGTACTTGGTAGAAGTTCTCTGACACCTGATCAGCCCCAAGCCCCCTCCCCTGGCTCAGCCAAACAAGGAAAGGGATGATAAATGTGTCTTTGATGCCCAGGGCCCAGACTCATTCTGGGACCCAAACACCATCCATCCTTCTCATCCCGTCCCCTACTCATCCCAGACTCTACATCCAAACACCTATCTGATCTCAAAATCTCTCCCTCAATTCTTGTCTCCTGGTGCGTCACAAGGCACGTTTAAAATTTTTTATAATATTTGCTAGATACAACCTTTAACATTAGTACGGCCCCCAAAAGATACACAACTTAAAATAAGATGATCAGAACTGGGATGAAAGCAGATGCCATCTAGTCGGTCAGTCCCCCCGTCCACAGCCCCCCGACTTGCCCAAGAGATCAAAGTCACCTGGTGTCAAACCCAGCTAAAGGTTCTGGGTGTCCAGGCAAGTCTCCCTCCTTCTCTCACCCCCAGACGGTTCTCCATTGCTCTGCTGTCCTCAGACTGTCGTCCACAGGGCTATTAGGGGCACAAAAGACAGCTGCTGGCATTTCCTCAGAGATGCTCAAGAATGGAGGGAGGAGGCAGCCCAGGCTCAGGGCAGGCTCAGAAGACTGTGGAGGATTTTGGGTGCCATTTTGTCAGAACTATCTGCGTGGCCTGTATTTGATATCAGCTTGGGGTTCCTCTTTCAGCATTAACGTCAGATTTGTGCTGATCCAGCCACACTCTCCTGATGAGCCCTCTGGGACTAGGAGTGCCCAACAATCTGTGAGCCAGATGGCTTAAGCCTTTGTAGAGTTGCTGGTCATAGAGAGAAGTGGTGCTAAGGAGGCCCATGTGGACCAGTGAGCAGAGTGTCTAATCCACTGACTGTGCCCATCCCAGGCGACTGTCTGAAGGAGAAAAGCAAGAGAGCCGACAATGATACAGCTGCTTTCATTTCTGGCAAGACCCTAGATAAACTTCTTGATGTAGACTACTGCAGAAATAGCCTACAACAACCACGCTTCTCAGAATCCACATCTGCAGGTGGGCCCCGCCAACAATGGTTCTGGCTTGGCCTCTTGGCTTGCTGTGGCCAAGGGGACATTAGGAAATATCACACAAGCAGAAACTGGAAAAGTGCTTGCGTATTCAGGCTTGTTTTCTCTTGTTGCTGGGAAC
The DNA here is from genome assembly GCF_037783145.1 of Equus przewalskii. Lineage (NCBI taxonomy): Eukaryota > Metazoa > Chordata > Mammalia > Perissodactyla > Equidae > Equus > Equus przewalskii. The sequence continues at coordinate 32,392,176 of NC_091855.1, forward strand.
CCTTCGCGACCATGTGAATCAGCTTGGAATAGTTTACCAAAGGATGTGAGACCCCATGGAGAGAGCTGCCTCAGCCATACCAGCTGAGGATCAAATATATAAGTGAGCCCTACCAACACCACAAGGAACAGAGATGAGCCATCCAAGCTGAGCCCAGCCAAATTACAACATGATGAATGATGAGCAAAGACATGTTTATTCTTTGAAGCCACTTGGTTTGGGGTGTTTGTTATGCAGCAGAGACTAAATGACACACAGCTCATGCCACAGAACCTGCACAACAAACCATGATCCCAGGACTGCAATGCGGCTTCAAGACGTACCTTTCCATGGTGACTTTAGTGGATGCTTAATGCAAAAAAAGCAAAGCAGTAACGGCAGTCTCCACACCACTTTCTGCAATCTGGCCTCTAGCAGTTACTAAGGAAGCTCATAGGACAAAATTGTCTCCACACGGCGCAGCGCAGTACATTCAACAGCAACTTACTCAAGCCAACTGTTCCTACCAACTCAGGGATGCAAGACTTGGTGATATTCAAAATTACCATGAGAAATCACCTCACATCCACCAGAATGGCTCTAATTAACAAAACAAGAAATAACGTGTGTTGGAGAGGGTGTGGAGAAAAGGGAACCCTCATACACTGCTGGCGGAAAGGCAAACTGGTGCAGCCACTATGGGAAACAATATGGAGATTCCTCAGAAATTAAAAATAGAAATACAATATGATCCAGCAATTCCACTACTGGGTATTTATCCAAGGAACATGAAATCAATAATTTAAAAAGATGTATGCACTCCTATGTTCATCGCAGCATTATTTACAATATCCAAGATGTGGAAGCAACACAAGTGCCCATCAATGGATGAATGGATAAGGAGGAAATATATCTATCTATCTATCTATCTATCTATCTATCTATAAAACACACAATGGAATACTCCTCAGCCATAAAAAAGGACAAAACTGTGCCATTTACAACAACATGGATGGCCCTTGAAGGTATTATGCTAAGTGAAATAAGTCAGACAAAGACAAATACTATATGATTTCACTCATATGTGAAAGATAAACACATGGATAAGGAGAACAGACTGGTGGTTACCAGAGGGGAAGGGGGCAGGGGGAGGGCAAAAGGGGTAAAGGGGCACGTGTCTACGGTGATGGACAAAAACTAGACAAATGGTGGTGAGCATGAGGCAGTCTATACAGAAACTGGAATATAATAATGTATACCTGAAATTATATAACGTTATAAGCCAACATGACCTCAATAAAATAACTTAAAAAAAACATTTGGTGACAGGCAGCCCAATTCCTCAGACATGCTATAGAAGGCAAGGGTCCTGGGAGTTAGTGCTGGCGCCGACATATATTTTCTCTCTCCAAGAGTTCCTTCTACCTCAGAGAGCTGGGAGGAAATCTAGATACCCCGGAGAGAATCGTTCAGAAATCATTATTCAGTGATTCTACTCTTGGAGGTACACACACCCGATTAAGCAGCTCAAAATGTCACCCTAGAGAAAGGCAAGTTTCAGCAGGGGTAGAAACTAAGGGTCCCGCAGGAAGACTTCACTGTTATGATGGTTTCTTAGAAGCACACCAAATCCTGACACTTTCTGCCTCTCTCTGTGGGATCTGAAATGGTGGCAAAGCAGGAGTTTGGTAACTTTGCTTAAACAATTTGGTTTGCCTTCTTTCCCACCCCACATAGACCCTCCTTTCTGAATTCTTTACAGTCTGCCACTAGTTGACCCATATTCCTCCTGTATGGTTAGTTTAATGTCTTAGGGCACCTTATATGCCCCAACTAATTAGTAAGTTTCCTGAGCGTACAAATCAAGTTTTAATGAACCCTCCTTTCTTCTTCTTCCTCCCTCCCTCCTTTTCTCTCTTTCTCATTCATTCATTCATTCATCAATTGATTATTAAAGAGCCCATAGCCAGACACAATGTTAGGGACAGCCCACAGCCAGAATGCCAAGAGATAATTATAAAAAGCACTGTTAACAGTTATCAAACACCTTTTATGTGCCAGGCACTGTTTTAAGGATTTTAAACACAAACTCATTTAATCCTTGCACCAATCCTAGGAGGACAGGACTGTTTTTATCCTCACAAACAGATAAGGATACTGATGCAGAGATGTCATAACTCGCCTGTGGCCGCAGCTAGTGGGTGGTGGAGCTGACAACACAAATCTGGGCCCTAATAATACTGGCTCAACACAAGGTTGACATAAGAGAAGCCATATCGTAGAAAGGAAACCATATTGTAACTTTAAATGATCTACGACTAACTAGCCCAGACATGCTCTGTAGATTTTGTGGCCCCTCCTAGCTGCTTTAAGATGATAACTTTGTTCCTTTGAGTTGCTTAGGAATGTGATGACCCCCCAGGCAGAGAGCCTCTGCTGATAGCCGTCATCAATGACAAATGAAAGATCAGGGTATAGGGCCGTTGCTCCATTCTCTGATGCATATCCAGTAAAACAAAGGACTATCAGGCATATCCAGTACAACAAAGGACTATCAGGAACTGGGACCAGATGTCTGTCCCCACCCACAGACCAGCCACCTCCCCACCTGGAGACCAGCCCCGTGTATAACTGGCCTGTAGTCTTTGTTGTGTAAGATGGTTCTTTCGGACATGAGTCGGCCATCTTCCCTCTTGCTAGCAAGCTATAATAAAGTCCTTTCTCTCCCACCACCTTGCCTCCTGACTATCGGCATGTCTTACAGCGAGCAGAGGATCCCCCTTGGGCGGTAACACTAACTGCTTTGTAACACCACCGCCAGATGAAGCTGCATACGGCCCTGGGAGGCAGATCTGAGGCATATGTGTTGTATCCCACTGGTACCAGTAACTCGACCTGGGTTTTGGAGTAAAGTGATATGAAAGACAGGCTAGAATGGAGAAGAGAGGCAGCAAAACAGGACGGGGAAGCCGCTGCAATAAATCCACAGAGAGGCAGTGAGTGTCAAGACTAAGACAGTGACAAGAGCTATAGAAAGGCTGGATCTGGGGTCGGCCCAGTCGTGTAGTGATTAATTAAGTTCGTGTGCTCAGCTTCGGCTGTCTGAGGTTCATGGGTTTGGATCCAGGGCGTGGACCTACACACCACTCATCAAGCCATGCTGTGGCAGCGTCATACATACAAAATAGAGGAAGAGTGGCACAGATGTTAGCTCCGCAACAATCTCCCGCAAGGAAAAGAAAGAGGAAGACTGGCAACAGATGTTAGCTCAGGGTCATCTTCCTCACCAAAAAAAAGAAAGAAAGGCTGGATTCAACAGATACTTCTAAGGCAAAATTGACAGCATTTGGTGCCTGAATCAAGGGAAGAATCAGATTATTCTGAGGTTTCTGAGTGGATACTGGGTTGAAGGGAGGGAGTTGCCAAGATGGAAAAATTCCAGAGGCAGAACAGGTTTGGAAGGTGTGTTGGGATCCCCAAGACACCCTCCAGGTTGGGTGATTCACTAGGAGGACTCACAGGACTCTGCATATAGCACATATATGTTCACAGCCATGACTTATTTCAGCAAAAGGATACAAAATGCAATCAGCAAAAGGAAAAGGCACATGGGGTGAAGGCCAGAGGAAACCAGAGGCAAGCTTCCAAGAGTCCTCCCCCATGGGAGTCACACAGGACACGCTTAATTCCCCCAGTAAGGAGTCTTGAGATTACATGCACAGTGTTGTCTACAAGGGAAGCTCATCAGAGACTCAACGCCCAATGTTTTGATTGGGGACCATTCACATAGGCACCCCCTAACTAGTGCATATGAAAATTCCAGATTCCTTTCATCAATCACATTGTTTATACGACTGGTTTAGCCTCAGTGAAGCACTCTTATTACAGTTCTGGGAATGGTGGGGAACCTCTCAAAATCTAAGTCCCCAGACACCAGGCAAGGGACTACCTTGCAAGCAGGACTTTCTAAGGAGAACAGCCTTGGGCCTGCTCCGTTAACACTTTTTTGCACAGAAAGACAAGTATTTGAGTTTTCTACAGGCGATCTCCTATCCAACACACAAGCGCTCAAATTTTAGACATTATCGTGACTCTTGAGTAATGTTCAGATTATGAAGCTTAAATCAGCACTCTTCTGAGATCTGAATATAACACCAAAGCAAACAGCAAATACAAATGACTGGGCAGGCTTGGCGGGTTTTGAGGCTGCCTTCGCTCCCCTTGCTGTCCAGTAAGAGAGCGAGCTCGAAGATGGTGACACTTTGCATTTCATTATTAAGGTCAGTAAACATTAGATCTGCTGTGTGATCAAACACAATTAAAACTTTAATTAACTGAAACCCAACTAGCCCCAACTTCAAATAAAAACACTGGCAGGCGATAGGGCAAGGGGAAGATGGAGACTTCATCACTTCTAAGAGAAAGGGGCAAGTCAGAAGCTTCCATCAGAGATTTGTTCAAAACAATCCCTTACTGTGGCCAATTAGTTGTTGTTGGTGGTGCCATGGAGTTGATTCCGCCTCCTAGCGCCCCTGTGTATAGAATAGTGGAATCCTGCCCCGTCTTTTTTTTGCACCATCCTCTCACCTTCCGGCACTGTATCAGACAATGCTCTGCTGCTATTCACAGGGTTTCAAGGCCAACTTTTTCAGAAGTGGGTGGCCAGGTCCTTCTTCCTAGTCCGTCTCCATCGGGAAGCTTTGCTGAATCCCGTCCACCAAGGGTGACCCTGCTGGTATTTGAAATACTGGTGGCATAGCTCCCAACATCACAGCAACACGCAGCCGCCACAGTATGACAACCAACAGACGGGTGGTATGGCTCTCTGACCGGGAAACGAACCCTGGTCACAGTGACGAGAGCACCAGGGCACGTATTTTACATGTACGTAATTACAAACCGCACACTGAAGGGCAAAATGCAATGTCCTCCGACACATCGAGTATTTGTTCAGCATACTCTAATCGTCGGCAGAAAACAGACTCCTAGATTCAGAATAAATTTCTAACAATGGGAGTTCAAACACAAGGTTTGCCAGTAAATTTTATAGCCAAGGTACCCAGCTTTCCCAAATTTTGTGTTAACTCAGGGTTCTATGGTATGAAGCCTCTCTCAAATGTTTTCTTTGGAATCACGCACAAACTGTTCCCCTGGCTGGAGATGGAATAAACCCAAGACCCTTTGAGTTGAGTTTCAGACAACCTGGCATTCCCTTGCATATCTCAGCGAATTAGCTCATCCCCAACCAAAATGCAAGAATTGGACCCAAGTATTATCAGCAGCGAGATAAATCTCTGTGGATCTCCGTCATCATTCTTGGAAGAACAGGAAGGCCCGCTCTCATAACAGCTAAAAGCCACTTCATATCAATAAAAATTTCAGATGGGGAGGCCGACAGTGTGGGGCAGAGGATGCTGACTACGTTTAGGGTTAAGAGGCCTCCCGGCCAAGAGCAATAGAAAATATACCTCCAGGAAGCATGAGAAGTGAAAAAGACTTTAAAGCATTAAGAGAATTGTTACAACGGCTAGGAAACCCACCACAAATGGCAGAGGACACACTGGCTTCATAGCTCAGCCCCAACCTAAGCTGCAGGCTTTTCATGAATGATCTTACATGCGGGAGGAGCTGGGGTCAGGGGAAAGGACCCTTCTTCTCCGAGTTCAAAATAAAGAAATTCCATTCTGATCACACTACCCCATTCACTTTCTAGACTCTGGCTCGAAGACACACCGACCGAAGAAGATGTTCTCTAAAGGGGGCTGACTCCATGTGCTCTTAGGAGATCTTCCGTTCAGTTTGGTTTCGAGTACTTTTACAAGCTTTCTTATTTCTTTCCATTCCTGTCTTTCCTCTTCCTTTTTTTTTTTAAACAAGAAGCCCAATAAGTACAATTACAGATCAACTTATTTTTAAGTATCTGAAGAACCCCAGGACGTTGATCTACCACTCCAGGCCCTAAACTGGATTGTCTCGCTGCCTGGAAGGAAATTGGTAAATTATTTCCTGAACAAAAGCAAGGAGCTTTTAGGTCCCATAAGCTCATTTCAAATCCTTTTACCCACTCTCTACTCCTTTGGCCCCCAGATCGCAATCCTCTTTGGGTAATCTGAGGGCCAACGGGTGCCAGGGCCATAGCCGTCCTTGCTTTCCCTCCTTGCTCTATGGCATTGCTTTCCACTGGAAGGGGGGCATCATGCCAGGGTTCAGGGCCCCATAATGGCTCTGTTCTTACAGGGCAACTGTTAATAATTAGCAGGAAGCATTTTGTCTTTAAATCTCACAGCTTGAACAGTAAGACCTCATAGCGCCAAAGAAACACTTAATTCTAGAGAACTGAGACTTGCTTCCAACAAATTCTGTGTGTTCCATGTGGATCTACTCACAGAATTAAATGGCTTCGTTCATCCGCCAACGCATAGCTATCAAGTGCCTCTTCTGTGTGGGGTGCTAAGCCTGGAGGTGGGAGCGAAGGGGAGCAAGACAGCTGGTTCCTGCCCTCACATAACTTAGACTCGACTGAGGAAGAAATGACTGTGAAGTGTAAAAGCCCAAGAGATGAAGCTCAGGCCTTGTGAGGACACAGTGCCCTGGTCTGCAGTGGGTCGTGGAGAGAAGGCTGCGGAGGGAGAGAATAGAGGGAACAACATGGCAGCACAGTCCAAAATGAAGGAAATTCAGTAAGGCTGAGGGAAGGGGGCTAGTGACATTGTCAGAAGCCATGAAAACAAGAACCCCCTGGAAGGAATTGTCAGTGGCAAGTAGAACTTTCAGAGGGATCACTCAGGCCACTGTGGGGAGCTCACCAGGAAAGAGGCAAGGAGGCAACAGTAGCTATCCGGATTAGAGAGTCATTCATTCATTCACTCGGTCCATTCAAAAGTATTGATCTAGTGCTGTTATGGGTTGGGCACTCTTCTAGACCAGGAGGATACAGGAGGGAACAAAATGAAGTCCCTGATCTCAAGGGATCTACGTACAAATAAATGTATAAGATGTAGGTAATAATAAGAGCTAAGGAGAAAAATAAAGAAGGGCAATGGGAACAGAGAATGACAGTGGGAGTGTGTGTGCGTGCACACCGCTCATTTTGACAGAGCAGCTAGGGAATGCATCTTTGAGAAGGAGACATCTGAGCTAAGGTCTGAAGGCAGAGAGGATCTGAAGCAATGACAAGAAGGATCTGAAGAAGGAAGCACAATGGATATTGGAGGGAGCCATTCCTGGCAGAGGGCAAAGGCCAGCGGCAGGTTGTGAAGCATGCATACTCTGGGTGAGTCGGCATGGTGTGTTGAATGAGTGTGGATGTGTGTGTGGGAGGGTAGATGGGTTGGTGGGTGTGGGTGTTGTGTGTTGTATGGGTGAGGATGTGTTGGGTGGAGTGTGTGTACATACCCACATCTTTATCAGTTCAAGGCAAAGTAGTAGGAAAAACAAAACTATAGTGGGATGAATGGGAAGATAAAAAGAAAGCTACCTTTTTGGGAGAAAACATGGGAATACAGAGATTAAGAAGGCTTATAAGGAGGAATAAGCAAAATAGCATTTAATCCTGAGCTAAAAGCTACCTAACTTTTCTCTTTGATCTCTTACCCCCTGGGATGTTCAGAGACCCACCTACATGGGTCCCCTGAAAACCACATCAGAGTGTGCAAAAGGCTGAGAAGGCAAAGATGACAGTGACAGCCCTGCAGCACCAAGGGTCCATCCTGTACCAGCACCACAGCTGCACAGTCTACGGAGAGAATGGAGCACGCAAATGCCAGCCAGTGTTTCTTAAACTCAAATGTGCACGTGAACCACCTGGGGATCTTGTTAAAGAGCAGATTCTGATCTAGAAGGTCTGGAGCGATGTCTGAGATTCCGCACTTCTCACCGGCTCCCAGGAAACGTACAGACTGCTAGTCCCTGAGCGATAACAAGGCCCAAGAGCTGCGCTGTCCAACGCACTTGTCACTCGCCACATGTCCGAAGCACTAATTCAAATTCAAATGAAATGAAATTCAAAACTCAGCTCCTCAGTCAAATTGGCCACACTCAAGTGCTCTCAACCACCCCATGTGGCTAGTGGCCATGCACTGGACAGCACAGATGGAGAACATTTTCCACCATCACAGAAGGTTCTATTGGATGGTGCTGCTCCTGGGGTTCTCACTCCCCTCCCTCATTCACCCCAAAACACACTACTACCACCACCACCAGCACCAGCACCAGCACCTAAGATAAGTCCTTCCTGCATTCATGCTTTAGCCTCTCAATGCACGAAATCAAAGATTTCCTAAAGCACCAAAGAACCAAGGCTACTGGGGCCCTCTCTCCCATCTTCCCCACTCCATGCAAGAGTAAGAGGTAAGTCGTTCAGTACAGAGGATGGTGGGGAGCCACCATATCCATAAAAGCCACACACCACTAGAAGGTAAACGAATTGTAAAGGGATACATTTATTTACTATCTCAGTATAGAGGACAGTACCTGCTATCTCGTCTAATACCCACCGCCCACCCTGGATGGCAGGATATGACTGGCTCAGCTTTAAAGATCAGGGAACAGGCAACAGGAGAGGCTACACTATGGCCCCAATGTCACAGAGCTGGTAATGGCGGCAGGCAGCTTTGGGGTGGTGAGTGTGACTCCCAAGCTCATGCTCCATCCTTGGGGGCGTGTGAACTGTGCTGGGCATCACTTGTGCCTCTTGGGGACCAGGCCCAGCCCCCCACCCTGCCATGTTAGATAGCATACCTGCAGCTCTTGAAGATAGGTGTGGTACTGTCTCCCAAAACTGAAAAGCAGCCCCATCCACGACATTATTCATGGAGACTTAAGAGACACAGTCACAGAGAACCTCTAATCCAGAAAACACTCTTCTCAATGATAGAAAGCCAAACTAGCTATTTATCTCATACATTCTCATTCAACAAATATTTACTGAACAGCTACCATGTGCCAGGCACTGGGTGGGTCCTGGAGGTAAAGAAAGAAGGAAACTACAGGTTCCTGCCCTTCTGGAAAGTACATCTTCTTTCATAGGTGCTATCAAAGAAAATACCTTTCCTAAACCAGAAACCTACACGTATTCCACACCTAATCTCAATTCTCTGGATACTTAAGAAAATACTAAACAAGGAGGAATGAATAAGACATGCGGATATTTTTCAATCCCAAGACTTGCACAGAATTTTAACTTTGCTTCATGTTCTGCTCTAAGGAGGACAATGACCAAATCAAAACTGGTGGCTCAAAAGGATCTTTTCTCCTAGGCTACTTGAATACTCGCCCGTTTCACAATCCACAATCCTCCGGCCGCCTGAGACACCATCAAGAGCAGTGCGTCCACTCACGGGCGCACTGGACTTTAGTCAAAAGTAATGAATTTTGTGATAGAAAATTGATCTCTCTTGTTCCCACAATGCAGGCTCTGTCGAGAGAGTAAACAAACAGGCCTGTAATAATTAATTGAAAAGAAAGGGTCTAATTAAATTTTTATATTAGTGTACATAATAGCCAGAAATAATAAACACTGCTTTAAAAAAAACGAATCACAGCTGTAAAACAGCTAAAGGCTCTATGACTCTTTAGATAACCAGCGACCACTTATCATTCTTCAGTGCGTACACATGGCTTCAGCTTACTGTCTAACCCGTACTAAATGGCATAAAGCAGGAAGACTAGAGAACTGTGACATATTTAACCACTTATAATTCAGTCCAACTCTACAACTATTTACTGAGTGCTTCCCAGTGCCTGACACTGCAACCCACCAGCGTTAACTGGCGATCTAACACACGCAGGCACCTACAGCCTGACCCAGGCCGCGGGGTCTTTCCAGGCGGTTAAATACACTCAGGACTCTAGCAGATGATTACAATCTTGTAAGAGAAACACCACATGTACACAAAGGACCACAAGAGAAGGCAGTATCTGTCAAGGATCATCCCAGTGATTCAGGAAATTTATTCTGATGTGCCGTGAGAGATCACATGATGATTTCATGGAGAAGAAGAGATTACCTGCAACACCACAACTGAAATGTTAAGAAGTATGTTAAGTTGTCTTGAAGAAAGAGAGAAGAATGCTCCAATTATTTCTCTCTCATTATTAGAGGACAGGCGTATGACTACAGATCTAATCCTTGACTGAGCATCTTTCGCCATGAGATTGTCTATAGCCATCTTGAGGTTACCAGCCCTGGAACACTGGGGATGGAGCTTACAGGATGCAGAAGTGACAAGTGTGGAGACAAGGTTTAAACTGGAGAGCAAACTCACCTACAGCTTCAGGCGCAGAAGGAATGGATAACCTCAGCCTAACAAGTTTATATAATTCTGTAGATGGACAGAAAGATACAGGTAAAAGGTGCCCCTACCCCCAAAGGCCCTGTGGAAAAAAGCCCTCTGAAGTTGACGCGTCTGTTTAGAGATAGTATCTTTCTTATGGAGCAAGACATCTGTTTCAATCTTTCAGACTACTGGTTTACCCCTTACACGGGGCCTCCAAGTGTTGCAAGGCCTCTGACCTTACGAGTCGCCCAATTCCCCACCAGGCACAAGTGAGCAGGGAACCCATTTTAAAAACTTACAATAAATCCTCCTCACAAAGACTGGCTAATTATGAGATTTCTAGCTCTAAAACATATTATAATAGCATTTAATAATTATAATATGTTATCATTATAATAAGCATAGACTGCTGGAATCAGAAGGGACCTGAGATGATCCAGCCCATCCACACCATTTTACAAACCTGGACACTGAGATCCGGAAAGATGAAGTGACTAGGGGAAGAGCACACAGCTAATCAGGGCCAGTGTCAACAGAAAAAACCCCAGGATTTCAGACTCCCGGAACAGTGCTCCCCAAGACTGCAAGCTAACGCCTTCCAAAAGAGTGGCCACCATGCTCAGTTCTTGCGACTTAGGAAGAGCTTCCAAACAGGGAGGAAGGTTAAACCAGAGCACTTTGTACAGGTGGTAGAAAACAGTTCTCGTGTTACTATAGATTTATTAAGTCCACCTTTCAGACTAGAGTGTGATAGGAAACCTTCAACATTCTATGATGCAGAACAGTAAATCTCAATGTGACTTTCCTGTTGCATGTTACTGAGAGAGGCAAATACCCCCCACGGTAACTAGAGCTCACTAAGGCACCGGTTTTAAATACCATACCTGACTCTCCAGAGTCAGAGAAATACATACAGAAACTGATTTAAAAATAATACATTTTACTTTTTAGAGCAGTTTTACGTTCACCGCACGCTGAGCACCCTGACACACAGAGCCTCCTTCACCATCGACAACCTATATAATTTCTAAAGCTCGTCCAGCGACTCTGACACCCCATCCCTTGTGCCCTTAACGCTAAGCTAGAGACTTTGTTAAAACTAAATTTTCCAAGACTAACAGCAAAACAGTTCAATGGGCTGGCACATTAATTTCAGTTGATTCAACAACTTAGCATGATCCCGATACCTTCAGAGATTACTGAAAACATTCTCACATGTTGCATTTTGCCACCCAAGTAGTCCATTCGACTTGGCACATACAAACCAAAATGGTGAGCCGCGCTTACCACTTGCTACAATCTAAGCCTGACCTTCCCAAATACGCCATTTCAGACCATGATCTTGATAGTCAGAGCTTAATTTTTATACACTTGGCTCAACCAGAATTAGCCAGGTATTTTCGGAAGAATCTTCCCTGCTTATTCTTTAACAAAAATCAATTGTCAGTGTTTTTAATCCATTTTATGACTTCCATGTCAAATAAAGGATGCTGATTATATTTATTCATTTTTATTTCACAGATATTTACTGAGCGTGTACATGTTGGAAGTTCAGGAGAATGGTTAGAGAGTCTTTTAAAAGAACGTTAGCAAAATATATTGCTTTAGTCAGAGAAAGACGAACTCTATATGACTCCAATCATAGGTGGAAGTTAACATATTGACAAGGAGATCTGATCGGTGGTTACCAGGGAAAAGGGGGGTGGGGGGAGGGCACAAAGGGGGAAGAGGTGTACCCACAACATGACTAACAATAATGTACAACTGAAATCTCACAAGGTTGTAATCTATCATAACATTAATTAATTAAAAATATATATATATATTGCTTTAACAATAAGCAAAAAACCTACTCAAACCCAAAAGTTGTTTAGCCTTTGTCAATTCTCCCTACAGACATATAAAAAAAAAAATTACACAGAAGAAATGATTAGAAAGATAGTTGAAGTATGGCCATTTATTCCCAAGGAGGATAGAGTATTTAAGCAGGCCTAGAAGAAAAAACAAAACAAAATCCTAATTAACTCTAAGAGCGGAACTCATGGACAAGGCAAGCTCTTTAATATTTCAAACTTTGGATTTTTTTTTCTTATTAACCAGTCTGTATAAACAATCTCCAAAATCACAAAACTCAAACAAGTTTGAGAAAATGTATGATTCTCCCCCATTCCACATTTACTTTTCTATTTTGTCTAAAACAGAAGTGATCCTTACACATACACACGCGCACACACACCATGATCCTTAGTCACTTCCCTCCCACCTCCCACCAGCGCCCGCCCGCCCGCAGCCACAGCAGTCAGAACCCACTCAGCTTCCCCTCTACCCCTTCCCCTACCAAGTCCCATGGACCTCCCTCCAGTTGTCTTTGTTCCCTTCTCTCCACCCCCAGTTCAGACCTTCATCTCCACTGGCTTGATCTGTTAGAGCGGCCTCCTAACTAGTCTTACATCCATCCATCTCACCTTCATTATGCTACAATACTTGTCCTTTAAAAAGTGATAGGATATGCCATTCTTCCTTTCCCAGGCCTACCTTTTCAACTATTAGACGGGAGAATATTTCCACAGAAGACAGCAACCTGGAGGTGCCAAATTACGGTGGAAGAGCTCAGTCTCTGGAGTCAGAACAGCGAGGCCGTCCTGGCTCAGGTCCCAGCTCAGCCATTTGCAGCTGTGTGACCTACCACTTGCAGGCACGTGACCACCTCTTTTAGCCTGAGTTCTCTCAAATGTAAAACAGCGATAAAATCAATCTCATCAGATTCTTGTTAAGAATTACAACACTGCATCACATATGATGTCTGCTACCCCAAGCCTGGCACATAGTAGGTATTCAATAAATGCTTGGTTTTCTTCCTCCCACCCAAAATGCACAATGGTTTAGGATCCAAAGCAGGAGGGACTAACTAAATTTAAAATTCTTTGTGACCCTACAGTGCTAGAGCTTACATTCATAGTTCATTTCTTACAAGTCTAGACTATCGGGTGGAAATAGATTTTTGTTTTACTCTGCATCAAAGAGTTGTAGTGCAGAAATCCAGGTTGGTTTTCCTATAACTTTGACTTCAACAACCCTGATGACAGACCATCCCACATCTGAGAAGCGAGGGTAAGAGGGGGTGGTGTTAGAAAGAGAGAACTTCAAAGGGCTTTAATAAGAATAAAATTCCATTAGAGTCACCATATGTCCAATCCTTCCTTTCTCAAGAACCGTCCATTAAAGAGCTGGGAGGAGAGCAGCTCGAGGGAGGGGTCCTCAGCCAGTCAGGCCATGGTACACGGCTAGAATACATTCCACGGAATCTGGAGCCCGTGGTACCACATACCTGTGAGTTCTGAACACAGATTTCAAAGTACAGAGAAGGAAGATTTTCATCTTTTAGCAGGTAGGGAAGGCTAACATTTGGGTGACTTTCTTCTGAAGGGATGAAAGCGAAACAGTGAGATTTCCTGGGAGAAAGAAGCAAGATGTGGAGCAGGGAGCAGACGGGCTTTGTTCTCATCAAAGAAGAAAAGAATGTAGGGGGAAAAAAACTAATGAGTTACTGCCAAGCGATTTAAACCCGGATTATGTATCTGGTAGAGAATGAACACAATTGACGGCTAGAGCCAGCCTGGGGTGCAAACTTTTCCCATTATGATTAGGGAAGGGAGAGCCGAAGCGTCTTACCTTTCAAGTGCTCTGTTTGGCAGTAAGTGTACAGAGGATGCTTCTTTTCAGGAAGGAGCAAAGGGAGCCTTCTTTTCAATGGAATAACGAATGAGACAAAGCTGGAGCAATTCCTGGCTGGCACCACCTTAAGTACATTTGCATTTTCTACGGCAGCTGCAAAATGTTTTGTCCTCTGACAATATTTGGTGCCTTGGAGTCAACAGCCTGGAATTTATAACCTTTCCATCCCAGAGTAGCCTGATGGGTCTCTTAGGCTTCAAGAATGACCTGGTCCAAATCGTCAGGCTTTGTGGTACCCAGAGGTACACCAGGGCCTTGGCAGACAGATGGGGAAGGAGATGGAAGGCCAGAAACACCAACGCTGCAAAATCACTAAATTATCTTTAGAGGGAAGGGATATAGAGCGCAGCTTCTCCCTCCCCCTCCATCACCCCTTGCCTTGTGACAGTGAAGGGGAGGAGGGCAGCCAATTACTTCTGGCATCCCTGAGCAACCAGAAGAAAAGGTTTTGTACTCTTCTCATAAACTGTGCTGTGCTTTCTAAGAGAAATCATTGATAACTATCTTCTGAATAACACCTGTTTGCAGGGTTCTGTTTAATGCACAGGGAAAGAGAGTTCAAAAAGAATCCTGGTTTTCACAGATCTTAAGACTAGTGGAAACTACAGAATATAAAATATAAAAAGATACCTGACAATGCAAAACTATATATACAAGGGCCAAATTGCTATGCAGCATGTGCAAAAAACACTATACAATTATCAAAAGGAAGTCTAGTGATGGTGAGGAAGGAGAAATTAAAATGCACTGATTTTTGTGGCCCAGGCGCAAATACATTTTATACAGCCTTGTACTTAATTTAATGCCTAGAGGACTCCTTCGGTATTCTTATGCCACAGTAGGAATGACAGAATGGTGGCTCAGAGAGTCTGGGTAACTTGTCAAAGGTCACACAGCTAGTGAGTGGCTCACGCGTGGTTATAACTTACGCATCTTTCTGAGACTTACTGGGATTTGCTGTGGGCCTGGATTGATGGTAGCCAGCCTCTAGGAGCTGGGAGGGAGCCTGGGGACCCTCCAGTCCCAGTCTGTGGCAGCAAGTGTAGGGTTCACAGGTCTTGCTCCACCATATGCCCTCTTACGCATGAGGAGCTGAGGCCCAGGTAAGCAGAAGGACCTGCTCAAGGGCACCAAGGCTCATCAGAGACAGGCCCAGGATAGAGACACTTTGTCTGACTTCTGGTCTACCTAAGGGGCAGGATGCTGTGACAGGCAGGAAGGCGGGAGAGAGCCGGGGACACCAGCGCCACACTTTGAGAACCTGAGATCTTCAGATCTTTTTCATGTCTCTGCTCCCTGCTTCCCCAGACTTGCCTCTTTCTCCTGAGAACATCAGAGCTGCCATATCCATCCACCTGCCTGCAGGACCAGCTGGGGTCAACCCCACAGTGAGTGTGGATGGACATAAGGCCGGGTAGGGGATCTGTGGGCCTGAGGAACTCACCAAAGCCAGCCAGAAGAGCCCCCTCCAGTGGGTGACTCTGCTGGAAAGATTAAAAGAGGGGAAAGTCTCTACGGGCCTCAGTTTCTCTATAAGCAGAAAAGAAAAATGGAGCAGGGTCAATTTGTAGCTTAAAGGAAGCCTAATATAAGAAACTCTCCTCTCTTTATACTTAAAAAAAAATTCCATTTACTCAGAAGCTCCACAATTGCAGAGGGAAGAGGAAGAAGGAGAGACAAAGGAGGAGGAAGATGAAGCAGAAGAGGAGGAGGAAGAGAAAGCAGAGGAGGACGAGGAGGACAGGAGGAGGAGAGGGGAGGAGGCAGAGAAACCTGCTAAAATTCTTTAGTTTCTTCCTCTGAATGTGTTTTTTCCCATTCACTTTTATTCTTGCCAAACTACATGGGGAGTGCGCGTTGAGGGGTGGGGGGTACTAAGTTTGTTAGAGATCTGGATGGAATAAGCAAGCTGGCAAACAGACTCTGACCAGAACTTTCCGTTTAAAGTAGACAAACACACAATGAACATGTCTCAACTTGGACTATTGTGATGAAGCAACTCAGTCTAACAAGATAAGGATGAAAAATGTATCTAAACCTTTTCTCCAGGTAATTAAAAAACCAGCAAAAGTTAGCAATCAATGTGGAATTTCTGATGCTTCTCACACTCCTTCTGTACCCTTCACATATACGGCAGAGTCTCAAAGATGGTTTGACAAGTAATGCGACATGGCCCCTACAGAAGAAAAGCAAGAGGTTGAGAATGCGATCAGAGACTCCAGCCAAACACACGTGATTCTACAGAACAAGGATACCAGCTTGGCTCTTCCAAGGAGATTTATACAAAGGGTGGGTGTTGCTCTCATTAATTCAGTGGATAAACAATAGGGGGAAGGTCGGCCTGATTTGATGGACAGCTTTTGGAAATGATCTTCTGCTTGGCAAAACACTGCGGTGATAATTTTATTCACACGGAAGGAAATGCAAAGAAGTGTCTCGAAAACAAGGGAGGTAATTATAGGGCATGAATCAAAAAGCTGGATGACACAGAATGAAGAGTAACTAAATCAGTCCCATCACAGTCTCGAAATCTGGACTTAACAATTTCAAGAGAAGAACTGACCTTTCCTTTCTGAGTAACAAAGCCATGCCTATTTTCCCTAATGTTTTGTTTCCAACCTACACCGTGGGCTTGGAGAGCCACAAACACCACGCCACAGAGTGATAGTCCACCATTCTACCGTTGTAACAGCTCGACAGATTTAGAAACAGAGCATCTCAAGAGTTGGAAGGGACACCTTGCAATTCTCCTAGCAATAATTAAATCTCTTTGAAAGACCCAGCCAGCTGGCCATCTAGTCTTGACCAGCATCCCCATGGGTAGCTCCTTTACTCATCAACCCAAACATTTACCCAGCTCCTGTTATGAATCTGGCACAGCGTCAGATGCTGCTCTGTTAAGAGAGATCTTACCTTATTTGAGCCCAAATCTTTCTGTCTATAACTTCCACCCACTGGACCCAAATCCCTCCTGGCTAAAGCTGAAGACAGCTGGCACGCTGACCTTCTGAAGGTGTTCTTCTCTAAGTTACACATTCCCAGCTCTTCAGTAGTAACACTTGGATCCCCTAGCCAGCCTGATCGCTTTCTTCATTATCTCAAAGAGCCCGTTCCACATCTGGATAGAAACTTCCTTGCGAGGTCTGATCCACACTGAAAGTGGGAATTACTGGCCATCACATCACTTGTTCAAATACTCACCTTTTATTAATATTACCTAAGACTACCTACAGTACCACCTTGACCAACCTAAATTCACTGTTGACATACTCACGGTCAACTAATCCTTCCCTCATTCTATCTTCCTCAAATCTTTTATGAATGCGTTCTACTGTCCAATCTAATTACATTACACTTCTCCTTCTTAATCCCCCTCCTTTTTTAATCTATAAAATCCCTCTAAGTCTTGAGTGTAACCGGAAGTTGGAGAAAAAAGAGGCTTACACACAGCCTCTTTGGCTAATAAATAAAAAGCCTGTAGCTTTTTATTTTCTATGGTGATGAGAAATTTGCCAATTTCACATGGCTGCCAAACAAAGAACACAGTGCCTGTTGTTTCACATTGTACATGGTTGATTTCAGGCATTTTTGACAGTTCCTTCCTATTTCTAACATGTAGGTCAATTCACCACCACCCCAACCCCCACCCAGGTGAGAATTTGACAAATATACAGAAGCAGGTCAGCTCCACTTTGCAGACATTTCCCCCCTCTAACAATGCCTAAAATATTCTCATAAGGAATGTGCCAGGTGATTTTGGAGATGCAAATTAACAGGAAGCGAATTGGCAAAGACTGTAGACTCCTACTGGGTCCATCAACACTTCACTTTCTTCTAACCAGGCATTTGGGACCCAGCACCTCTTTGTCGTCCATCATCTCAGGAATTACATCAGCAGAAATTTATCAGTGGTAGATTTAAAGAGATCCTGACACTTCTGCTATTAGAATACAAATCAGGGACTGAGGGCACCCCAAGGGTTCAGAGGACGAAAACTCTGTGCGGTTCTCTCAGGGGAGTTTTACTCTCTCGTGAGTTTTACTCAGCACCTGAGTAAAACAGAGATAATCAGCTTGGCTGCTTAAACTTTCAGCTTTCAAAGTGAGCATGAAAACAATGAAATTGGATGGCTGGGCACAATCTTTATGTGATACGCCTAGAATATAAGTGCTCAAAGATAACAGAGACTGTTTTCCATTTAAATAAAATAATATAGGATTGAATGAGAACAAAATGTACAGTGGATAGCATACTGAAGGAAAAATGCTGAGATCAAAAATACTCTGAGACCAACTCAGAAAGTATAACAGAAGTCAATAAATAATAAGATTTGATATGCAAATAAAATTATAGCCAACCAATAGATTTCTAAAGCTCACATTGTAAATGAGCACTGTTTTTTTTATATGAGTGAACCCCTACAATTTTAAGCCTTTTCTAATTATCTGACCCTCCAATTTCTTCTTTTTTTTTTAGATTGGCACCTGAGCTAACAACTGTTGCCAATCTTTTTTTCTTTTTTCCTTCTGCTTTTTCTCCCCAAATCCCCCCAGTACATAGTTGTATATTTTAGTTGCAGATCCCTCTGGTTGTGGTATGTGGGACACCACCTCAGCGTGGCCTGATGAGCAGTGCCATGTCCGCACCCAGGACGGGAACTGGCGAAACCCTGGGCCGCCGAAGCAGAGCACGCAAATTTAACCACTTGGTCACCGGGCTAGTGCCTGACCCTCCAATTTCTTAACAAAACAAAGTTTACATTTGCAAGTACTATTACTAGAAAATCTTGTCATTCAATCCCATATCCATTTTACCACATTAATTTAGCACATCCTTCTGCATATTTGGCACAACAAAACTTCATATTGATCTTTTAAATTTAATATTCTTTTAAAAATGACACTAAGCAAAAAGTTGCAGTTTAAGCATACTCTTTCAAAGTATATAATATCTTACTCTTTTTAATTAAACTTACACAATAAATGTACTGAATATGAGAAGCATTTAAAAAACTAGCTATGGTCAATATGTCACTTTCAAGTAAATATAAGGAGTGTAATACTGATGGAACTAATGTAAATTCTCACATTCTTTCTTTATGCTTGACTGAATTAAAAGTTACAATGACACAACAATCTAACAATGAAAACTCCTTCAATGCAAGTTAAAACTGATTTTATTGTGGCTTTGCAGCTCTTCTGCCAACTCTTAAATGCACACCACTTTGAATAACTGGAGTGAAAGATGTTTTAGATGTTAAAAAAATTACTGGATGTTATCCAAGCAATGAATAAGCTATTGCTCACTGTGTGCAAATTCAGCATTTTAGTGGGGGAATTAACATCGTCATGTTAACAAGCTTAACATTCTAAGGATTTTCTAATCTTCTAATTGTCTAAAAAGATAAGCTCCCCAATACCTCACCTCCTCCCAATGCAATCCCCCGTCTGCCCTCACCAGTTCACTCCTTCAGCCAAAGCTTACTCACCTGGTGAGACATCACTGATGACTTCATTAATTCAAATACATATACCAACCACTCTGTACCATTTCTACATCCTTAGCGCTATCACTCTGCTATGTGGGTATTTAAAAAAATTATAAAGAATAAGCTCAAAGCACATGAATAGGGCAGCAGGCAAGACAAAAGAAAACCTTTTGCTGAGTCAGCACTAAAATCAGCCATTTTCATTAAAACTCTCAATATCTAAAAGGCCAAAATCTTTGGAGAGGCCATTAACATATTTTTTGCGGCTCATTAAATTGCTCCGAAGAAGCAAAAAGAAACATACAGAGCTTTTAAGTGGTAAGTTTAAATGTCCAGGATTTTCTTTATTTACAAAAAAAAAAAACCCACGTGAGAGCAACAGAAACTTTTTGGAAAGATTTTGACTCTACAAACTTTAAAACCATCCAAAAAAATAAATCTTTAGAGCTGGGTCACCAAATAAAAGGCTCGTGGATTTTTCTTCATACATTTTAGGCTACAGTACTTTTCACAAAATATACAATATCCTTATAATTTTTAGAGTGGAGATATTTAAACAAAGAGTGGAAGGTGTGCTGAGGAACAAAAGTTCCCTCAATCAGGGTTTATGCTCATCTAGAGGCCAATTGTGGCCAACCCATCACAAAGACCAGAAGCAGACAAGATGCTGAGATTTCTTTGAAGGTACCCAGGAAGCACAAAACTATACTGGCTCAGGCTCCCAAATTAGGAATATTTTATTAAATTTCCCTTCTCTGAAAACTGATCATCCAGGAAACTATAAACCACACTGTTTGATTAATTGTAAAACCTGTTCCCACCTATGGTGAAAGATGATTAAAGTGTTTTTTTCTATAAACTGATTTTGAATTGTTACCTACAGTGGAATAACGTCTGAAAACGGCCTGTTGTCATCAACATTGTTTCAGGACATCCGGTATTTACAAGGCATTAATCCAGTGTTATAAAGTTTAAATGCCCTCACTATAAATCAAAATTGCAAAATTTGAGGTCACCCACTGGGGAACTGTGTTTATTTAGCACAGACAAGGAGAAAGGTTAGAAAACTAAAACGTTGGTGGGAACGTAGATTGGAATAGAGTGTAAAGTGGTAAGGCAATTTGGCAATATCTATATCAAAAGCATTAAAACTATGCATACCCTTGAATGAGAAAAGCCACATGTAGGAAGGAGGGGCGTATGCAAGGTAAGCATGAAAACAGATAAGAGGACCTCTCTGAAGGGGTACGGGCAAGAAACCCAAACATACTCTCCCTCCTTCTTCTTCCCAGATCTAGAGTCTGAAGGCCACACTGGCCAAGGTTGAGAGTCCTAAATAAAGGAAGCTGACTTGCTGCATCCAGCCCGAGTTCCCTGAGCTGGGCCATGGGATCCTACCAAGCACAGTGGAGTGTCATTTCACAAAAATAAAGTTTAAAGTCCAAATAACAGCGATGCGCCTTGTGTGGCTCAGCAGATCCTACAGAGAATGAGGTGCAAGCAAGGGCTCCAGATGATCAGCTCTTCAAAGGTGTCATGACGATGACAGAGACAGGCACTGAAAGAGGGCAGGCAACTGCTCAGCGATGCACTGACTTGACTTTTCATCGCACCCAAAAGGAGGTGGATATTTAAAACTGATAAACTCGACTAGTCTGTGTGTTGGGGACTGCTTTAACAGAAAGGTTACAAAGATAGCAGAGTTCCCACATACCCTTCACTCAGTTTCCCCAGTGGTAACATCTTACTTTACTATGGTACATTTGTCACAGTTAAAGAGGCAACAATGCTACATGACTATTAACTAAACCGCACACTTGATTCACATTTCACAAGCTTTTCCCTAATGTCCTTTTTTCTGTTCTAGGAACCCATGCAGAATATGACACTACCCATTTAGTCATCACGTCTCCCTAGCCTCCTCTGGTCTGGAACAGCTTCTCAGACTGCCCTTGTTTTTGATGACCTTGACAGCTTTGAAGAGCGCTGGTCAGGCATTTTGAAGAGCGTCCCCTCCTTGGGGACAACAGTATTGTCTGATGTTTTCCCATAGTTACACTGGGGTTACGGTTTGGCAGAAGAAGCCCACAGACGTGAAGTGACAATTTCAAGACAACATATCAAAGGTACGTGCTGTCAACTTCACATCAAGAAGAGCTAGCTTTGATCACCTGGCCAAGGTATTTCTGGGATACGCTTTCTTTTCCGCCCCTTTCCATACTCCGCTCTTTGGAAGCAAGTCATTAAGAACAGCCACTCAGGGAGTACAGAGTTAAACTCCAACTCCTGGAGTGGAGGAGTCTTTACAAGAATTACTTGGAGTTCGTCTGTATCAGAAATTTGTCTCTACTCTCATTTATTTACTTATACGATCATTTGATTATATCAGTGTGGACTCACAGATATTTATTTCATATTTTGGGTTATAAGTCAATACTATGTTATTTATTTTGCTGGTCAAACTGTCCCAGCTTTGGCCACTGGGAGCAATTTCAGGTTGGCTCCTGTGTCCCTTTGACACATCCATCATGTTGTTTTTTGAACATTTCCTTTCTTTCTGCTTCCTCATATTTTTTTTTTTTTTAAAGATTTTATTTTTTCCTTTTTCTCCCCAAAGCCCCCCGGTACATAGTTGTGTATTCTTCGTTGTGGGTTCTTCTAGTTGTGGCATGTGGGACGCTGCCTCAGCGTGGTCTGATGAGCAGTGCCATGTCCGCGCCCAGGATTCGAACTAACGAAACACTGGGCCGCCTGCAGCGGAGCGTGCGAACTTAACCACTCGGCCACGGGGCCAGCCCCCATAGTTGTATATTCTTACTTGTGGGTCCTTCTAGTTGTGGTACATGGGACGCTGTCTCAGGGTGGTTTGATGAGCAGTGCCATGTCCGCGCCCAGGACTCGAACTGACGAAACACTGGACCGCCTGCAGCGGAGCGCACGAACTTAACCACTCGGCCACGGGGCCGGCCCCGCTTCCTCATATTTTTATCAGCAAAAATGCCTAACTTAAGAAAAGGGCAGTTATGGGTTGAATTGTGTCCCTGCAAAATTCACGTTAAAGTCCTGGCCCCACTACCTCAGAATGGGACCTTATTTGGAAACAGAGTCACTGGAGATGTAATGAGCGAAGATGAGGTCATACTGGAGTAGGGTGGGCCCCCAATGCAACATGACTAGTGTCCTTATAAAAAGGGGACATTTGGACACAGACAGCACACGGGGAGAACACCATGTGAAGATGACTGAGGCTGAGACTGAGGTGATGTATCTACAAACCAAGAAAAGCCAAAGATGCCAGAAGACCCCAGAAGCTAGGCAAGAGGCCCCGAACAGATTCTCTTTCACAGCCTCAGAAAGAACCAACCCTGCCGACACCTTCATCTTGCACTTCTAGCCTCCAGAACTGTGAGGAAAGAAATTTCTGTTGTTTAAGTCACTTAGTTGTCACTGTTATGGCAGTCCTAGCAAATGAATACAAGGGCCACTGTCAGTGAGCTCTGCATTGCAGTTAAAAACAATTCACAGATGTGGTATCAAAAGAAGCAGGTACAGAGGAACATCCCAACATACGCCCAAAAGGGTACACTGGACAACAAGGGTACGAGTCTTATGTATCACAGCATTTAGCATCGTATCTGGACGTGAACAAGGTTTGGGGCAGTGTTTCCAGAGGCCTCATTTTCCCTGCGGTTTTCAGCCACCTGCGGCTCTGTTCAGAGCGCTACTTGCCCAGCACACCTGCAAGTGCTAGCAATAACCACCCATCTAGTATAATCACCATCTTCAGCATGCTAAGTACCAGCTCCGTGAAAGCCAAGCACTTCCCAGGTGCCCTGCACAGCACCCCATGCAAGGGCTGTCAGGTGACTCCTTGCATCACAGCCGGTAACGTCAAGGCGGCATTTTTGGTCTCTATTTAATGACTTGCTTTGTCCCACTTCCATCTTCCCTACGTCGTATCAACAAGTGGCCTGATTGCTTAGAATCAAACTGAACACCACATCGTCATAAGCTACATAAATATTGTACCATCATCCAGTCTTTAGAAGCTTTGGTACAATTTTACACACTACAGGATACTGAGGCAAAGTCTAAGCTTTCAGATGAAAGGATTAGTCTCCAGGAAAGAGAAAGTGACTTGTTCTCAGAGTTGAGACATGGAAGAGGCAGGCTAGAATCTGATATGTCATCTCAGTCCACATCCAGTGACCTTTAAGGGGGTGAAATCTAAGCCCCTGCAAGGGTAGATTCAGAAACTTTTTTTTTCCCCTCAGTCAACCAGGAGAAAAGGAACTGGAGGTGACAGAATGAGATCTGAAGTATTCGTTTGGAAATTATTTTCATTACAAAAGCTCTGGTTCGTCTGCATTTTTACACCTACATTAAAAAATCAAATGAAGTCATTAAGCTTAGGCCAGCTCAGAAAGCCTCTCGCCTGAGTATGCATTCCTCTTGCAACCCCCAGAGCTCTGCTATAATCCTTCAAATTATTAAATAATTACTGCGTTTCCCCTGGGGTCATATTTGGCAACAAAATACTGGTCTAAATGAACCAATGATATAACCCAGCGAATTACACTTATGTTCTCAACTTCCTAGAAGCAAGAGACTATGAAATACTTCCGAGGTACAAACTGCTGGGGAGAGTGAAGGGTTTTCTGCGGGGTTTGCAGGGTGAGGGGAGTAGAACAACAAAGGAACATGAGAATCTGGGAAATATTCCAATAATTAGTGTCATCTCCTCCCCGACCATGCTTTCGTGGCAGCCATTCTCCACTCTAATCCCAGCTCCCTTCCATTTCAGGAGTGGCTACAGACACAAGGAGAAAACCAAGCATATGGCTCCGTCCTTCTGGACATTTCTACAATGTTGGCTGGGCAGCTTTGGAAAATCCCATCTTATCTCCTACAGCTATATGACCTCAAGTTGTCATTTCCAATAAAGTATGCTTCCAGTGATTTTTATGAACATAGACAAAAGCTGCTACAACCTTTTTTTTTCTTCTTCAAATCTTTCAAACCAACTGTAGTTGCTATGTAGGGTTATTTGTTTCTAAGGCAACAGCGTATATCTAAGTACTAATGGCCTGTCCTTTTGCCAGGCAACAAACAGCCTTGTGATGCAACTGCACCTGTCTCGGCTACGCGTTACTATGGAGACGCTCCAGTTGCTATGGCTACCATCACGCTAATCGCCTAGCAAAGGCAGACATACAGCAGTCTTCTCAGAGAGCCCAGCTGTTCCTTTCCGTCTCTTGCTGAAGACTGATTGTCTCGGGCCTGTGATGGAATGCTTCTCAACTGAGATGCACAAGAACTTCATTAATGCTGTTTCAGAGGATCACCTGGTGCTCCCTTCTGCAGAGCAAACCCCAGACTAGAGAAAGAATCTGTAAAGAAGTGGATTGTAAAACAACTGAAACCTAGGAATTCACGCCACTCCTCATTGGCATAAACCTGTGGTCCAAGGATAATCTCTCTTAACTGGATGGTTACAAGAGAAACATTTCCATATACCAAAAAAATTTTTTGTAGGATTGAGGGGTACGTTTCAAACCCAAGCACCATGTAAGATAAAAGCAATCTTAAAATTTGGCTTTGCGTTAGGCGGTTATCTTTTATTTTATTTTTTTTAAAGATTTTTTAATTTTTTTCCTTTTTCTCCCCAAAGCCCCCCGGTGCATAGTTGTATATTCTTCATTGTGGGTCCTTCTAGTTGTGGCATGTGGGACGCTGCCTCAGCATGGTTTGATGAGCAGTGCCATGTCCGCGCCCAGGATTCGAACCAACGAAACACTGGGCCGCCTGCAGCGGAGCGGGCAAACTTAACCACTCGGCCACGGGGCCAGCCCTGGCGGCTATTTTTTAGAATCTAACACTAATACACTTTTTTTAAAAGGGACAGCTACATACCCCGCCCTGATGATATCTTTGTAAAAATGGCACCCATGACCTCACTGTCTCAAAACAAATGGGCATGTGAGGAGGAATAAAAGTCTTCATTGTTCTCTGCTGTTCTCTTTGAAGAGGCAAACACCAAGTAACCACAACAAAATGATCTCTCAAGCACCGTTTACATGGAGACCGGGAACGACAACAATTGGGTGAGTCCTTCAGTGAACACCTGGAGACACTCTCGGGCAGATCATGGGACGACGGCATCGCTTATTTGACTCATTCCTATACTTTTAACCCAACAAACCATCACACATGGAGATGTTAAAGCCGTCAACTTTTCTTTGTAAATGTTTCTACCCAGGAAGACATTATTTCACCCACCATGAAGTCTTCTGGAAACACATTCCTCCGAAGCAGCAAAAGCGGTAAGGTTTTCAGGACATACAACAATGGGTGTGCCTCCAATAATATCTCATTCCTTTCTTAATTATCCACAGTTATTTTTAAAATCAGATAGCCTGTTAAATTAGTTTCAGTGCCTATCTCAACCAAAATAACGCAACTTCCGTAAACAAAAACAATAATAAGTCTGAATCGCTTACCTTTGATATGCCTGAGGAGAGGCGGGAGGTGTACTGAACACGTGTGGGTGTGGGTGATAAGGTGTCTTTTTCAAAGCCTGAATTAGATTTTGTCTATACTCTGGGTCTATGCACCACAATGACCCTTTCCCAATACTCTGCAAAGAAAATTAAAACATAAAAGTGATTAATATGGAAACATTCAGTATTTTGCAGTAAGTAGATGTATCGTTATTATCATGGTTACTTGTTTTTAAAAACTTCTCACTTATTTGTTAACTGTTAACAGCCTTAAATATTGTATATTATACTCTGACAATAGAACACCATAAAATGCACTTCAGCCTTACTCGTATTAAGTTTGACAGAGAAAATAAACATGTTATTACGAGGTGATGCTGTACAATGATATTGTAATTTTCATATCCCAACGACCAAAAGACTTAGATTCCTTTATTATTGTTCAGTGTCAACTCTGAAAAACATGTATTCTCTTCCAAAAATGAGTTTTAAATTTGTCGGATTTCAAATGTTGAAAGAAAAAGAGAGCTGAGACACCCTCAAAACTCTGTCTGCGCTTTAAAAATTTGAGAGTTAATGTTTTGAAACCATATTACATTGGTACCACTTTACAAAAACAGAAAAGTAATCCACTTGTTTTTTCCTACTTACTCACAAAAGAATGACATTTAAGCTTCAAACAGAATTCTCTAATTACCTTCCCCAAGAAACAAAAGAACTCAGGCGGCAGTGGTAAACCTAAGCCAGAATCCACTATTTATTTTTTGGATTCCTCAGTTCACAGCACTCTGCTCCAGGCCTAAAGGAGTGGAATCGCTAGAAGCCAAACTTTAAAATGCAAATTTTCTAAGACTGGTTCCAAGGAAAGAGGGAGCCCAGCTCTGAGGCCTACTTTCGGTTGGAGACTTTTGGTCTGCGGACAGCACTTTCTAGAAAAAAAGGGAAGTCCTTCCTCTGAGGCCCCCGGGGAACTGGCAGCAGGCTGGCAGGTAGTCACTGCTGGGACTGCATGCTCTCAAGTGACCGAATGTACCCAAGCTGTTTGATAAGGTCATCTGTAAATATTTACAGATTTGGAGAGAAAAGAAGTCAAATTACACAAACCCGCGCCCACCCCATGCTTCCAGCCAGCAGCTCTCTTATTTTCAGATCTATTGTGCTGCAGGAAGATTTAGAAAGCAAACAAGAAAATTGTTTAACTACTATAGGGGGGAAAGTCCAAGAAAATCCCTTAGAAGAAGAACTAAAAATAAGTTATTCCTAAAATCTTTAAAGCTACTTTAAAAAATTTGTATTTCAGTCATCAGTTCACCAAATAGTTTACTTACAAACTTATTCACAGAACCCATTAAAATTCTTGACTGTCAACAACACCAGCAAACAGTGAAACTGGAATTGACTCTTTCTGGTGCACTGAGACAGAGAATTGCTCAAAGCCAAGGTCAGGGGCTGCAGCCTCTGATTCCCGCCCCCCTCAATCACCCACCCCCAGGCACAGGCCTGACCCCAAACCCAGGTCCCAGTCAGGCCGACCTGCCTAAGCTAAATGCTTAAGTTCCTAGTTTAATTATTGGGATGTTTAAAGGCACGGAGGAGTTCAACTTTGGAACATCCAACATCCTGACGCGGCCTTTCCTTTCACGCATGCATTTTCAAGCCTAGAATAGTTCAGAGGGACTGAGGAGACTTCCCAGGTAAGGGAGGCAGGCCACCTAATAATCTGCTCTGGACCCTCTGTTCTTTCCTTTGGAAAAGAGCTATGCAGCACACTTTTTAGAAAAAAGCCAGAGCTAAGGGATGGAGAGGTATGGGGGAGGAGGGGACAGACCAGTAACTACCAAATTTGGCTAACGTAAAACAAACCAAAAAAGCCCACAAAAGCTGGTAAACTCCACAGCAGTGGGGTCCTGGCCTGACTCCATCAAAGGCTCCCTGTGGACAGAGCCCTGTGCGGGGGTGGGGAGGGGTGGGGGGGAACCTGCCTTTCTGATGCACTGGAACACAAGGCCGCAAACCAGCCTCCTGGAGGGCCAGAGCCCATATGTAACCCAAACATTTCTGCAAAGAGATTATCTTAGTTCTGGGAACCTAATGGCCTTTGTTTTGATCAAGGTGGCTTTCAGGGTGGGGCTGTTTAATCTTATAGGGAATAAAATACGACAAAGAAATGAAGGACAACTGACCCTCTAAAAGAAGTAACAATAAGCCAAGAATGCAGTTTCTCCTAATCCTGACCTAAGCATCTTGTTTATTACACTGCCCTACTATTTACAAAGTACATGGAAAAACACCACAACCACAGGAGTAGGGATAGGGGTGGGGAAGAATTTCACAAGGTAACTGATCCAGGAGGGAGAGGCAGGTGGAGTTATACTAAGAACTAAGAATGAGAGTTCTGGAACCAAACCGGTTTCCTGTGTGGCCCTGGGCAAATCACAGTCCCACAAAAAGTCTTGGCTTCCTAGCTGGTAAAATGAAGACCCCATTAGAGCTTGTGAGGCCCAGCGATGGCATGCTGGAAAACACCTAGAACCCTCGCAGTGCCTCCAGGTACTCAATAAATGGTGGGCGATGTCATGAACATCATTCTGACGGAAGAAATCGAGCAAAGCTGGCTGTACAAGTCTTTCATTCAATCAAATCTGATTTTCCCAAAGCCGTCCATCATAAAGGAAGTCCCAACTCCCATCAGTGGCAGTGGGAGGGGCCTCCAGGCTGATGTGGCAAGTGAGGAGTAAAGTGACAGTCTACGCACGTGTGCTGTTGGTCCTGGCTTAGCAAATTCACCGTGAAGAGCTTTTCTACTTTCTAAGATGCCCCCTTTATTTCCATCACTCTCCCGCCATGTGCCTTCTAAGCACCCCTTACCCCATGCACTCCCTACGGAACTTCTCCCTTCTCAGGAAACTGTGACTCACGACAACCTAGCTGCTAGGAGTTTTCTTTTGCCCAGGTCTTCGCACAGTGATCGTCAAGCCCAGGTTTAATTCCACACTTGGTCAGCACACATTCCCAATATTCACTCACTGCAGACATCGCCCGGGCTTTGGATCACAATGGTTCCCACCTTGATCAGTCCTTCACTTTCCAGCGAGAGGTCAAGAAGCGCTGATAGGTTTTCACAGATAAGACACTAATTTCAGTATCTTGTACTTAGAATTTCCAAAAGGAAAAAAATTTTAAAAAGCATCTTCAAGACACACTCATGGGGACTCTGTGAATCCCTCTCACCCATCCAATGATTTCACAGCAGAGGGTGCTGGGCAGGACTTGGGAGGAACATGGAAGAGGCTGGCGCTTCATCTGATTTGCATGCATTCTCCCCAGTTTCACGTAGCAGTTCAGAAGAGTAAAAAGACTGACTTAAAAATTTTAATGGAAATATGCAGAGAGAAGGCTCAAGTTTCTTGGGCCCGGAAAAACCACATTTAATGCTCCTAAAAAGAGGAGAGAAGGATGCAATTTGATTATAGTTGTGTAATAAATTTGAGAATTGGAGCTTTTATCTCCATCTCATCTGAAGAATATGGATTTTTTTTGTTTTACCATAATAACTGTGACGGCCATGCACTGCACCATTAAATGTTAAGGAATTCAAAATAATAAGGGAAGAAAGATCTTCATTCCTAGACACATTTTCATGTGTGTATATATATACACACACACACACATACACATGTATATACCTATATATACAAACACACACATATATACATTTTTGTGTGTGTGTGTGTGAGTGAGGAAGATATGCCCTGTGCTAACATCCGTTGCCAATCTTCCTCTTTTTTTGCTTGAGGAAGAGTGTCGCTGAGCTAACATCTGTGCCAATCTTCCTCTACTTTGTTTGTGGGACACCTCCACAGCATGGCTGGTGAGTGGACTAGGTCCACACCTGGGATGTGAACCCGCGAATCCCAGGCCACTGAAGCAGACCGCGCAGAACTTTAACCACTCGGCCATGGGGTCAGCCCCCACGTGTATATTTTTTAAGATGACACATACATACATATATATATATGTCTGTGTGTAAAGACAAAAATGTGTCTGGGAATGAAGATCTTTCATACACACACACATACACACACAGTTATCTATAAATAGTTTGAGAAAATTAATGTGAAAAGTAGAGAGAAAAAAAAAGAGTAAAAAGTTATGGACAAGGCCAAGTTTTTTTTTTTAAATTAAAAAGCCCTTGGAAAATAAGAGATAATTTCCTGTTAGCAATAAAAAATATCAACACACAAGAGGAAAAAAAGACAAGAGCCTATATTATAGAAAGAACTGGTTACTGAGAACGGTTAAAAAAAGAGAGAGATAAGAATAACAACTAAATTGACTCTTAAATCTAACTTTTAAAGATAACATTTTTTCCTGAGTGGTCTACACCTGGGGCCATCTCCGGCAGCTCACAATCTCTCCCACAGCCCACAGCTCTCTGGACCTGCAGAGCAGTACTTGTCAGTCGGCCTTACAACGGGTCTTCATGTTGGGTCTCTTCCCTAGGTTGTGAGTTCCTGAAAACAAGTACCATATTTTAAACATTATGTTCAGAGGCCAGCCCCATGGCTGAGTGGTTAAGTCGGCACGCTCCGCTTCGGCGGCCCAGGGTTTCACCGGTTCGGATCCCGGGCGCGGACATGGCGCCACTCCTCAGGCCATGTTGAGGCAGCATCCCACATAGCAGAGCCAGAAGGATCTACAACTAGAATATACAACTATGTACTGGGGGGCTTTGGGGAGAAGAAGAAAAGAAAAAAACAGATTGGCAACAGATGTTAGCTCAGGTGCCAATCTTTGAAAGAAAAAAAAAAACGTTACTTTCAAACTGTGGGCTACGATACATTAACGGGTTGTGAAATCAATGTAATGGGTCACAATCAGCATTGTTTTAATGGAACAAAATAGGACCAAACAGAATAGACTAGAATAGAAAATATCTGTAGTAAAGTAATATTTTGTGTATGTGTGGATAAATGCATGTAGGTGCATACTGGATCACAAGGTAACACACACTTCTTACCAGGAACCTGGTCAAAAAAGTATGGCAAACACTGGCCTTGGACAACGGTTTCCCTTTGTTTCCTTTTCACCACTTTTGAGGGATAAAGCCCACTTCCAGCAGTAATGCAAGACTCTCAACACAACCCCAATGCAGGCGAGGGGCTGTGCTTGGGAAGGGGGATAATGAGGCAGGACCTGT
Organism: Equus przewalskii; assembly: GCF_037783145.1. Lineage (NCBI taxonomy): Eukaryota > Metazoa > Chordata > Mammalia > Perissodactyla > Equidae > Equus > Equus przewalskii. Next base: position 32,423,355 of record NC_091855.1, read on the forward strand.
ATCAAAATGGAGCAGGGAGGCGAATGTGAAATGATCCCTCCTCTTGATGTTTCTGAGATGCCATTTCTGAGGGTGTTTCCAGCACCCCCCACCCTCGTCCATTCCCTCCCTCCATATGGTACCCACTACATGCCACGCACCACGAGAGATACATTAGAGAATACAGAACAATGCAAAAGGAGACTGCTCTCTTGCAGCTCGGATTCTAGACGGAGGAGAAGACAGTAAGCAAGTAAAGAAATAAATAAGCAAGATCAGGACAGACTGGAATGCCTACTGTGAAGGAAATAAAGAGAGTGATGAGTTAAAAGAGAGGAATTTGCTGCTGTGTGAAGAATAAATGGGTCGGAAGCAGCAAGAGGACCCGCAGAGTTCTGTTATGAGCTGAGGCCGCAGTCCAGGCCCGAGGTGACCAGGTGGCAGCAGCAGTGGAGATGGAGAAAGGAGGACAGCTTCAGGATGTATTCTGGAGAACCAATTAGACCTGCTGATGGATGAGAAGTGGCAGGTAAAGAAAAGAGAAAAATAATGGCTTGGTTTGAGCAACTAACTAGGTCAAAGATTGGGAGAGGGGGGAAAATCTAGTGCTGGTTTGAACGTATGAGCTTTGAGATGTTTATGTATTAAGAACTCCTGATTAAGGGACTTGAAAGAACTCGCTGGACATATAGCCACCTCTCTTCCCTCTGCTGTACCCTCACTGACCTCAACCTTTACAGCAAAAGCTCACGAATGTAGAAGGTAGATCTGAGGTGGTCTGGCTTTAGAGGTTTAACATCAACTGATTCTTTTACAGCAGGGGTTGGTAAACTTTTTCTTAAGGGTCAGAGTAAATATTTTAGTCTTTGCAGGCCACAAGGGCTCTGTTGCAATTACTCAACTCTGCCATTGTGGAACGAAAGCAACCACAGACATAAACGAATAGATGTGACTGTGCCTCCATGATAGTTTATTTCCAAAAACATAGTTCAACGTTCACTGCCCCGCGCCCTACAGCTCCTACACTTGAACCCAGGGTTCGGGCTCAAAGCTCCTGTAGTTTTGGGAACCTAAAACCAGGTAAGGGGTCTTCAGGAGCTAAGAGTGTTGGCCTGGGTCCTCTGAGATTGGGGAAGGGGTGCTGATGATGCCTCAAAGCAGGAAAAGGGGGACACCTGAGGGGATGGGGGAGGACGAGGAACAGACACAGCCTTGGATGCGGAGGCCCATCAGAAGTAAGAATCCATATTATTTGTTGAGCTGCGCCTTCCATCACTGCCTTCTGAGATCACTGTGTACGCGCAGCTCACGCTCCCTCTCTGGATCTCAGTTTCCTCATCTATAAATCAGGTGGTCGGACTAAATCATCCCATAGGCTCATGACTCCATGCTCTGAGAATGTGTTACTACAGATTAATCGGTACACATGGGCCTTCATTTTTCCCTGTCCTTCTCAGCTTCCCCACACCGCCATTTTCCCATCTGGGCCAGTACCATTCATCAGTAAAGTCAGTGAGAAGCACATTACTGAGTTTTCAAAGGGAAGCCCTTAGTCGGTTGGCATGAACACTGGAGTCAGACAGCCTCCAGCCTTATTTCAGTGACCTTGGGCAAGTTACTTAAATGCTCTGAGCTTTGGTTCCCTTACCTATAAAATGGGAGTGGTTAAATGATACCTGTTTCACAGGATCATTGTCAGGATATAAGATAACACTGTGCTTGCCACATAGTGAAGCTCAAAAAATACTGCTCTCATTATCATGATGGTAAAAATATCAAATAGCCAGCTTTCTTGACATTGAGCCCCAAAACACACAGCCCTGCTCTGATGGTGCAGGTACTTGTCAAATTGTGAAATGATGCAAATTTCATCTACAAAAATAATCGCACACGGCTGTTTGATTTCCATTGTCTGATGATTCTCTTCCTTGGTCCCAAAGAACCATTTTGTATCACACGCTCTAAGATGGAGGTAGAAATGGAAGGATCAAAATAGAACAAAGCAAAGACCTGGCCAATGGAGTGATGCCAGGAGGGATAAGGGACTTTGAGGAAGCCACTCACTTTAGTCACTTCGTGAACTGAGGCCCCCTGGGTGCCAGGACCCTGTGGCAGTCCAGGGCTTCCCAAGATAAGCTTAAGACATGGAACATCTTTCTTTGAGGTGGAAAGGCCCTGCCCTGACAGCACCCTGGGACAGGGTGGGTGAAGAACGGACTTAGAGAACAAAGCTGAGGTGGGCAGAGTCGGGATGGACAGAAGGAGCCGGCTTTGCATAAGGGAAGGGTTCCCCAGCAAGGAGGGCTGGGCCTCCAGGGCCACTGTCTGTTCTTGCCGGGATCCATGGACTCATGGTGGGAACTGGAACTGATAAGGTCCACTCACTATGTACCAAAAGACACCTGTAGCCTTATAGACAGGGGGCGCCCAGAGTTGACCCAATGGTTGAGTACCATTCTACTCAACATATGGAAAGTGTCTTGTCCTGTGTTTCTGCTCCAACCACACAGGAGTGTTCTCTCTTCCCGTCGCTGCTGGCTCCTCCTCTACTCTGGGCCTAGCTCCTGCTCAGGTTCCTCAGGGCCAAGCTGGCCTAAAGGAGGAAGAGAGGGAGGGAAGGAAGGAGGGATGTGGGCTGGAGGAGGAGGAGGATGGGGGGCAGGGGGAGGGGAGGTATGGGGGGCTTGAAGAGGGGTGGGATGTGGGGCTAGGGGAGAGATGGGGGCTCGGGGAGGAGCAGGAGGGGGGGCTAGAGAAGAGATGGAGGCTGGGGAGGAGCAGACAGGTGCTGATTCTCTCAGAGCTACAGGTTCCCCCATTCCCACAAAACTCATCCTCAGGCACCAGACAAGGCCAGAATCCAGACTTCAGTGCGTCACAAACCCATTCAAACTTTCATGGGGCTAACGAAAGGACGCCCCTTGGGTCTCATTTTAAAGCAGGTCATTTAACAACACCTGTAACCATGACACATCATGACACAAAGGGAGGGTCCATTCTTTACAGCGTAGAACGTCCAGAGGAAGACAAACAGTAACAACTATAAAAGACTGCATAAGCTTGCCAAAGGGCTATAGGACAACAGAGGAGGAAAAGATGAGCCCTGAAGGGGCGGACGGTGTTAGAACCGTACAGGTGTGCACGCACACACACACACACACACACACCTGTGGGCGCACACACACTCTTAGGTCAGCTCCTCCTGTGGACCCATTCAATGCCCACACCCCTGCTCAGGGCAGCCCCTCCCACCCCCAGCTGGGCCCACCCAGCTAGAACACGCAGCCTCTGAGACTGTGTTCTCATCACACCTCCTCTGACTTTCCCACCAAACCCCCTGTACAGAGTCTCACTCCCTTAGGTTCATGCTCTCTGGGCCCTTCAACAGGGTGAGAGGCAAATACTGCAAACTGACTCATGCAGTGTGCCCATGAGAGGGGCCAGAAGCAATGCCAGGGCTTTCCCAGGGAGCATTCCAGCAGGCATCCCCACAGGAGGCTCCAAAGCAAGGGATCGATCAACCTTGTCTACACTGCAACCCTGCTGGGTTCCCAGGAATAAACCACTTGTCCTCTCAGACTCGCAGTTTCTTCCCCTTTATTTTACACTATCTCCCAGTCATGTTGGGCTTAAATAAGGTAATATATAGAATGTTCCTAACCCCATACGCAGCATGCAAAAGGCAATTACTTTAATTCTCCTCTCTGCCAAAGGAAGTCCCAGAAGTTAGATGATACTGGAAAACCACAGAACAGAGAAGAGTTGTTCTAACAAATGACCATGACGTCATACCACAATATAATGCTGAGCAAGTGAGCAATTCCTAAAGGCCCTTTTTGTTCTAAAATCCTGTAATTTATAATCTAAAGACATCGGGGGGATTTTTAAATTTTAAAAGTATTAAGAAAGTGATCTGAGGGACCACCCAAGTACAGAAAGAGGGAAGAAGAGAGAGAGAGAGAACAAAACTGACCACCAAGAATTTTTTTCTAGATACATCACTGTTCACTTCCCATCACAAAATAGACAATTCTTCCAGAAGAAAGATTTGAAAAAAGAAGTCATGTCAGACATTTGGATTTCCCTCTTTGCAGTGTTTTAAATGTCCCACTTTGCTCTCTAATAGTCGTTTGTTTATTTTTTCCAAAAGCAGGAGGGATGGAAAAGTGAAATTACACCCCTGGTCCAGATGAGAATTTCTCTCCCAAGACCCTGGCTGCATTCTTGGCGGGGGGGGGGGGGGGAGGCCTGCAGGGCCAGCCCCAATGCCTTGAGGACCACCCCAGCTTGTTGGCATCAGGAGCTGGATACAGAGCCCCCGATAATCACAGCCACTGAATATGTCAAACTCACTCACAACATGTCCTCTGAATATCAGATACGGAAATCGCCTCCACTCCCGCCATCATCTTGCTGTTATTTCACAGATGTGTTCTAAAAGCTATGAAGATGGAAATCATGATTAACGTGTCACCTGCAGGATATTCAGATACATGAGCTCTGTGATGATTTTAAGGTCCATGGCTCCTCCAGAAGCACACCTCGACTCTCCCTGAGCACCCTCTCCCTTGCTGAGCGTCTGCGGATACGGGGACAAGGGAATGCAGGTGGGGCACCTGGGGAAGGAACTGTTTTAAGCAGGTGGTAAACGCTTCAATTACAGTGGAGAAACTGGACAGGTTGTGTGTGTGTGTGTGTGTGTGTGCGCGTGTGCACACAGGTATGTGTTTTAATCAGTGCAGGAAGAATCAACAATTTCCTTGTATTAACACTAAATAAAACCAAAATAGCCCTTGCAAGATTGGCCTAACACCAAATTGCTCTCTAGGAGAACCCTGGCGTCGTGAAGTTGGTGGGGGGGGGGTGGGGGGGTGGGGGGGGTGGGAATCGGGAATGCAGACTCGTTTATCAACAGAGTTACCAGGGCTTTCACTTTGCAGGAATCGCCCCTCAGTCACTCACTGTTTGATGTGGCCCCGTTTCTTCTCCTTCCCTCCACTCCCCATCAATGTGATTTCCATGGGGCAAAGGCCAAAGGGAGGGCAGATGTGAAGCATGTCAACTCAAGAAGGCTGGCAGAGCTAGTGAGCACTTGTTTGGGTTGAATTGATTTGTTTTTTTGTACTCTCCAGACTATTGTTTTTCAACTGCCAAAGGGAGTCAAAAGCCAGTGCACTAACAACAATTAATAACAAAACATCCAAAATATATTTACTTATAAATACCACCAAACTCTACAGGAGCTCACACACACATACACACGTGCACACACCCTCATACTCCAAATCAGAAGGCCAAAGAACTGGCATCTTCGTTTTGCTTATTTTTATTGTTCTTATGAGGAAGATTAGCCCTGAGCTAACATCTGTTGCCAATTTTCCTCTTTTTTTTCCCCAAAGCCCCAGTACATGGTCGTATATCCTAGTCATAAGTCCTTCTAGTTCTTCTATGTGGGATGCTGCCACAGCACAGCTTGATGAACAGCGCGTAGGTCCGCGCCCAGGATCCGAACTGCAGAACTCCAGGCTGTCGAAGCGGAGCACATGAACTTAACCACTATGCCACCGGGCCAGCCTCAGAACTGGCATCTTTAAAATCACTTTCTATCCAACTAAATCTTGGGATTCTCCCAAATTAGTTTCCCCAATCTGTCCTTTGAGGGCTCTTAGTAAATAAGGGTTAACTATTCTCACCCACCTGAAACCACACAGTATCACCTACACAGGCTGAGAAAGATAATAGACATAGAGAAGTTTACAAAAATTTCAAACACTCACAAAACACACAAGAAGTACAAGAAGCTGGTCATTTTTATATACTTCTAATACCAGTCATGCTATACCCATTCAGAGAGTGGAACTACGACTCAGATGAATTCAAGGTATTGTGTGGCATCAAACCATACACTCACTCACATACACACACATACATACATACACACACACACAGAGGATAAGTGAATATGTAAATAAATTCTATGTGACCATTTAACTGCTAATAACTTTATTACAGAAACAAAGACATGCACATTTTAAAAGTTTTGACACATGATATGAAACAGGAATGAATAATGATGTGATAAAGTTGTCCAGAGTACTGGATATATTCCTTTTTTTCAAATTTTTAAATAACACTTGCTTCTATCACACCCACAATGTTAAAGTTGAAATTGCATAAGCAAACTACAAAGAGGATACATGGCAGAATGAAAGACATATAGTAAATGGCCTTGTTCATGCTTTTTTTTAGTTTAAAAGGCAAACTGAGGGCTAGCCCCAGTGACCTAGTGGTTAAGTGTAGCACACTCTGCTTTGGTGGCCCAGGTTCAGTTCCCAGGGGCAGACCTACGCCACTCATTTGTCAGCAACTGTGCTGTGGTGGCAGCTCACATCCAAAAGGAAGAAGACTGACAGTGGATGTTAGCTCAGGGCCAATCTTCCTCGGGGGAAAAAAAAGGCATATTAAGTCAATAGGCTAGGAGCTACAAGGGGAGATAAAATTCACCATTCATTACATTGCCAGAAATAAGAACCCAGTTACTTTAAAAGTTCAAGATCCAGTAAAGATCTATAAACATACTGTACTAAGTGGAGAGGGGAAAACCTGACAGCCAGCTCTAGCTCTGGACTGAACTTGCCCCTTCCCAGTACCTCTATTTTCTTTAAAGTGATTCAAAAGCCATAAATGATAATTAACGCAATAATGTTTTATGGAGGGCAATAAAGGCATGCGTGGGTCTGAAAAACAAGAGACGCCCTTGGTTGGATTACAACTGGCCCACCTAGTGCCACTTTATCTTCTGGTTGTCAGTAGTTACTCATCTATTTTTAAATGTTCCAATGTGATCTTATCTAATTGGTACATATAATTTGATCGCCTTATTTCCATAACTAAAAGTTGCTGAAGGTACCTGCCCAGGTAAAAGTTACAGTTACAGGGCATGTGTACTAGGCTGGAGCTTAACAGTTATGGCCTTTTAATTAAAAAAAAAATCATAAAGACCCTCTCTCTCAGTATAACACGCACACAGGGTTCTTGGTTGGCTGCTTTGTTTTCTAAGGAGTGGCCATCAGCCATGGGACCAACCAGTTACCCACTCTCCCTGGTGGTCCACAATGGGCCTCTGCTGGGAGCTCCTGCGTGGGGAATCCAGCTTTTTGCCACAGCATCTTGCTACAACCAACTCGGCCCACTCTGAGGGAGAAATTGCCTTTGCAGTGCCCCGAAATTATAGCATAAGCATTCTGAAGGCAAAGGAGAGCCTTTCAACAAACAGTGTCTGAGCACAGCCTGGATCCTTGATGCTGGGGTATCTGCCACGAAGATAAACCTAAAACCACCCCTGACCCAAGTGGGAGACGTGGCAATGACCGACAGCATTGTAAATGTTATGGATCCCTTTTAAATTCTTGCGGGTGCTAAACAAGATACAGACAGAGCCCACGGGGGCAGAGGGCGTGGGTGGACTTGCTAGGGGAGAGGGGGCGGGTTAGGAAAAACTGCAGGAAGAAGTGGCTGATCCAGAACAGTCTACCCTAAAAGACTAGCTGACCTGGACCCTGGGACCCACATGGAAACCTCAGCGGTCCAAGGCTGCCAGGGCACGCAACGTCTGAATCTTCCCTTCCTGCCCTCACACTGAGCCTCCCTGAGGCCTAGTTCAGAGTAACTGAAAGGCAAATTACACTGGTCCTCAATCTCATCATCCTACCTTCCTCGCAAATCGTGTTCCGTGAGGTCCCGCAGAAGAAGGGAGCTGCCACCCTTAGTATTTTCCTATCTATCCCACAGATGGCGACTCTTGGGGATGACAGGATGAGTGTCACCTGGAAACGTCAGTGTCAGAAGTGAGCAGAGGTCACTATGCCAATTCACCTGTGCTACAAGCACAGTGACCTAGAAGATCATTATAGGGTCACCTGGGATGGCACACCTGTTTCCCAACACTTAGCTCACCTGAGAACTGACTGCAACCTGAGGTGCAGACAGCAAAGAACAGTCCTCCAGAAGGTGAACCAGAAGCTCATCAGGTTGATGAATAACTGACAATTACGCAAGGTGACATGATCATAAACAAGAGGACTATCTGCCAAGGGTTATGAGTTACCTGATTACGAGGCATAGGGGAAAAATCTCCGGCTTAACAAACACTTTACACAGTGCATTTGATCTGATAGCGTAAAAGGACTCTCTGACCATTTCATTAGTCCTGAACTGCATCTCAGTAAGGACTCCTGCAGCCTGTATTCTGATCTCCACACGGGAGAGGGGAGGCGCAGGAAACCAGGTACCGCTGCCCAGGAACACACCAGGATATGGACCAACCACGCTCTCAGACCATGCTTCGACGATTAATTAAGGTTTCCAGAAACAGCCAGCCCTTGGTTATCCATGGAAATTTTAGACACAAGAAATTTTGACTCACTCCCTATATTGCTGAGTCACCTGGCCTAAACGTGAGTCCAACCTGGAACTCAGGGTACACACAAATATTTTAGTAGGAATGGTAGTGGCAGCAGTAACACCAATAATCATCGACAGTGAGAAGGGACCATGCGCCAAGCACTATCCTAAGCATTTAACGTGCATTATTTCATTTAATTCTCCCAAGAAATCTAGAAGGTAAGTAGTATCACGACCCTACAGATAAGGAAGTTAAGGTTCAAGCAAGTTAACTAACTTGCTGAAGGTCAAATGCAAATGGTTTGCTTCTGGAACCTGTAAACCTCAGCACCAAAATGGAGAGTGTGCATACAAATGTTCTCTGATACACACACACATATGCTTCATACACATTATCTTTAATCATTCATGTCAGATGAAAAAGTCAAGTTATTATTATTATGACTTTCTATTTATGTTCCTGGCACATGGGCATTGCAGACAAAACACCTTTCCATTTGTCTAGCAAATTTCAAAGGGCGCTCAACTATCTCAGGTGGCCCTAAACAACCTGATGAAGGAATCTGAGAAGTTTAAGTCCATTTATCGCCAAGAAAACAGGCTCCGAAGAGAGAGAGGCTTGCCCTAGATCATGATCAGCAAGAAGCCGAAGCCGGATTCAAGCCTCAGTCTCCTGTGCTGCCTCCCTCTTTCCACCAAACCAGGTTGCTTCCGTGAGAAAATCCAGCCTGCTGGAAATGTTTTCAAATCTACATGTATGGGTCAGAGGGCTCCAACACCTGCGTAAAAGGCTGTACCAAGATAAACAGAATCGCACAAAGTGGGCAACTTGTCTATGCAGCTGCCACTGCTTACACCCTCCCTCCCCAGGTGGGACCCAAGTCTCTGAATTCACCCGGCAGGAAGGAGATTCCAAAAATCATGTGCTACTTTAGAGAAACCTTTAAAGGGAATGAGGGAAAGAAAGGGCTTTGGTTTGACGGACATGGTCTAAAATGGCTGACAGAAAGCTCAACTCCAATATCATTCTGCTGGAATTATCCACACTGCATTTGTTTGGCAAAACAAACACAGCCCTAAATTACACTGAACTCCTGGGGTAGGGTCTCCAGGATCTATGTGGTCCACACATCACAGTGAGGACGTGATTTACATTTCTGATAAGTTACATCCTTGTAAGTGCATGTTGAGTACTTCTACGTGCATATATAAGAGACTGCTATTAATCTTTTAAGACAACAGAAAGAAGCGTTGCACTTTGGGTCTCCCAACTGTGCAGCTGTTCCCCACAACAGTGCATCCATTTCAGTAGCACTTTCTTCCCCCACGCGGAAGCCCTAAGGACAATTTACAGCTAGCGGGGCACCCTTGCTTGGTAAACTTACTCTGACCACTTAGGCTGCGGTGAATCCGCATGGCAGGCCCCAGGCATCACCCAGCAGAGAGGCTCTTCACAAATACCCGACGGCTTGTGAAGATGCCCACCGCTCAGAGACGCCAGCAGTCTTCTGCATCCCAGAGGCGGCCACGCAAGGAAGGGGGTCTCTTCTTGGGAGAGCGCTCCTCTGATTGTGTACCACCTTCCAGCAATGGGAAAGTAATGATCAAATGCTTGCAAATGAAGACTCTCAGAACCTAGCTGAAATGAGTCTGGGGTTCTGTTTAGGTGTTTTAAAGTAAAGAAAGATCCTTTGATATTAAAAAACCTCCCCTAGCACTCCACCTGCCCACCAGGAGCCCCACTCCTCTCTGGTATTTGCCAGGACTAAGCATATAAAAGCACTAGGTATTCAGGGCACATGGGAACCACTGCATCGGTTGTTGGTCCTCCCCATTCTGTAGCATGTGAGTGTGCTGGTATACTCCATCTGCCCCAGAGAGCCACTCCCTACCCTCCTCCACTCTCCTCCCAGTCCTAGGAGACTAACATTTGTGGATGCCTTGACAGGCTCCCTTGCCCACTGACTTCCAGTCTGGTTCCACCAAAGGGAGACACTGGTGAGAGAAGTGAGGGTGGGAGGGGACTGAGGGCAGGGTATACATTCCCCTGGCTCCCTCCAGCGAGCTACATCCTGCTACCAAAGGCCATGCCCCTTTGTGGGCCATAACCTCAGCTACTCTCTCCTCTCCTTCACCCCCTCAGACCTGGGGTGAGGAAAGTTCCCTGGTGTAGCCAGACATCGCCCCTACCCAGGGGTGGTACGCCATCCTTGCAGGGTTCCTGGATCCCTGCCCACTGCTATAAACTGGCTCTTTATTAAACGCTCCTCAGTTACTTCAGTTTGAATGTGCCATCTGTCTCCTGCCAGGACAGTGACTGACAAAATAACAACTGAATAGATTGCCCTAAAATTTTACTCTTGGAATCTACATACTACAATATGTGCATAATTCCCTTGCAATTTCTCCAAGTCAGAGAGGATAGCGCTCAGGCAGGAGGAAAAATGCCACCAATACTTCCATAATAATTTACTATACCTTGAAAGGGCCGAATTCATCTTCTTAAAAAGTGAAGTAAGCTTTCAAACATGAAAACTCGATTACAGTATTAGAAAAGTATGTTGTTACTAAAAATATTCTCCGTAGAATTCCTCTATAAGTGCATCATCAATGATTATTATTATGTTTCAGTCACTTTGTGCATAAAAATTGCAAATAGGACAACAGCGTCAGTGAAGTTTCCAGTTTTAGAACAGCCAGTTGGAAACTACGTCTCACCAAGAACACTTCACAGAGTAGATAATAAAAACATGGTATGAATTTGATTATTATAACAATAATGTTGAATCAAAATTCCTAGGAATTTAAGACCTAACAGTCAACCTGATCCTCAAGACCACTGGTATTTTGTACTAGGTCAGGGTGACCTTCAGAAAACTAAAACATAAACCAAAGTTTCAAATCTAAAAACTATGAGCTGTCTCATATTGGGCATAGAGCGGGTAAGGGAGAATTTCCAACAAAGCGACAAGATATAACGAAAAAAACCCAAAACACTGATAACCTAACATGCACTGACATTCTTTAATCACCAAGGAATTATTCAAATCCAGAGTCAATATTCACAATGTCAAAAAAAAAAAATTAAAAGGGGCTTTTAACAAACTAAATGTAAACGATATGCTTTAAAGACACTGAAAGTGTGTGTCAACCAGGGTTCTGTAGGGAACAAGTTTACGAGTTCATCTAAGGCCAAATGATCGTGTGAAGGCTGATGATCATGGCTTTTCCACAGCCCTGGGTTCCAACAGTGGGATGTTGGTTCCCTTCCCAGGGATGAGCCTGTTGCTACAGGTCCCAGAGTTGCGGCATTTCAGAAATTTTGCAACAAGTATTAAGGGAGGGAGCACGTAAACAATGTCTTTGTCTTGGGAAACCATGATGACATCCAGACACAACAGCCTCAGCCCCTCTCCTTCTATCTTTCCTACACGGCACACAGCAAAGTTACGATTTTATATTTAATTGTGAGCTTATTTGATTAATGTCTATCTCCCCTTGCTAACATGTAAACTCTAGGAAGGTAGAGACTATTTCCATTTTTGCTCATGACTCAGCGCCTCAGACAGACAGTGGTACTCAACAGATCCTCCAACCATTTAAACCACACTTTTTCATAGTAGGTTTGAGAAAAATAAGTCTAAGACTTCACTAAACATACTGTTTCACAGACTTCTGACTTTGGAATTAAGAAATATTTTATTATCCCAAATAGAAGTGTAGTCAAAAGGAGAACAATACAAATTAAAATCATGAGCTATGGCAACATGCTAAGTGCTGATCACGATCTGAGGCTACTGAACACAAGTTGTTGGGAGGAATGGAAACTAGCACAACCACTTTGGAAAACAGTTTGGCATTTTCTTATAAATTGAACATATACTTGTCATGTGACACAGAAACCCCACTCCTAAGTTTACAACCCGAGAGAGATGAATTCATATATCCACACAGAGACTTGTACAAGAATGTTCAGAGCAGCTTTATTCATAAAACCTAAATACTACACGCAATCCAAAATCCATCAGCTGGTGACCAGACAAACAAGTTGTATCTCCATAAAATGGAATACTACTCAGCAATGAAAAGGAATGAATTACTGACACACACAACATTTATGATGCTCAAAAACATTGAGTAAAAGAAGCTAGACATAAAAGTATACCATTCTATGATTTCCTTAATATGAAATTTTAGAAAAGGTAAAACTAATCTACTGAGGAAGAAGGTACATCAGTGGTTGCCTGACGGTTTGTGTGGAAGGAGAGGGATACTGAGACAGAGGCACAAGAACACTTTCTGTGGCGAGGAAAGTGTTCTGATTTCCATTGTTTTGGTGGTTATACAGGTGTATATGTATTAGTCAAAACACTTTAGTGGGTGTATTTTACTATAAATTTATTAAATTATCACTCATTAAAGGTGAATTTTTTTAAAAAGAGCCAACCATAAATCTAAAATTTAAAAAAAAGAAAAAGAGCGAACAAAATAACCTAACTAGAGGATCAAGTTGGCAACATAACTTCACAGGGAAAAGAATTCTTTCACAGGGCTTCTGAATTCAATACTGACTGTCTATGCTAGTGGAGTGTATACTAAAGACAAAATGAACTATAAAGCAATACAATTTCTCAATCAGAACTGTAGTATGAATAGGAACAGAGAATATAATTTTGAAACTACTTTATGTATTTTGCAGAATAAAGCAAAGAGTAAATGTGTTGATAGCATTAACCGTATTAGAAACCAAGCAGAGAGCTATGAATACAAAATCAATTATTTTAAGGAAAAACCCAGTAATGTTAAATATGATTTGTAAATATCAATAAACTCATGATTCTATTTTTCCTTAGCTCTGTCCACTGAAAGCCCTGAAAATAATAACACCCCCACCACTATGAACACACCTAGAATCCAGATTTGTTTCTAAAAAATACCATTTGCCACTAAAAGGGAACAAAGCTTTCTGGAGTAATGGATGACTCCACATTTGGAAATGGAAAATATAAGACGAGCTTAGGATGTTTCTACACAAGAAAGTATGAAAGTACTCGAAGTACTCAAAAAGGCATGTTCAAAGGACATAAAAGGAAGCTTGAAAGGGGCCTGACTGGTCAAATCTGTGATAATTTGAACATCAAAACAATGATTGCAATTGATTATATAACACTGACTAAATAACAACCTATGAGTCCACAGTGATATTCAGAGAGAGAGATTTATTTGCCACCAGTAGAAGCGATTATTACACCAATCCTTTTCTCTACAAATCGGTCATTACAGTTCTTTTAGAAACTGTAATGCCAACTAATGATAGAATTAGAAAAATCACCATTTTGCAACCCCCATTGAAATAATTCAGGCAAGAATCATCAACGGATACACACACAGTGCCAAATTATCCCCACATAGATTGCAGGCTAATTGCAAAGGCAAAAAGATAACCATCCAGTGGGGAGATCTGGCATCACCCATTATGCCCCTATTCAAACTTAGCATCACTAACAGTGGGACAACCTGGTGGGATGGGATGGTTTACGAAGCACCCAGCATCACCTGGCAACTGTCTAAATAAGCATGAACCCAAATAAGCATTTGGATCTCACTTCCAGGGGACACAGGGACAAGTTGAACAACATCACAAGGAAATAATCAGCCAAATTCAGGATGTGAGACATCCCCCAAAACAACTGGCCTTGGCCTTGATCTTCTCAAAAAAAAAGGATGACAGGATCATTCCAGACTGAAGAGACTAAAGAGAGATAAAAATCCAGTCACAATGCCTGTGCACTGGATCCTGTTTTTAAAAGAACACGAAAAAGTTATACAAGGCTCTGGGGGACAATGGCAGAAATCTGAATATGGACTAGATATTGGCTGCTGTAAGGAATTATTTTAAATTTTCTTCGGTGTGATAATAGTGTTGTGGTTATGCAGGAGAATGTCTTCATTCCTAAGAGATCCGTGCTGAAGTTTTAAAGGGTGAAGTCATAATACCTACAACTTTCTTCTAATTGGTTCGTATAATCAACACATAAAGATGACACAAATACAACACATTAACAATTATTGATCCTAGGTACTGGGGTATACAGCTGGTCACTGTGCTCTTCTTACAACTTTTCCATGTCTGAATTTTTTCATAATAAAAATATGAGAAGAAAAAAAAGCAGCAGAGATGACATTACTACCATCTGTAAGGTCTTATCCGAGACAGAACCAGTACTCTACACACCTCCATAGGAGACATGAGCTGAACTACGCCCCCTCCTGTAATTCCTATGCTGAAGCTCTAACCCCCAGTGCCTCAGAATACTGCATGTGTGCGTGTGTGCGTGCGTGCGTGTGTGTGTGCGTGCGTGAAGCGGGTGGGAGTTGAGATAGCTCTTCGGAATGACTTCATGTCTGCAGCATCCGCGGGGGAATGCCCAGATGTCCTGGAATCACAGGTTCTTGCGCACTCACAGGACTCCTCTCTGAGCCAGAGACGTCTGCGGAGATCCCTGCAGCCTGGGCGGATCCTGGGAGAGACACTTAAAATGCACACGTCTGTCTGCTGCAAGCGATGGATGAATTTTCATCACTGAGCAGAAATGTTTCAAATATACGAAAGTCATTTCTCCTTGAAATAAAAGAAACGTTCTCATGTTCATCATCATGGTTCTTATTTATTAAAAAGAGAGGACATTTTAAATACGTTTTAATATTACACAATTTTTACCTTTACAGAATCAAAACATGCAAATAAAACCTACTAAGAAAAGGCAAGGAAAATGCTGTCTCATCAAATCTCTTTTCCCACATTATTTGCATCACGCTCAGGTTATGAGGATAGAGTGTCAGTTCTAAAATCTTGGGATGTGAGAGCTGGAAAGAGTCTTAGAGATCTCTGGGTCAGCTCTCCTCACCGGACATTTACGGGACCTCAACCCTGACAGGCAGGCCTTGCCGCGAACACACGGCTAATGGCCTGGCCCGGACTCCCTGCCATAGCCATGCAGGCCTCTCTCCACCCTGGCCTTCACTCAGGGACCTGCCCTCGCTGTCCCGAAACCCCACAGCTGTGGTAAGAGCCCTGAGTCCTCCCCAGCAGACAGCAGTAAAAGATTTTGCTGGAAGGCTAGCCCACAGTTTCTCAGCCTCAGCCCGATTGGCATTTGGGGGCGGGCTGATTTTGTTGGGGGGCTGTCCTGTGTGTTGCAGGAAGTTTAGCAGCATCCCTGGTCTCTACTTACTAGATGCCGATAGGACTGCTCCCCCAGGTTGTGACAACCGAGTCTCCAGACAATGCCACGTGTCCCCTGGGGGGACAAAATCACCGCCAGTTAAGAACCAGTGCTCCAGGGCATGATAAACTACTAAGTTATGGAAGAAGGACAAGCCCCAACTCCAAGCTCGACTCGAATGCAGAACAGCACCTTTTCCCACATGACTGACTACCCGTGCGGACAGCTGAGGCCCTCTCTTCCCAGACTCGTCCCTGGTAACGATGGGACACTGAAGGACATTGGTCCAGCCTCACCTCCTCATCCATGGTAACATCAAAATGCAGTCAGCTTTCCTGAGGAGAACGTCTCAGAAAGAACTGCGCATTGATGACACCCGCCACCAGCCCATGCACCTGTCCCCGGTGCACCCAGAGCACAGGCCACTCGAACCACATCCCTTAAAAGCCCTGCCCATTAGAGCGATCACCTGCTTCTCAATCAGCACTCAGGCCATATGCCAGGTGCCCCAGCCATCTTATAAAAAGTAGCAGCAACAACCTCGCTGGCCCCACAGACCATGGACAGTCCCGGGAATCACCTTCAGAAATCGCTGGTGAAGAGGCTCACCCATGTGGGCTAGAGGTAAAACCAGCCCAGAGATGCCTAATGCTCTGGAATCAAGCTCAGCAACCACCGGAGAAAAGCCCCCTTCACCACGAATAATCACCAAGACACCAGCAAGGGAAGTGAACTGCCGTCTGCAACTACTATCGGTAAACAGCGATAACAATTCTCTGCTGTAGACTATTTACAGCCAGTATTCCTGAAGTGACTCACAGAAGGATTAAACCTCAGACCAAGACCTCAGCCTGTAAAACCACACGGATTATAGGTTTGTCCTTAATTTTATAAAGCCTCCCACAACATCTGGTGGCATGACCATAACAGCCCTTCCCAACTAACCCCACACCCCCCCAACATCCCGGCCCTGCAGGGCATGCTGCCAAGTCTAGCCAGCCCCAGTGCCCACATTCCAGAAAGGACGGTGTGAAGTTTGCTTAAATGAAGGTAAAGCTGGTCCCAGGCGCTTTGCTTGATCCTCTCAACTATCTCCAAAGCTTCACTTGGCCAGTCCACAGCCCACACATCTGGCTGTCTACCGGGCATCCTCTCTAGACGACCCTTTGGTGCCTGAACTGCCATGGTCAGATGAGAACCCATCATCTCCCCCAACGGCCCCTCAAGCCCACCCTCTCCTCCTTGCTCTCGTCATATGCCTGATGTCACCAGCCTCTCCTCTAAGCAGACTGAAACTCAACTCTTAGTTCTTTTCCTTGTCTGCCCACCCCACGGCCCCCAGCTGTCATCACAGCCTGTGGATTCCACCTCCGGGACAGCAGGTCTGATATCACCTACGTCTTTTCTGCAGCTGCCAACCTAGTCCAACCCCTCATCTCCCACCTGAACCCCTGGCCCCTCCTGGACTCCAATCCATCATTCTGCTTCCTGCTGCCAGGTGTAACTACTCCAGATGCCACTCCTGTCACATTCCACTCCTCTCCATGCTCCAAGCCTTCGACAGCTCCCCAGTGTAGACAGAAAACATCCTACCTGCCAGGCCTGAGGGTCAGCCTTTCACTGCGTGGCGCCCTCCTAGCTTTCTGGTCTTACCCCAGGCCACCCCTTCTCTGTCCCCTCACCTTCTCCTATTCCACAGCCTCCTCTCCAAACGCAGCTAAGCTCATCCCAAGTTTGCTCAAGCCACTCTTCCTACCCGTCCCACTGATGCCTCTGACGCCCTCTGAAGTGGGGTAGGAGGACGTGGGCCAAAGAGTTCGTACTCTGCTCTGCTGCTCACTAGGCATGTGACCCGTGATGGGCCACCTAATCATCTCGCCGAGCGTCAGTCTCCTCATCTATAAAATGGGACTATAATCACCCACTTTGTAGGGCACTGAAATCATTAAATAACAGGAAAACACTGGATAAAGAGGGGGTAGTATCTGAGGCAGGGAAAACATGGATGAAAACTTGCAGCTCACGTTGAACAAGACACGTAAAAGGACAGTGCAGAGTCTCCCCTGTCTAGTGGGAGGGTGTCCTGCTGGGTCCAGAGTGGGAGAAGTGGGGGGCAGGCCAGGTCTGTTCCCTCGACACCCTATTGCCCAGAACACTCGAGTAGTTTTATATTTTGAACACAGGTTTTTTGTGGGGGGTTTTTTCCTGTCTTTTTATTTTCTGGCTAGAGCCAGTACCATCTGTGAATTACCCTGCAGAGGCCAGGTTTTTGATAATTTGAATAAGACCTCAGGGAGTCTGAACTAAACATATGTCCCACAAAAATATAAAGTAACTCATATGCTTTCATCTATTAATTGGGAAAAGGGGCTTTTTATCAACGTCTAAACTTTTACCAACAGTCAGAGGAATGTCTGGTTCTTTCCACCACACACAACCTGGCAAAAAGACATCTTCTAACATGTCAGCCCACTCTAGACAGATGTGAGAAGGGACATACCAGCATTAGGAAAGTAAACACAATGGATGGTTTTAAATAAAAATGAGACGAGTGTACTGGTTTCTTAGAGCTGCCCTAACAAATTACCGCAAACTTGGTGGATTAAAACAACAGAAACGTATTGTCTCACAGGCCAGAAGTCTGATCTCAAGATGCTGACAGGACCACGCTCTGGCTGCAGGACCTAGGGACCATCGTTCCTTGCCTCCTCCTAGGCCTGGTGACCCCCAGCAATCCGTGGTGTTCCTTGACTCGTAACTGCATTCCTCAATCTCTCCTCCATCGTCACTCTGTCCCGTGTGTCTGAGTCCTCTCTTCTTAAAAGGACACCAGTCACTGGATTTAGGGTGCATCCTAATCCAGCATGACCTCATCTAAACTACTTACACCCACAAAAAAATCATTTCCAAATAAGGTCTCATTCTGAGGTTCCAGGTAGACACGAATTTTGGGGGAACACTCTTCATCCCATTACAGTAGTAACAGAAGAAAATCATGGAAATTTCTAGAATCATTCGAGCTGAAAAGAACTCCAAAGAGAACCACAGATGTTAAATAGGTTTCTTCTCTGATACCAACCCCAGTGGATTGGAGATGGCTTCCAGGAGTGATGCTCAGAGAAGCAGCCTGCCCCTGGATCTGCTCGTGGCCGATGAGGGTTGCTCACCCTGGGTGTGGAATGTGGGACTGGAGACAGTTTCCACATCTCGGCGCTCCCCGACCTGATTCAACATGCTCACCTTGCAAATGCGGAAACGGAGCTGTGAGATGTTCTACCTGGTGGAAGACTCAGGACCAGAACCCAGGTCTCCTGAGTCTACACCTGATGACCAGCACTTCTAACAGCTACAATGGGATGTACAACTTTCCTGTGTCACAGACAAACGGCTTACTATACAAACACACTAAAAATCAGCTGGTGACTTGCATTGGCAGAAACTGGTTTCATCCAGTTAGAAAAGTGTTTTTCTAACCTAGATCAATAAATTTCCTTCCTTCAACAAACATTAGCTACACCCCTACCCACAATACCAGGAATGAGTCCTAGGAACAGCTACTCTAGCTGTAAGAGACAATATAAAGCAATATGGACACGCAGCAGCAATAAAGATGTGCCCATAGTATTACGATTCCACCGACGCGAGGGACTAGGCCCAGCCTGGGCAGAGAGCATCATGAAAGACTTCCTGGAGGAGGTGACCTCTGTCAAAGTCTAAAGGATCAACGAGAGTTATCCAGGGGCAGAGAAGAATAAGGCCATAACTAACAGCATCAGCAAAAGCCTTCATCAGTTCTTAAACCGTAGTGAGGGTTGCTGCACATGTTGTAAATTATGTGGTTTTATGTTCCTTGGAGAAAGAGCCCCACGATGTATTCCTTTTAGAAACTGGCACCTCAGGATTCTGACTCTCCTGAACTGGGATCTTACCAGAGAAGGAGAATTATGTGACCTGCTGAGTTTCCACTTTCACCTTGGCTGTCAGGGCACTCAATCACAGCAAATATATCAGCTTAAGAATCTGGAATATTTGCTTTCCCCCTCGCTCTACAGGGTTTGTCTATTTTCAGCTTTTACTTTAACAGCCTTATTGGAACATGTCTTATATGTCATATGGTAATTCTTATTAAAAGGAAGCAGGGTATAAATCATAAACATGCTGATAAGGGACATTGGCCACTGTCCACGTATATGGTCCTGGAAGTCTAAAAGCTAGAACCCCATCACCTTGAACTGAAGTTAGACTCCACACGGCTAATCTTTTCCAGAAGCCCAAAGCCATCAACTTCTGAGAGGAAATGGGGTAATTAATTACTAGCAAAGCCAGCTGGGTCCTGAGGAAAGTGAAGCAAATTTGTCTCTGAATAACAAAGGCTGGGGCAAAAAATTTTAAAACGAGTTGATTAATGTCCTCTCTGGTCTCTTAAATTTAGCTTCCACAAGAGAGGGAGAAGAAAGCAAAGGAGAAAGAGAACAAGACAAGAACTACTTAGACGACCGACGTGTAAAAACGCCTCTCTGAGAGCCATTCTCACAAAGACCCTCACTTTTATACGCTGAGAGAATCCGAGAATTGAAGTTCAGACCTACAAAGGCTTTAATATCCCACCAGTGAAGACTCGCTCCTCCGCCACTCTCCTCAGCTCAGCAAGTTCTTAATAGGGGGTCCACCTCAACCTCGATGCCCTCGCCGACAGCAAACAACTCAGGGAACGTGCTAGGGAACTGGGGTGGGTAGAAAATGGCACTCCCTGCCAAGGTGGAGGAGATCTAACTGTGTGGGGAAAATTAATCAGCCCAAAATTATTTTTTAATTGCTTCCTGTGCAACGTAGCACTTGCTAAGTGCCACTGGAGATCTAATACAAGGAATCGTTGCTGACGTCAAGGAATTCATCCTCTGCTCCCTGGTGAAAACCAGGCGCCCTGGAGTCAGAGATACGGGGCCTCCCATCCGGGTCACTGTGTAGGGTCATTGCGTAAGGTCTTTGTGTAGGGTCACTGCATAAGGTCACAGAGGCACACACTGCACAACTCTAGGAGGCGCAATTTCACAAAGGCTACAACGTGAAGGTGAGGTTCTAATCCTGGCAGTGCCCGGCTGTGGGAACCTCAGCAAGTTACCTACCCAGTCTGCTGAGGTGGTGATGAGAACTGAGAGATCAGACACGCGAGGTTACACGAGAAAGTGCCCGGCACATAATGAGTGCTCAGTGAACACTCATTATTCAATTAGTGAGAAAGCCAACTGTACTAGTTGGCTCGGGCTGCCTTAACGAAATACCACACACTGCAGGACTTACACAGAAATGTATTTCTCATAGTTCTGGAGACGACAAGGCCACGATCGACGTGCTGCCTGACTCACTTCCTGGGGAGGCCTCTCTTTCTGCCTCACAGAAGGCCACTTTCTCACAGGGCCACTGAGGAATCTCTCTCTACCTCTTCCTATAAAGCCACCAATCCTATGGGATTAGGACCTCACCCTTATGACCTCATTTAAGGCAACCTCAATTACCTCCTAAAAGCTCTAACTCCAAATACAGTCACATAGGGTGTTGGGACCTCAACATATGAATTTTAGGGGCACAATTCAGTCCACAGCAACAGCACAGGGGAAATGACCATCAGTATGATACTGACTGAGTGTCTACTACATACCAGGAGTAGGGCCATCATTATATCACTTAATCTTTAAACAACGATATGAGAAAGGCATCATTATTCTCACATCACAGATGAGGACATGAAGCTCATTGAGAGTACTTACCTTGCTGAAGGACACACAGCCAGCAAATGGTGAAACAGAGACTCAGGCTTCAGTCTCTGACCCCGACCTCACACTCCTAAAAGTCACCTGCCCTGCTCCTCATTTCATTAGATGACAGACTTTCTAATAAAGTGTATTATAAACTGCACAGACAGACTATAAACGCCCAGGGCCAGAGAGAGAGATTAATAAGATCAGGAATAGGTTCCATTAAGGAGATGGACTTTGAGCTCTTAGCAAATAGCTGGGTTGGGGTGTACAGAAGGGAGGAGGAAGTGGGGTCCAGGCAACAACAGCATGAATGGACCATGCCTGGCAGGTTTTGTAGAGTGGGCAGGGACCCACCTGTCCCCAGTGGTGGGCGCATGTGGAGAAGCAACGTGAAGTAAAGATAGCTTAATGGGTGATGACAGACTCTGAAGGGTCTGGAAAGTCAGGGTGGAGATGGGAACTTATTTCCATGGGTGGCAGCAACCAACGAGGACACCTGAGCAGAGGATACATTGGTGACAGTGCTCGGACTACAGGTGACAGAGCCTGGAGATGGGAAAAGCTGCAGCTGAAACCCAGGGATGGAGGGGGTGGGGCCATGAGCAATGTGTGGGACCTGCTGGGCGTGGTCCAGAGGGCCAGGTGCTGGGCTCTGCTCTTCCTGAGTTCTCAGGAAACCAGGGAGAGGAATCAAAGACAACTAACTGTCAGGTCAGTGCCTCGGGGATGGAACAATGGGTGTGCCATTCCAACAGAACTTCAGGAGCCTCCTGTGCAAGGCACTGTCCTGCATCTGGAGAAGGAGACAGACGGTAACCAAGAAACAAATAAATGTATAACTACACCCGGGGCTAAGTGCCTGTGGAGGAAAAGTCCTGATGAGCCTAGCAGGAGGGCTTAAGGAAGACCTCTCCAAAGAGGTGTCGTCGCTGAAGCTGGAGCCTGATAGACGAGAAGGTGCTAGTCTGGGTGAGAACCAGGAAAATCAAAAATGAGATGTCTAAGAGGCCAACAGCAGAGCCTTTGAGGGGGCAAGATGTGATGAAACTGGATGGATTCCAGGTGTCAGAGAGTACGGCTCGAAGGCTGGCTCACCAGTACCAGGAGAGCACCGGCCCCAAATGGCTCTGTGACACCAGGCGGCATCCACAAAGAGAGACCGGAGAAATGGGAGAGTCCAAAGTCAGGAGATCCAGAAAGAAAATCCTGGGAAACTGGACATGTGCGGCACTGGGCGAGGAATTAGGGTGACTCAGGAACCACCAGGAGAGTGGACCTCGAGGATGTCCTGCTATTATGAAAAGGAAACATTTATCCGGAAAGCCTCCAGTGGGCAGAACTGCAGCCCGTGGGAAACCTGCAGGAGATCTGTTTGGGCTGCACAGGCAATTCTTTTTATTCCATCTGTGATGCTTTCCTGAAAATGCGTCTACAAGTAAAATGCAGGAGAGTCAAAAAACTTACATGCTACAACGGACACCTCACAAATATAAAGGAGTGTTCCCTCCCAGAGTGCTTAAAACAAAAAAAAACAGAAAAGAAAGTCTATAACATTCTGAATATACCTAACCTTTCGGACTCGAGCATCCACAATTCTTCCGCAGCACGTCACACACGCCCTGTCATTTTCTTCTGTCCCATCACAGCCATGGACTCCCACAGTTACCCAAACAAGACCCGAGATTCACACCAAACGATTTCCATCTATTTTTCAATGGATGTGTTTGGAGAATGATGCTCTTCATAATCTTATTATTAACCTTTTTAATTTATCATTTTCATTTTTATAAAACAAGGGCAGAACACATAATCCAAATGATTGCACAAAAAACTGTGCTAGAAGGAAGATAAAGATGGAAAAGCTGTAGAAACTCATGTGTTGGCTGGCAGGCCGGGTGGAATGGCTAGAAGCGTTTACTGGACGAGGATGTACAGAAGGCAAATTCAGCACACAAAGGGCAGTCTGGAGGAGTCCACCCACGACATCAGCAAGCCAACCATGGAGGTCTCGCAGAATTGACCCAGACTGGTCATGGCTACAGAGGGGACTCCTTTGGCACAAGGCAGGGGGTTACATTTAAAGAATAATGAGGTTCCAACTACACAATTTTATGAAATAAAGACTTTTTTTTCAGTTTTGTAAACCACAAAAAAATCTGCACTGGGAATGTTTTTGGCCATATGTTTCAACAGCAATATATATATATATGTTTTAAAAATAAGGAAAACTGTTACTTTAAGAAAATGATAAAGCCGTGAAATCCACTAATATATTTTTCAATCAGGAGACTATGTTCGGGGATTTTCTCTAAGCTGCTTTTTTTTTTTTAAAGAGGAAATCCCAACCCACAGAGCAGACAATTTGCTTTTTCTTCAAACTGACAAGCAGTATCATTTTGTACTGGATACTAGACAATTCTTGTTATTGAATGTGCCTTTATTCTAGGGGGGAAAAGCCTAGCAAAATAAAATACAAGGTATTACAGAAAATAAAAAATGGCGCCAGGAAGCTCCAAAGTAATTGAATCCACTCATCTGACCCAAATCTCCAGAAACCCTTCTGAAGCCCCCGCCAGACCCTGGTGATGCTGGGAGACAGGCCACTGCTGAGACCCTCATAGATATGAGGGGTGACTCGCTCAAAGGCAGAGTCCACAGTGACATTAGTCCAGTTCTCAAGAATGTCTGCCCTATCACTTAGGAAAGAACGGCACCGATGAAAGAAAAGCTCAAAACTTCGGACAGGATGAGCTGAAAACAGTGTCAGTAGGCGATATCTCCAGAAAGTTCTCTTTCCAGCTGCTAAGCTGAACCGTGGATGCAGCCCGCCACAGTCCAGAGGCGAAGAAGACGGGCGTGAGGAACTGGGGCCAATTAAGGAGGGTGAAAACTCTGGGGGAGAGAATCACCTTGACCAGAAGGAGCAGCAGCCCGACCGCCCATCGTCAGCTCTAGACCGACCTGGGCTCTCAAGGGTGGCGAGTGACTCCTCCTCCTCGAAAAGCAGCCCAGGTTAAAGGCCACGACTGTGGCTCAGAAATAAAAAGCTGTCAGACTGGGCAAATTGAAGACACACTCGACAAAAGTGCGTTCAGATGCTCAGTAAAGCTGAGGTCATACAAACACTGAGTCATCGTGAACAAAGCAGCCAATACGTTAAGAACTCTCATCCAGCCAGTTTCTCGGCCTCCGTACCAAGAACTCATCTGACGTGAGCATCTGTAGTTGTGCAAACCAAGTCTCATGATTTCAGGTTTCAATCAAAAGGATTTTCCGCTGAAGGACATACTCCCAACAAGAGTCACTCCTCCCAAGTTCGAGGTTCAGACAGGCCCTGAGTAAGAAACGGCGGGCAGGTATGGCGCCTATAGTTGCGCCAACTCAAGCTGACCTCCAGGCAGCAAGAACCACCTTATGGGTTCAATGCATCTAAGATCCTGCCACGGGCATGGAGGGTCCCCCTGAGAAGATGCCTGGGGGGCAGGAAGCAGCCCAGGATGCGGGCTTAGCACTAGCAGTTTGGGGAGAGCACTGAGCCAGGCCCATAACCACCTCAACTCAAAGGAGGGAGTGGTGGACCAAGAAAGTCAATGCCTTAAAGGAAGGGAGACTTCTGAAGAAGAAGTCGAGTTCTGAGAGGGTGAGGTGAGTGTCAGGAGGGTAAAACAGGCTGCCACCTAAAAAGCTAAGCCTTCCTCCTGCTCCATCACCCCCTACCACCTTCACCTAGTGGAAACAATGGAAGAGCCTTTTATAAAATGCTTTCATTTAAAGAAGGGAGGAGAGAGAGAGGAAGAAGAAAAGGAACACACTGGCACTGAGGACAAATCATTTCTGATAAAGAAAAGAAAGCTTAGGGCAGGCCCCGTGGCCGAGTGGTTAAGTTCGCACGCTCCACTTTGGCATCCAGGGTTTCGGTGGTTCAGATCCTGGGCATGGATATGGCACCGCTCATCAACCATGCTGAGGCAGCATCCCACATGCCACAACTAGAAGGACCCACAACTAAAAATACACAACTATGTACCGGAGGGCTTTGGGGAGAAAAAGGAAAAATAAAAAAATCTTTAAAAACAAGAAAAAGAAAAGACAAGAAAGTTCAAGGGCATGACATTAAATAAGCAACAGTCCCAGAATAATGAATCCCCATTGGTTTGTGCCACAGTGCCCTCCGCTCACAATTTGTGGCGCAAATATAACCAGAACCCTATAAATTCTCCCTACTTTGTTATTGAGGTCCACGGTCTCCTCATTCACTATCAAAAAGTGAAGAGGAGGGGCCGGCGTGGTGGCGCAGCAGTTAACTTCGCACGTTCCGCTTCTCGGCAGCCCGGGGTTTGCCGGTTCGGATCCTGGGTGCGGATATGGCACTATTTGGCAAAAGCCATGCTGTGGCAGGCGTCCCACGTATAAAGTAGAGGAAGATGGGCACGGATGTTAGCTCAGGGCCAGTCTTCCTCAGCAAAAAGAGGAGGATTGGCAACAGTTAGCTCAGGGCTAATCTTCCTCAAAAAAAAAAAAAGTAAAGAGGAAAACAAACCATTTGCCCCCTAATTTGGCTTCTTTTTCTTTAACGTGAACGAGGGCAGATTTCAAATGTACTTGAACAGGCAGTGTGAGGAGTAGAAGTTCTAAGCTCAGGAGATGTGGGTTCTGGATCCTTGCAGCCAGCAGCCGTCACTGAGTGGCCACCAGCACCTGTCTAGCCTTTAGCTCCCTCCTCTGTAACAGGACACATTCCCCCTGCATAGCTCCTCAGTACCTTTGGTTTGGTTTGACTCTTAAAGTCTTGGCGTCGGCAGAAACTCACTGCAACTTCTTTTTGCTGCTGTCTTAGTTTCCAAGGACTGCTGTAACAAAGTGCTCTAAACTAGGATGGACCAAAACAATAGAAATTCTCTCACAGTTCTGGCTTGAAGTCCAAAATCCATGTGTCAGCAGAGCTAGTTCTTTCTGGAAGTTCTGAAAGAGAATGTGTTCCAAGCCTCTCTCCTGGTTTCTGGTGGCTGCTGGCAATCCTTGAGCTTCTTGGCTTGCAGACACTTCACTCCAACCGCTGCCTCCAGCTTCCCCCGGTGCTCTTCCCTGTGTGTGTGTCTCTTCTCTCCTTCTTATATGGACACCAGTTATACTGGGTTGAGGCCCAGCCTAACTCAGCACATCTTCATCTTAACTTGACTACATCTACAAAGACCTTATTTCCAAATAAGGTCACAGTCACAGGTACAGAGGGCTGGGACTTCAACATCCCTTTGTGAAGGAGACAACCCACAACGCTTCTTAGACAGGCGGACGCAGGGCACCACGAGAAATCCAACGACGACACCACGTCCATAAGCTGCCATTCTGAATAGATTATCTGAAAACCTCCACAGCTTTCTCCAAATTGCTGAGGGTAAACATTGCTCTCCATTAGCCATGGCCAGGTGACAGCCATGAAGAGCTCCCCACCAAACCCACACACCTCAGCATCGGGGTAAACAAATGGCACACGTGTGCAAACCAAACATTTGACACAGAGGGAAAAAAAGACCAACTGGGATTACATCTCATAAAACCTAACCACTGCTAAAAAATAACCATCTGGCAATAAAGCACGCCTGCACAGACGGCAGGCTTGACCGGAGTGAGGCAGAAGAGATCCAGGGATGGCGACAGAGGGGCAAAAGTGAAGAGAAAGCCCAGAGGTGCGACTTGTCTTAAGCAGGAACTTAGGGAGGAAAGATGAGGAGGATCACAGGAGCCCCACTCAGCCTCTGAGTTCAGAATGTTCAAGAAGGGGACATCATCACCAAGAGAAATGCACACAGAGAAAGAAACCAAGAGCCCACTGAGGACATGCCTAGCCCAAGAGATCTGACCAGGTACACACGTGTGTCAAGGGTGCCCACGTGGCCATGCACACACCTAGAACCCCATTTCCGAAGGAACAGGATACGTGGAACTACCATTCTCCAATCCAGGGATCCCGTGAGCACTGAGGAAGTGTGCAGAAGAGCCGGGTCCCAACCGCTGACTGTGAGACACAAGCAAGAAGCCAGAGGGCCCCAGGGAGACACAAAATCCAACTTCAGCCCACCTAGTGACTTTCCCACTATGCAGCTTCACGGAGTTTTAATGATGGCACAGCAAAGGGCTTGCCGATCACACACAACCTAGTCCTGTTGTCCCCAAATGGAAAAGGGTCTCCTGCAGAGTTAGCACTGTGAGGACAGGGCTTCATGCTGACACGTCCCCAAAGCCTTTTGGAAATCACACATTGATGCTCAACGTTGCTGTGTAAACTCCCACATCCAGCCCCTGTGCTTTGGGAAAAGACGTCCTTAGCACACCATGTTGACAGTGGTGATCTGACGCTCGTCAGAACCTGAGACTGGCAGCCATCCCAAAAGCACAGAGTAGGGAGCATACTAACAGTGTAGTCCTCTGTGGTGAGTAGTTTGGGAACTGTGGATCTAGGCCAACTCAGCTTATAGATGAATTACTGAACAAACACATTGGATAAACACAGTGGGCTCACAAGAGAAAGTTTATTGAACTGAATGGAGAAATCTGAGTGGCAGAGAGAGGCAGGAATTTGCCCAAGGTCACAGAGTTGGCTAGTGACCAGGTTAGCTCTAGAACCCAGAGCCCCTAACACCAAGTTCAGCGCTCTGTGCACCACCCAAGCTTTCACTCTATTAACCCTCTCTGTGCAACAGATAGCTTGTTCGTCAACTCATACAGAAACCAAGAGGCAGTCACCCCCTCCCCTGCCTCCCACAGCACTTCGTATAGATGACATATGCCACGTTGTGCAACTACTTTCTTTTTTAAAGATTGGCACCTGAGCTAACATCTGTTGCCAATCTTCTTTTTTTCTCCTTCCTCTCCTCAAAGCCCCCTCAGTACCTAGTTGTATATTCTAGTTTGCAGGTCCTTCTGGCTCTGCTATGTGGGACACCACCTCAGCATGGCCTGATGAGCCGTGCCATGTCTGCGCGTGGGATCTGAACCAGCAAAACCCCAGGCCGCCAAAACACAGCATGTGAACTTAACCACTCAGCCACAGGGCCAGCCCCTGTGCAACCACTTTATATGCTGACTTCTCCCACCAGACTAGAATCATCCAGATGCCTAGTACAAAGCCTGATTATAAGCATGAAATCAATATTTGCTGAATGAATGAGTTATGAGAAAGTTTTGGGCGCCATACAGGCCTGGTATCATTACTTTATTACTTATCCATATTATTTCAGAGAAACAACGCTTCTTCAATATAAACTGATCTCTAAGGATGGGGGGGAGGGACCGTTAAAATAAGGCAAAGAACCAGAGATAATGAATGTAGAGTTAATCAAGACAGATACTTAAGTAAAAGCCTTCCAACAGTCCTCCAATTACGCGTGTCATTGCTTCTGGTCAGTCTGCATTCTCTACACAAAATATCCATGCTAACAAATGGGATCGGGTCCTTTGCTCACCAGGAAGGATCTGTGTGGATTGCACAGATGGCTATAATACCAAGCAGCAGGTACCTCAAACTAGCGTCCACAGACACATTCAAAGACTAAAATTCAAGGACATTCTGAGTAATTAATGAAGTAAAAATCTGATAGGTTTAAGCCTATTTTCAAAGGTCGCAAAGTGAAATTAAAACATTTAGTATATACCAGTGACTCGAAATAACACACATGAAGGAAAATGAATCCCACGTAAGTGGCACAACTTCATGGCCATTTCCAATTACTCAGAGTCCTTGAAGAACAAGTGACGCAATGAGATGACGCAGAGAAAAGAGCATCAGACCAAGAGGCAGCAGACCTGGGCTCTCCACCCAGAGACATGGGTTTTCAGCAGGTCGCCTGCAATATCTGGACCTCAGATTCTTCATCTATAAGCCTATACCATCTTCCAAGATCCCAGGGAAGAAACCCCTATCAAAGAATTATAGGAAACGCCATCAGCAAATAACATCTGTGCTCGAGATCGCTTTAACAGAAGTGACAGACTATGAGGTGTTACCTACAACTAAGCAAATTTCACAGGGCAGGAGTCAGTTCTCCCCTATCACTTGAACCACATCTTGGTCCACCAACTGTAAAACACTCCTTGGTCAGCACCTTCAGTGCTAAGACTTGGGTTTCCTCTGTTCCTTTTGTTAACTCTTGATAACAGGGCGGCAATGACGGCAACAACAGGAAGCAAGGTGGCTGTTGGCCACTGAAGGTAGACAGAGGCAGCTGTCTGGGCAAAGCCAGTGTTATACTGGATTGAAAGAACTAGGAAGCAGCGTTCTTCCTAATTAGAGAAAGCTACTCACACAGGGTACACAAATTTTAGTAACAGTAAATAGTCAAGTGCTCCAAAAACGCTGAACCTAAGTTTATCATAAAATACTTGAATTGGTGGCTTATGGCTTGTCCATTCTCTCATAAGGTATTTCAAGAGTATTTACCATTATGCCAGAAAACATGCTGGTCCCAGGGGATGCAAAAATGGCTACCATGTGGTCCCTACCCTCCATCTCAGGGTGGGGAGGGGAGTAAAGGAAGACAGCGGCAGGGACAGATACTAAGGAGGTAAGTGCACTACAAAACAAGGGCTATAAAATAATGGGCAACATGAGGAACAAAAACTAAAATAGGAAGGGACGTTTTGGGGAAGGTTTTGCAGAAGTGCAGGTCAGCTGGATCTTCCAATGTGAGAATGCAGTGTCCAGAGGAGAAAAGGTGTGGAAGAACATTCTAGGCAGAGGGAACAGCATATGCGAGTGAAAGTCAGCACGAGAGCATACGGCCTTTTGCAGGAACAGGGAGTCCTGGGACATGGCAGAAGGACTGGAACATCAAAATAATGAGAGGAGAAAAGGATGAAAAGAGAAGGCAGCTTCCTTTAAATGGTCGGGGAGAAGAAACGGGAAGGGGCAGGAGCAAAGATCAAGACGAGATTTAAGAGACACATCAAGCAAATGTCATCTGTGGACCTTCTCTGGATTCTAATTTGAACAAAGTACTGCTGATTTTTTTTTTAACAATCAGATAAATTCTAAAACAGACTGCATTTTGGAGGATAGTAGACTAGAATCATGGTTAATTTATTTTTAGGAGTGATAATGGTTTTGTGGTTGTGTGTGTCTGAGAGTTCTTATGTCTTAGAGATATATTCTGTAATATTTGCACATACAATGATACAATACCTAGGATTTGCTTTAAAATAATCCAGCAAGTGGGGTGACAAGGAGCAGGGGGACATAAGATGAAACAAGATGGGTGACACGTTAATGGTACATCTTATGTGTGGACTCCCATGATGGCTACACTGTACATTATAGTCCATTATACAACAGTATTGAAATCTTCCACAATAAAAATCCTAAGTAAGGCAGACCTAACAAGCCCTGCAGAGGGGTGTGAACTTGATCCTCTAAGCCTTGCTTCTCAAATTTCAGCATAAGAAGAATCATTTTGGGGACCTTGCTTAAACGTAGATGCCCCGGTAGCAACCCCCAGAAATTCTCAATCAGTAAGTGTGGGCTAAGGCCCGGAAATGTGCATTTCTTTCTTTTTTTTTTTCCTTCTTCCCCCCAAAGCCCACTGGTACATAGCTTTATATTCTAGTTGTGCGTGCCTCTGGTTGTGGCATGTGGGACGCTGCCTCAACATGACTTGATGAGCGGTGCCATGTCCGCACCCAGGATCCGAACCGGCGAAACCCTGGGCCGCTGAAGTGGAGCGCGCCAACTTAACCACTCGACCACGGGGCCAGCCCCTGCATTCCTAATAAACACCCTTGATTACTCTGAAGCTGGTGGTCAGAGCCACACTGTGAGACAAACCACTCCAGGTAATAGGAACCACAGAAGGGCTGTGACAAAACGGGTGTATGTACTAAATGAGCCCTCGGCGGCCCTGTATTAGCTGGACTCAAGGGGAGACGGTAAAGTGGAAGGAGGAAGGGTTAAGATGCCAGCACACAATGAAGATCAGTGGCAGTGGGGTTAGAGAGGAAAGGACAGCCGGAGAGACATTTAGAAGGCAGAATCAAGGGCCTTTTTGCAACTGACGGGTACAGAGTTGAAGAAAAGGGAAGCATGAGGGATGACCCCATTGTCCCCCAAGGACCAGGTCTTACACCTCTTTGGGTCCCCACAGTACCCTAGCCCAATGCCCTCCACACTTCAAGAACTTGGCATGGCTGATGAACAAAGGAACAAATAAAGTCACCTACTTGACCCCGTTTCTTGCAGAACAAATGTTTAACGTTACTGTGTTTACCTACAAAGCCAAAGGGAAAAAGATGTTGCCATCTGAAACAGGAAAAATCCACCCCAACACCAAAAAACGACCAAATCCAAAGGGCAGTGCCAGGGGGATGGGCCACTCATTTCATGCGTGTGAACTCCAGAGTGATCAAGATATTAACAGGGTGGTGGCACCAACCAATAAAAACAATGGTCGATGAAAACAGGACCCATTCAAAAAAAATAAGAGCAAAACACTTACAACGAACGATGAGCTGCAGAATGTTTTTTTGTTTGTTTGTTTGTTTGTATACAAATCTGGTCCAAGTTAGTTAAACGTATGGAAAATCAATCATGCAGTGACAGTTGTGGCCTTTTTCTCCATAAATTTCTGGGCAGCAGGGAGTTGTGCTGTGCAGAACAGAGGTGCTCAAAAACCCTCTAAGACATCAGCAGGATCACTTGCCTCCTGCTTTGTATCTGTGTGTGTGTCGTGCCTACACTCAGAAATGTCTAAGGGCTCCCCACCACCTTCAGAGCACAGTCCAGACTCCTCGGCGTGGCACTCAAGACCCCAGAGCCCAGCTCAATCGACCTTCCCAAATCTTTTCCCCCGTCTCACAGGGGCCCTCTACTTCAGCCAACTGGGGTCAAGGAAAAGCAAGGAAGTCCCAGATCTTGGTTCAATATCTGGCCATGTCACCTTAGCAAGCCACTGAATTTCTCTGAGCCTCAGTTTCCCCACCTGTACAAAGAACATAAGATCTACTTTACATTCTTTGGGAAGCTGTTAAGATCATGGATACAAATGCCACACACGATTCTAAACAGCCCCCAAGGAGGACTGGAAAATGTCAATTTTCATTTTCACACTAAGTCTTCCCCCATATGCATTCCCACCGCCGTGTCCAAGCTAACCCTGATGACCCAAATGACCTCCTCTCTCCCCGTACCAGCCCCCATCCTGGCCATCCTGAAGGATCCAGCAGATGAAATTCTGTCTCCTCTCCAGGATTCCTCCCCTGGTTCTGCTAATCCTTGGGGATCATTTTCTCCTCTGGATTCCCAAACCATGTGATCCTGGCCATTGGCCAACCCCTC
Organism: Equus przewalskii; assembly: GCF_037783145.1. NCBI lineage: Eukaryota > Metazoa > Chordata > Mammalia > Perissodactyla > Equidae > Equus > Equus przewalskii. Next base: position 32,456,045 of record NC_091855.1, read on the forward strand.
GACAATTGGCAAATGCCACTTTTAACCTTCCTAGTCTCTTTTTATCTTTGCCCGGACTACTCCACCCAAGTTGTGCAATCTCTTTGTATCTCCAGTCCCCAGCATAATTACATTTTTTCCCCATGTTGAAAATCTCAGTGCGATGACATGGGCTGGTACACAATGGTGAGCAAGAACTATTACCCAACCCCTTGATCTTGAAAGTCAGGACAATTTGTGTTGGTGAGCTGACATTTATTCTTGTCTAGAACGGGGGTCTAGAGTTCATAATTTTTGGTGCTCTGCTACCCTGTGATTACAGGCAATTTGAGGGCTGCTGTCAGGAAGAAGTAGTCACCAAAGAAAAACCTTGCTAGTCTGGGAACCACCAGCCCAGAAACTATGGAAACGAAATGCGAGAGAGATGAAGTCATCCCAGAGACGAGAAAGAAGCAGAAGGGGGCTGAGGACAGTCCCAGGGTGCTCTGGCATGTTAGTCTCCATCACCTGTGAGAGATGTTCACAGGGGACACAAAGGGAAGCAGAAAGTACAACATACTCAAAAGTTCCTTATTATTTTTATTGTATTATTCAAATGTTTTGGAAAGACCAAATGCTTTGCAGAAAATTTTTTGTTGCAGGCATGTTTCAAGCCCAAGCCCCACCCGAGATGAAGGGACAGTCCCAGCAGCCATCTTGACCCAGGGGACCGTGCCCCAGTTTTGACCAGGGCTGAACATCTAACTCAGGAGGAACAAGTCTGTGTGTCTGGAACTAGGACAAAGACGCGCACAGAGATGATGGGGCCGACGTCGCTGGGCACTGGGGCCATCACATCACAGGCATTGAGGCCAACATTCCACCACATCAAGCCAATGGTGTGAGGAAGCAGAAATCAAGAGCCACACAGAGGAAGACAGGCTGCAAAGAGGCGACTGGAAGAGATCCCCAGAGAAAGGCAGGGCTGAGGGTCCATGTGGCGGCAGAGGGACAGAGGGAGCGGTTCCGGTCACCGAGGGCCCGACATGTGCTTTGTTCCTCCTCCTACCGGTCCGTGGGAGTGATTATGTCCTTGGAAGAAGCCCTCTTTTACTTAAGCCAACTGGGTGGCTTTCTTTTCCTTGCAACCAACTGTGGCCTGATACGACATTCTCCTTTAAGTGAAACTAAATAAATTCCACCAGGAGATCCCTCTTATAACCTATCTCAACTGACAGCAGCTACTTCTGTCTGATTTATTACCTCTGTAAGCGTTCCTTCTGGTGAGGGAGGGGACGCGATCTCTGTTAAAGCAGGACTGATTTTACCCTGGCAGGGCCAGCATGCACAGCCC